>NW_023339696.1:9381019-9381832 GCF_004916995.1 Morone saxatilis | reverse complement strand
AACCTCACCGCCAAATGCCACTAACACTGGACCTTTAAATCAAATGGTAAATACAGTGTGCCATGTTTAACAGCAACAACCCTTGCTGTACTACTTTTTTGGGAGAAATGGCAATCTAGTGTAATGTTATAAAACCCCTCCAGTGGAAGATTCCTTGGCTGTCCTTTTAAATAATTTAGATTTTCCGTACCATAGTGACTGAGTTTGTGCCGAGTGCAAAGTGTGAAGTAATATTTCTTTAAAGTAAGACTCTGAATGGGACACAACTAGTAGTAGACCCCAAGGTTGCTCGGGGGGCACTAAGAACACAAGACAGCTTCTTGTATCAGACATTCTATTTAACATTGTGGGGAACCTCACTTTGCTCATTTTTCTCCACTCACCGACAGGTTCAGTAACCACATAAAAAGGTTTGTACTTTTGGTTTTGGAAATAAAAAAAAGGCTTTACCTATTTTTTCTCATTCTTCCTCTTAAACACACATTTAACTGCATGTCTCATGGTCTATAAAAATGGCACGAGAAAGAGAAAATATGAAATATGTTTTCTGGTTGCCCCTTTCTTACAGTAACTCTAATTTGTCAGAAATCAATCTGGTTGTTGATGTTGAGTGATTGGTAGCCTTGGGCTTAGATCAGAGAAATATGTAATGTAATTGAGCTTAACATTTCAGCTTTTCATAAATCCACTCTGCACTATAGTGCTTGATGTTTTTACAGTAAAAAGACTGTTTATCAGTTCTACTGTTTAGCATAACAATATCAATAAATAGCAAAGTAATATAAAATAAATAAAAGCTGCAAGCAGCGATGA
>NW_023339696.1:9374599-9380985 GCF_004916995.1 Morone saxatilis | reverse complement strand
GGTGTGCTGCAGTTGCATCATGCGTCACTATCTCAAGCTTACACCACACCCTACAAATTTCCTGTTCCCATTATGTTTTCAGCATGTAGATGCGTTCAGGGCAGGACTCTTATCAGACATGTGCAATGTGAAAATATTTCTTTCAAGGGGAACATAGTGGACCCTTGTGGATCGTATACCAACTATATTCGTATCATATAAGTGTCTCTGTAGTGTGTTGTATAGAAAAATGGTTAATTAAGTGTTACCCCAACCCCAAAGCTGGCCCCATGCAACAATAGGTCTGGGTATTGTAGTTAAAGTCAGTACCATGGCATTGAGTGTGCTGATAATATACGACATGGTGAAGGTGGATTGCTTTCCAGTTGTTGGGCTATGCTAAGCTAAGATAACCCGGATGCTGGCTGTAGCTTCATATTTACCATAGACCGAGAGACATTAGAGTGGTGAGTGGTAAAGAAAAATGTTGAACTATTCCTTTGTGGAATGGTTCTCGGGTTGAATAGTAAATCTCAGTATAGAAAAGGATGTGATATGGGAAAACTCAAACCAACCTTTGTTCTGCTCTATAATTGTGCTGCTCGTCACTATGTAATACATTATAAGCACACTGGATGCAAGACAATGCTCAGAAAACAGAAACTGTTTAATCTAATTGTCACCAATATCAGTGGACACAATAATCAAGTGCGAAGAGAATAAAATTCATTGCTGGTGAATTTTCCTGTGAATCAGAGTTCACTGCGGGTGTGACTCACTGCAAAACAAAACATTTTATTTACACTTAATATTAATGTTTTAACTTACCAACCAATACTCTTCTGAATAGTTTTGGGGCATATTATTCCCAGTGTATATTGATTCATTTTATTAACTATGAGTCAACAGTGAAACCAAGCAATGAGTCATAGTAATAATAATGGAGATGACTGTCTGGGGCCCCAGATGGATGGCTTCTCATACAGTAGCCTGCAGGCCAGCATCATATACTGACTGCAACAGATTATAACATGGGTCAACTGAAACCCAACACTGGTTCAGACAATCGTGTGACACGTGTTGACACATGTGACACGTGTACTTGCTATTCGCATGTGCAAAAGTACAAAGAGATTTCCCTTTTACCTCAATTTTGCCTATATTTATCAGTTTTCATGTTTAAATCAAAGGACTTGAAACTTGAGCGTGATTATTACACATTGTCACAACAGCTACATAACAAACAAACGCCTCTCTCCCCCTTTCCTCTGATTTAGTTCAGTTCACTTCATTGTTACTCAGTTCAGTACACAAAAGATGATTTACCCTGATGGCTGTCAAACGAAGCATTTGTTTTTTCATTAAGTCATTAGTCATTAAGAAAACATAAAAAAATAGGCTATTTCTTCTTCTTGAAAGCTTATTTTATTTATGGATTATTCTCAGAAATGTACTATACAAGTATACAGTAAGTATGAAGAATATGGCATTCTTTGCGTCAGGGAGCAGGTGTGCTTTGCTCAAAGCAAAATGTATGCTCCAAAGAGACTAAATTGGCAGGCAGGCAACGATGCAAGTAAAGCAATCTGTATGTATGTGTGTGTGTGTGTGGGTGGGGGTCTATGCTTGTGTTTATGCATCTGCTTGTGCTTCTACAATACACTCAGTATGTATGAACATTTGAGCATCTGCACCTGCACTATACTTAAATGCGGCCATGTGTACAGTATAGGTCTCGGTCTATGCATGTGTAGTTGTACATGCACATGAATGGGGAACCTTCCTGTTTTCTCACTTGATTTCACATTATTATTATTTCTTTTGGGGGTGATGCTAACAAACCTTCTGCACTCTAAAACTAGGCCACTGCATGGCTGCCGGCAAAAAAAAAAAAAGATGGAGAGACAGAGAATGGGAGAGAGAGTGTGGGAGAGGGAAAAAGGAGGTAATGAAGAAATTACATAAAAGGCGTAAACTACAGTGGAGGGAGTCATTCCCTGGTTCTTGTCTAACGGTGCTGCTTACATGTCACGGTGACCCGCAGACTCCCAGTATCATCGCATCATGTGAGACAGGCAAGGCAGGTAGGTCGACAAAATACAAAATAGATAGCTAGATAGATCTTGTCTTAGTTTAACAATAGGCTTTGCTAAGAAGAAAAGGATAATATATGTAGTACTTCCTCTTTGTTTGTACTTGTAAGCTGCTCAGAGTTAAGAATATCAGCTCAGTGTCTAAGAATCTGAAATGTAATGATCTTAATGCTAAGAGGACTAAGAGGCTTTAATACTCATGTATTGTTTTCTGTTATTAGTGCAGATTCAACTGAAAGCCTTCTTTACTTTGAACCCTGTAACTGATTAAATGAATGGTGTTCTTGTGCATGTACAGCATATTACAGGGAATTTGTATCAACCTAAAGAAGGGCCACAACCCAAAACAAATATACAGAATCACACATTCCCATGTCAAAATAAAGATTTTGTCCCTGCCGAGACATTTTGCTCAGTGCAGCTCAGGTGGTAGTTGGAGTCTTTCATTAATGACCATGTTGTTGGTTCAATCCCCGTCTCTTCCTGTCAGCCCTGTTGGTGGTGAACACAATAGAGAGAGAACCCAATACTTTCTTTGATTACACTCATGGAGGGCCAAATCTGCAAATGTGAGTATCACTAGGTATCACTGTGTGATACCCAGCGTGGTGTTAATGACTCAGACATCATTCTTGGATCTTGCCAGTTTTTTTCAGAAACTTGGATCTTTTATTACTGAATGACAAATGGTAGTAAAAAATCGTGCATTATATCAAGAAAATCTTTCTGTAATGTTTAACATTTATAATTGTTTTACCAACAATTAGGTTATTGTTCCTGCCTGACCTTAATTTACACCATTTTCTCTTATAATTATTTAATTCTCCCTGCCTATTTGCCGTTATGTCAAATGGTGCTTAACAAGCAAATGAATAGCCACAAAAGTCAAACCTTTCCCTTGTATTAACATCAAAAATATTTATTTAACCAACAGCAATAGCAATTAACAGAAAAGGGCTTCCACTTTCCACAAATTGTATTATTGTTTCTGGGCACATACAATAAGAAATTCAATATAAAGCTAACCGTCTCTTGATTTCCACCCACATGGCAATAACATGCCATTACAACATTTTTGATAATTTCTTCAGCCTCATCTGAGAAGCACTGCTCTTGTTTGGATGTTAAGACCTTTCATTGAACCTGTTACCTGTTATTGACTGTTATCCTCGTCGCCACAGTACAGTACATGCTTAACTGTTCAGAAGTTATCGACTCTTGGGACTAGTCTTTGTGCAGATGTTGGTGTTAAGCGTTAAGAATGGCGCATGCAAAAATAATGTTAGCATCAGTTTTGTGTGGTATCAACTGTCAACAGAGATTTACTAATATAAAGCGGAGATGGGAATGTGACTGGACATAAAGAAAGAGAAAATGGGAAAAGGAGAGACGCAAGGACATGGGAACTGAGGAATAGGGGTGATAAAGAGAACAAAGGGCCTGACACCAGATATATGACAAGCTGTGACAGATCATGTTATGAAACGCTCTCTTGCCTGTGAAATCTCAGAGACAAGAAAGACACAGAAAGTAAGAGAAAGTGAGAGACAGAGAATGACAGTGTGCGAGAATTAAAGATAATGAGAAAGAACCTTCTGTTCTGGGGTCATTCTCAAAAAGAGTCAGAAAAAGATAATAGTTACATAAAACAAATAGCAGAGGTATACAAGAAAAAGATGGCAGAATAGAATGACAGATGTGAGCAGAAGAGAGATGAGGACTAGAGTATGTCGGGAGAGAGAGATAGGAGAGAGCCTTGTTATTTTTTTTTTCAGCCTCATCTTCTCAGAAGAGGCTACAGAAAAAGAGGGCGTATAACAGGCAGGGAGAGAAAAAACGACAGACACCAAAAGTCATGTACAGAAGAGGATAGAGAGAATGAGGTAGAGAAGATGACAAGACAACGTGTGCAAGGGTACAGGAAGAGGGCAGAAGAGAGCATAGATTTAATTAGAGAAGGAAGTAGAGAAAACAAGGCTCTGATAAACAACACAGAAAACTGGGTAGAAAGAGACAGACAAATTAAAGAAAAGGCAGGGAACAAATTTAGGCTAAAAACAGAGACGCAAGAAATGAAAAATTCCAACAGGCCAAGAGTGTAATAAATCTGTAAAGAGATGCAGACTTAAGAGTGCCACATTGATAGTCGAGCTTGGTAATTGCATCTAAGGAAGACTAATTGCAGGAGGTGTGTAGGCAAATTACCACTGGGCCAACTCTGGTGACAGCCAATGTCAAAGTCACACAAACAGCTTGATTCAGCACCGTGCACACACGCATTTACAGACATCTTTGGATCTTTGTGCTTCTATTGTGTTATTCTATTTATTCTGTATATCTTTTTGTGCAGCACTTTGGAAACCTTGTGTTGTTGAAATCGTGCTATAATAAATAAAGTGGATTGGATTGGATTGAAGGAAGGTAGGAGTTAACAATTATTTTTAATGGTTTGTGTCAGTCGATAATTTGCTCATTTTTAGCAAGTGGGATGTCCCTAATCTTAATCCTAACCTATGGTAAAGCTATATCTGTAGTCATGTCTCCCCTAAAACAAATTGTTACAGAGGCAGCCTGGTCTGGGGGAGTATTTTCAGCAACACAGATGCCACTGAATAATCATAAAAAATATTATAGTAATACTAGATGAAGCAGTGTTTCTCTATCATCCTCTCACTCCTCCACGACTACACATAGTACCTATCACTTTGATCACAAAGGTGACAATACTCTATAGAGTGTATATGCTATAATTAAGCATAGAATATAGAATACAGTCTAGAGAATATTATAGATCCAAGACAAAACTGACAGAAGGGCAAGACTGAGTGAAAAAGGCGCAATTAAAAATTTGTCTGCTTCTTCAGCACCACGGACAGCTCCGGGGATTTATCAATATACGGCACAGTTAGCGATGGTCGAGGCATAGATTCTAACTTGCACAAACCTCACTCAGATGAAGGATCGATGAGTCAGGCAGACTAGACTAATATTCAACTAAACAACCCCTCTGCGCCCACAGTCTAGGGGACACTTAAAGGACCTGTGTGCTTCTAAGGTAACCATAACACAACAATTCCTCTTTTCAGGTGATTACACACTAAGGAAAACAGACAATATTATATTTCATTTCTGCCAATAGATAATCTTAAATGTTACACACGGGACGCTACCCCATTTCCCTTCATCTAACTCCAGAGAAAACCGTTGTGTGCTCAAACACCTTGTTCAGTGTGCAGGATGCTTGTAATGGGCTTTTGCCAGCATATAGCTACCACCAACAGTAGTCTCGCCTGCACCTATAAATCATCCTGAGCAGCACAGATAATGCAGCTACAGGACGCTGACCTGGAGGAGTCTGTAGTAATTTCAGCATGTTTTAATCATAAGTAAGTGCAAGGAAAAAGAGTGAAAAGGTGTGTGGTCCTGTCTCATATGTACAATCCAGCTGGCCTGCCTTATCCTGTCAATCCGTTGAAATTCTGCTGAGGTTGTAATGTGTTATCATCAGTTAACTGGGGTTAAGTAATGTGTGCAGTCATATTGCATTCCTGCATAACCAGATGTACATGCCAAACCCCAGATGAGATGCTGGAAACCAGTCTGCCATAACTTCAGTGAGTATTCTGGATATTGTGCTGTCCCTATAACTCCCTATAAGCTCAACATGGTAGAAAAACCTGCTGGAAGCATTACATGTAACATAACCAATATTCTCTCTCTAACAATATAGTAATATTTTGAATTACAGCTTGAAAGGTTGCCACCTTTCACCCTAAACCCAGATTCCCTGCTTGATCTTTCTCCTGCTATCTCCCCCAATGTCCCTGAAGCACAACCCACCCCCTACGGTAAAGTGTATTATCTCCCACTGGGAGTTTTAACTAACTGCCACTTCCCCCAATTAGCATTTTTAAAACGACAAGATTTGTCAACCACAATTGCAGTCCTTGGAAGATTGCAGGCACCGACTGGAACGAGACCAAGATAACATGCATCTGAGAGTCTACATGCATCAGTGCTCTTTCAGCACCTGTCTCACGCCCCAAGGAAACGCAAGCAGTGCTTCATTTGCTCTCTCATGTAAAGAGCCAGAATTGTTCAACACTTTTTACACAGCCAATTCAAGCTTCTGGGTTCTGGTTTTAATTCTCTCCACTTCCATATGAAAGCAATTAGATCATATGGATTCTGTATCACATCAGCAACAATGTTAAGGTAGTGGTGTTTACAGTTTTTCTCGATTGTTTACACACATTTTCTGAAAGCATGCCTCATACTCTCAGAACTCTACACACAAATCAAAAAACACACACA
>NW_023339696.1:9354983-9374499 GCF_004916995.1 Morone saxatilis | reverse complement strand
AGTACAAAGCAGGAATTGTGCTTGTAGTTTAGCAGAATTGGTTCAGGGGGTTGGTGCATGAGTTACATGTTGTGGTCATTGTGTCTCAAGTACCAGTATTTGTGTGTAAACAATTGAGAAAAACTGTAATTGTGAATTTAATGGTTTAAAGTGACCCCACATTCAGCCACAACAGAAACATCAGACCAGACAATGTTTATTACTCTTCAACTGACAAGTAATAGTGACTACTGCATGAACCCACTGAAACCTCTTCTTGTGCTTCACCGACAACAATGAAATCTGATATGTAGTGCTGCCATTGTCACCATTTCACTAAAAAGATCTGATGGATTGTGTGCTCCCAGATGCCCTTCTGCATGTTATTCACCTCTGACATTTAATCTGTCTTGTAGAAAGTGTTCAGGACTTCCACTGAGCGTTCCTTTTTTTTCTTTTTCTTATATCCCATTGCTACTTGCTGCTGTCACAGTCTTTTTTCACCACAGGGCTCATTAAAGTTTCATCTAACTATATCTTACACATTGTATGAGCTTTAACTATGTATAATTCTTTTGGTAGTTTTGATTGCACATGTATAAGTTAATGAATAATTGTGCACGGATCTTGTCACAAAAGAACTGAGCATTGGTCAAGTCTAAGTATAAAGTAAATATTTAAGAAAACAAAAGTAGATGAAGGGAATTATCACATTGGCTTGTTATAGTATAGATCACATACCCAACTATGCTTCTTGAAATATGTGTTTTATATTTGTACATTTACATCCCTTAGTTTAGGGTTTACATACAGTACTGTGGATATGGATAGATTTTAACATGAATTTGTCTTCCAGTTGTAAGTGACCCTAGATCAATATTGATCCGCAATGGTAGTTGCAATTCGACTCAAACTTTTTTGGGAACCAGCTTTTCTTTAGTCCCTCTGGAATCTACTAAGTGGTTAATTTGAATAGGTTTAAACTGTGATTTGTCTGTCCGTATGTTAAGCTGATATTAAACTATCCAATGGACTAACGTTCTATTTCTATTCTGAAATTTTAGGAATATCTTTGCTAAAGCAACACACCTCTTAATCCCCTCTTGTTATTGTGAATTTGACACTGAAACAGGAGCCTACTCCTGTTATCTGAACAAATATTGATGCTAAGCTTCCAATTTATTTCACCATGACCATGACCGGTGAATTCTTATATTCTTATTTAACTGTTTCCCAGAGGGATCTTTGTCTCTTTCTGCCCTTTCATTTGTCAGTCTGGTTGAACTATTTGACAGGCTTTTGTTCATCGTGCTAGCAAAACAGAATTGCTATACAAATAATATTTATTTGTAAGAGGACTTTCTACAACATAAAAACATGAAATACCATTCAGTGCCCCTCTTCAGCCATCTGACTGTAGCAGTTCAACCTTGTGGCAGGTGAGTCCAAACAAATGCTAGTGTGTATTCCATATTCTTACAGGTTTTACTGAGTATGAAAGCTCATCTGCTGAATATCAAAAATAACCTTAACTATTCCAATCCCAATGCTGCACTTGATTTTTTTTCACTCAAATGATCATGTTTGCAGTAAATAGACTGCAGACTTGAAAATAAAGAAATTGGGCTGAATTAATCCTTTCACGGTGTTACATAACCGTTAAAATCACGTGCTTATTATATTTACTGCAAAGTCTGCAGCAGTCACAGACACACACAGAGCTGAGAATTTCCCACCACATCGCTTGACACATTGCCTGGCTGGTGGACCACCCGTTGCCAAGTTGAAAGGGCATGTTACCTGGTGTGACCTGGAGGGAATGTTGGGTGTCTGGCAACACACCCTAATGATCCTAGCTACAATGCAACTAATCTATATATATATATATATATAGTAGCACTCTTAACGTGTGTTGAATAAAGCTCTGTGGATGACTGCAGTAATAAAAAGTCCCTGCATCAGAGCACATCTAAACATTAATGAAGGATTGTCTGGAGTCAGTGATATGCTATATTTATTTTCTCTTTCTATATTTGAACTAAGTGGTTATTGCTTCTTCTTTTGACCCTAAATAACTTATTTGATGTCTTTTATCTTACTATGCATTTTCAAGAAACATATGGGAGTGCTACTTACCATAAGGTTTTAGATACAAGGAAATAATCTTAACATTTAACCGTGCAAGAGGGTATTCTTGATTGCATAAGGCATAGAGTGTAAAAAAAACATAGACATTGGGATTTTTTCTTGGCGTCATCTTATCTTGTCTTGCAGGAGTCAGTAAATCCACATTTTGAAAATAGCGTGGAGTTTGGAGAGCGACTACTGACACCTGCAAGATCTGTCAATCTGTCGATTGTGCCTTTAGTACCCTGTGTTTGTGTCTGAAATATCCCTTCCTGCTCGAAAGACTGTTCTCTGTCTCTGTAAAATGCCACAAGCGATGCTTCACATCATGCCCAATGTGATCGTATAATTGCAATTCGAACTTGTCACATAGCAGCTGATATGTGAACAATAAACTAGCAGGAGGAAGAAAACATCTAAAAACCACATAGTAAAATGGGCATTTCTATGCTTGTTACATCACAACCAAATCTTAAATATCTGTGTGGACAGCAAGTTATGCTTGGAAAAAACAATACAATGTACACATACTGTACAGACAGACACAATGGGAGTCAAACTAGAAGAGTACAATTTGTTTCTGGGATTAAATGGTAGCTCCAGATGTGATTAGATGTTTTTAATGAACCCACTGCCCCTCAGACCGACAAACACATTCATTACACAAGATTAGTCGACATTACAAGCTGCCCAGAAACCGTGAGAATGATATCAAACCTGTGTGTATAAGAGAATCATATAGCATTAGGAGCAATGTCTGATATGAGTGTGTGTCTAAGATATCTCGAAACACACATACACAAGCAAACACACACATAGTTCTCTTGTTGTTCTCTTTCTCTTATCATACCATTGTCCTTGCATATTCCATTTTTTTTGTGCTTGAGAATTACGGCAGTTTATGAAAAACAAGCCATAGGCACAAGACTCTGACAACCAGTTAAGTTGTGAAGGACATATAGTGTCAGGCTCGTAGGCACCCTACTGTCCTGACACCAATTGCTGAGTTAAGAACTGCAAATACTTGAGCCAGTGACTACGTTCACAAGATTTATCACCATTTCACCCTCCCTCTCTCTCTTTCACCCCGTCTTTGTGTGTTCGCTCACTCCTCTGCTCTGGCAGTGAAAAAAAAATCTCTCGTATTTTAGATTCACACTCCATTCCCTCTCTCTTCCATTCTGACTACACTCCATCCTTCCTCCACTTCTACTCTTAACCCAGCCTCCCTCGACTTAATTGATCGTCTCACCTGTCATTCTCTTACTTTATCTTCCTCTCTTCATTCTTTACTGTCGGTGCTCCCCTCTGAACTGGGACCCATTAGTCTCCCACTTGAAAGCAAACTCTTCAGTCTGATGCAAGCAGTCCAACCTGAGGTTTCTACACAAGAAAGGCACTTAAATCCAATTTAATTCCACCAAAGTGCTTACCACAGAATATGACCAAGAATTTAAAGGACCAGTGTGTAGGATTTAGTGGCATCTATAGCGGTGTAGTTGCAGATTGCAATTCCCTCGCTTCACCATCACCTCCCAAGCACGAAGGAGAAACTTTGGTGGTCACAAAAAATGCGAAAGTGCCTATCTAGAGCATGTGATTGGTTTGTCTGTTCCAGGTCACTCCATGGAAGGCGACCCGATCCCTCTGTAGATATAAACAGGCAATTCTGTGATAACGAGAAACATAACCATCTTTTTCAGGTGATTATATAAAAACGTAGTGATTAATATTATATTCAGTTTTTGCCAATAGATCCTCATAAATGTTGCACACTTGACCTTTAAATTAAAGGGCTCGGAAGTCTCACTCTTGTCTGGAATGTCCAGAGGGGACCTCCCAAAAAATCTCAAAATATGCTGAGGCTCATACAGAGTTTAAAGCTCAGCCGTAAGAGTTCATCCACAACAGAAGGTCAGCCTAGCATATAGAACCTAAACTCATGACAATATGTTTACCTTTTAGGAATTTGAGTTAATTAGAGTTCTCAATTAATTACAATCTAGAAATGCTCTGACTTGACGCTTAAAATGTACAGTGATCCAGAAGAGACAATTTAAGGAATATATATGTATATAAAGGCATGTATCACAGTATGAGGACCAGTAATATTACTTCCTTCTCGTCACTATTTAAATACAAGAAATTGTGTAGAATCCATGTTTGGCAGCACAGCCACGTCCTGAGGACACTTTGTAGCATATCAACGAAGAGGTAGAGCACTGTTCCAACTGTATAACAATTTAGGAGCTAAATTTACAAAAATAAATAATTAGATTCAAGAAAAAAAAAATGGTACATTTTCTTTCTCATCTCAATTACAATTTTTTCTTTTTCGAGGTGATTTCATAATTTTTAAATAAAAGCATAATGCAAATAAATGATTATCTAATTATTACACACAGTATACAAAAACATTTGTTAAAAAGGGATTTATTGATTACTCTGTGGGAATACAGGACACTTATCCATGCTGTCTCTTGCTTGATTGACAGAGACCGTGCACAGATGCTTGACTTGGGGCAGAGGGAGAGAAGTAGCTATACTCTATTCAAGTGTGTCCACTTACAGAATGGCTGTTGAGATGAATGATAGATTAAAAGTGGATGGAGTAAGTCCTGTATCTGCTTATCATCACTAAGGCGATAAGGTCAGATGGTGAGAAGTGGGTTGTGGGTTGGGTAGGAGGCAGAAAAGAAGCAGTGAAAGTAGTGCTAGATGAAGAAAGTGGCACAAAGAAACAAGAAAAAAAGATAGCAAGAAGAAGCGTGGGAGAGAGGGAAAGCGTTTGTGATTAGGAGAAAAAGTGCTAGAAGAAAGAGAGAGTGTGGCTGAGAAAGTGAGAAAGATAAAAAGAGGGGTAGAAACAGGGAGGGAGGAGGAGAGACAAGGAAAGCGTGAGATGACAAAGTAAGTAAGTAAACAGCTGTTTTTGAGCTGACATTGGGAGACAGATAACAAAAAACAAGCCTCATTATAACGCCTGTTGTCCCCTGGGCTGCTTTGGAGATTTTAGAAGCCGTCATTATCAGTTTACCTGCTATTCTCTATCTCTCTCGACCTCTCTCTCTCACCTCTCTGACAGTTTGGCAAGACTATGCTCCCGTAATTATGTCTGTTTTTTTTTTTTCTGTCTCCCTCTTTTCTACCTGACACCCTCAAGCAAGCCACAGCAGGAGATCCAATTTAAAGAAAGGAGAATCAATGGCTGTACCTTTTCCCAGAGTGGTAACAATGTCCAGCACCCACTCTTGGTGGGATGATGTACATGTTGTTGTATTCAATGAAATGCCAGGCTAGTTATACCTAGCTATAGATAGTTATCTATCTATCTATCTACCACTCTACGTTAACCCTTATGCTATCTAGTCTATCTAATCTATCCTACTCTACTCTGTCTGCTCTGTCCCTGTCTGTCTGTCTGTCTGTCTAGTTTTTCCTGCCCTCTCTTTCTCTGCCTTGGTGGGCGACAGTATTTCTTGTCTGCGATGATACGTGCATGTAGGCATATCAGCATATGGCCCGTGATCATACAGAAACAGAAGCTGGTTGGAAGAACAATGGCTTCGGTTGTGAGAACAATGGTTTTATACACTGCTGACTGCAACAGTAATGATCGCTGCCACATTCTCACTGTTTTGTAAGCCAAGTGTGCCTCGGTCACACTCACATAAATTTCAATTTTAGCAAAAGCACACACTGATGACGGGAAGCACGTTTGGTGTTATTAATGTGGCTATGTTACTTTCATATGAAAAATGTGCATCTACCCATAGGTTTCTCAGTGTTTTACCTTTAAATCAGATATTAACTTTTGTGTTTGTTGTGAGAGTTGCGCCGCAATGTGGCTCATAATTACACATGTAGTTTAAAAAAACATTTATTATGGTTATTCTGTAGAGGTTATATTAATTGGAGAGCAGGATGTGAATTGGAGGTATCACTTGTTGACCCCTGCAGAGGTTGTAATTTCTGTCTGGTGTCACAAAGACGACTCACCACCAAGCCCCGTTTATTACATCATATTAAAAACAACAAATTAGACTGTGTATTTATCCAGTGGAGGTGGTGTAAAACTGCTACAACATTAACTGGATAATGAGACTGAAATAAACATTCACAAGGAGGAAATTAATTTTTCCTGAGGCACAAGGCAAGTCAGGTTAGCCTATCAGTCAGTCAGCAAACGCTCTCTCTCCTCATGAAGTGCAGTGAAGCTTCAAGAGTTACATTTAATGGGCTATAACAATCTCATCTTAGTTCCACCTTTGCTCCTGTCATTATTACTGCAGCCGCTAGAGGACCTCATCACTTGAACGTAAACCGTTGTTTTTTGGAGCTCTTGCTAAAACGACTGATGCTGTCGTTGTTCTTGGAAGGACAGGGCGGTGTTTTTATTTATTATTAATTCAGGATTTTGCATTAGTAGTGCCAACTATTGCTGCACACTTAGCCACATGCCACAGGATTGTAGAATATCTGATTCACCCATGCTAACACATAAAGTCAAACAATGGCGGCCTCATTTTATACTTCTATGATATTCTCAGCTATCCAAATTAATTTGAGATTGAGAGTAATCACCAAGTGTGGGCTTCAGAACTAGGCATTCGAAAGGATAACAAAATATTAAATTTTTATTGACTGTAAAAGTGTTGAATACCTTGTAAAACTCCTTTGTGTCTATCTTGTTCTGTACTGCGACTCTAAGTTTTTGGGTTGGGTTGTCTTTCAAGCAACCTTTAGGTCTTTACACCTATTTACCAACCCATACAGTGTGCAGTATGTGCTAACAGGTCGCTCTCATTCTAGGCTACCTAGATACTATAACCCTGACATGCTTCCCAGGTTTAAAATAACACAGGGCTAGGTCTCAGACGACACACTGTTCCTCATTTAGTGCTCCAGTTTCATCTTCTTGGCAATGCATGTGTGTGTGGTGTTGATAGGTGTGTGTGCGTGCGTGTGTATGTGTGTGTCTGCGTGAGCATCTTAATTGACACTCTGCCACACACATACACACAAATTATGGCCCAGTAATAACTTCCTGTAACTCTTCTAAAAATACAGTATATCCAAACTTTTTAATGGCACATTTGCTTATTTAAAGTAGAAGGCTGCAGCAGAGAGAAAAACAGCACAGAGCAAAAGGTTGGATGAAATGCGGCAACACTTGGGAACTGAACTCAAAATCAGTAAGTGCTGCTTCAGTTCAGTTCCTCGCGGAGCTCACCACGTTCTTGTCAGCATCTGTGAATCTGGTATGTGTACACTGAGCCGAGTCGCTTGTTTGTTTACTGAGCACATCAGCACAGCAGTCCTGTGTCTTGTATTATTTAAGATTCTGCAAGTATCCAGTGCAATCATTTGCAGATGTAATGGGAACAGACATTTATTAGTTCAAATGAATGAAATGAGTCATTTGTACAGATAGATCGGATAAAATGGAGTACTGTATGTGAAACGGAGACTGCTAGTCGTGTCATAAACTGTGTGAAAAGCTTTGCAGTCCTGAGACCACAAGCAGTGGTTTCTGTTCAAACAGATGCCTCATCAAAAACAATCGGTCCCAACAAAATACATCAAATTGTTGCTATAGCACATCTGCAGCTTTGCACACATACACAGACCACATAGCACAATATTGTCACTGACACTAGATAAATAAGGCTGAACACTTCTTTTTGAGATGAAAAGTTTAAAGATGGACAAAGGAGTTTTTCAGTGATATCGAATATGCCTCTTAACTGTAACTAAGTGAGTCAATAATTTTATCAAACATATCATTCATCATTACATCAATGGGTATCACATTAGTTGTGTCAAATTACTGTGAAAAACCTCTTTAAAGGAATTTAAAGCTGCTGGTAAACGTTAAAACTTGCCATGTAAAACATTTGGATTCCCTCACAGTTATCAGTGCTGAACCTCTCACTAAACTGCCCTTTATTACAGTAATAATTTCAAGTAGACTAAAAATAGCCTCTCTGTCGATATCTTATTAACACTCACATCTCTGATTAATTTCAGTCAGGTTTCACATCACTCTACAGGGCGGATAATGGACTGATGCTCTCTTCATTCTAACACATCACATTTCTTTATTAAAATAAAGAACATATAGACTATAAGAAGTGCATGCATTTCACAGTGGTATAGTGGCATAAACGGACAACAGCTAATCAGGAGTTTTACGTGAATGACACCTGCATACTTGATATTAGTGATAATAATAGTAACTACACCTTGCCTGTACAGACGCTGGTTATGAGTGTTATGATGCCCACGAGTGTCCGGAGAAAATGAAAACCACACTGAAACAGAAGAATCTTGAATAGCCTGTTTTCACAAGGTATTTCTGATCACTATAGTCAGTGGTGTATGAAGAAGTGAGTATATTCTTTATTTATGAAAGCGGCCCGTCCAGCAAAGGATAAACTGTGTTTTAAACAATGATATGTAAGATTATAGTTCACCAGAAATTGGACAGTTTTATTTGCATATTGTCACTTAACTTCTGCTGCTTTACTTCAGGCAGTAAAGGATCATTATGAAATAGTCAATCAATAGTGGCACACAGACTGGTGGATGAGAAAACTACATAATTAGGCATTTTGATTGAACTATTCCTTATTCTTTACTCCATCCACTCATGAAAAATGGACAACTATTCTCTCACCTTGCAAGGAATCTATGGGTCAGTCATTTGTAAATTGTCTCTTGGATCCGCTGACTTGCACTACAAAAGTAGTGTAGGCCAGAATGTGCCACCATCATAAAATAATTTTGTCAAGGTCCTAAACAGGCCTAATGCATGAATTTAAATAACAGGCCAGGTAGGCCGTAGGCTGTATTTTTCTTCCTAGCATAGAGAAGCAAAGACATGACCCCCCCAGAGTGACTAACCCTGATATTCATCACTCTTCGTGCCTAAACTTCACCAACCCAACCAACAAAGGCAACTAATTGCCAGTCAGAGGCAAAGTAGGGCGGGTCATGTTTTCACAGGAAAAAAAATTTGTCTTGCAGCACACTACTGAATGATGCATATCAGAGGGATGTGGGTTTACAAGATGCAGACTGAAAAATAAAATAACTGTATACCTGCCTGCAATACAGCACAGATTTATTAACTGTCATGGAAGCTGCTGGTCTGAACAGTACTGCAACTCGTACGTGTAAAACACACTATGCAGACTGTCCACAATTTGTGTAAACAAGGCATTACTGGATATGGTCATACTCTGAACCATACACCCCCATCCCCTGCCTACCCACCTCTTTTTCTGAGAATAGTGAACATTACATGGACCTAGAAATGTCATAGCAGTCATAAAATATACATGGTAGATACACAGTGAAAACACACACTCACTCATTTTCACTATTCCCTGCTGCGAGAAGTATCTGCCCATGAAACAAAAAACTCAAAGAAAACCCCAAGCTGGGTTTGGATGCACAAAATTGCCATGGGAGGATTGTCTGAATGATCCTTCATTCCTTCTTTGATCATATTTCTCTTTCTTCCTCTGCCTCAGACTCTGACAGTCATTATATTTTTTTAGTTGAACTGCTTTTGTTTAGCAGTGGCTTCTGATTAGGTTTTTGCAAGCATACTGATCTGATTACAGCACTAGATAGGTCAGCTTATGCAACATGTATGGCTCGCTGCATGGGGGATGTCTCCCTCTCCCTCATGCTCTCCTACTGTTCCTTCTCCTGTGTTCTCCCACTCTCTTGGTTTGTTGGTCATACCCTTGGTGGATTATATGACCAACTGTATTTAGTTATTTTAAAAGGCCGGAGCAATGAACCACATTGTTATTGTTATAGATGCTATAAATGACCTGATTGGTTGTGTCTGCTCTAGTCTGATGCAAACGGATGCTTACTAAAACCAGCAGTGGATTGTAGAATGCACAATTACTGGGAAGAAAAAGAAAATCGTCACTATCAGGAACCACAAAACTGTTTTAGGTAAGATTATAAATTATTACACAGCTAAAAACCTACCAACCAGCCCTCTTTCTATTAACCTTTTTTTTCTTTCCCTTTTACCCTATGGAAAATGTTACGTTTTCATCTGGTGAAGAGAGAGCCATGAACGTCAGTGTAGATTAGCATGGATAAAATGAGGCTCATGCAACCTCCTACTCTTCTCTTAGACACATACATTGCTGTCTTTTGCAGACTTAAATGTTCTCCATTTGTATGTCATGAACAAGGACTGTGCTATCAAAGCAATGATGTCTCTTCATGTCTTTTATTCCCCTCTGTTCTGTTTTTCTCCTCTCACACCATCCCAATTTCCCCTTCTCCCCACTCCCATTATGTCTCTTCTCTTCTCTTCTCTTCTTTTGTCTTCTCTTCTCTCTTCTCTTCACCTCTATTCTCCACCTCTATTCTCTTCTCTTTAATTGAGGGTATGCTACAGGCAATATGTGTGTGTGTGTGTGTGTGTGTGTGTGTTTGTGTGTGCATGGACTGTATTAGTGAGTTTATAAGTATGCTAGTGATAGAGCTGACTGCTAAAGTCAATATGTTGGCAGTGTACTGAGGATATACTGCAACTTGAGGACCATATTTAATGGTCTCTCTTCTAAAGAAATATAAATGCAATTACAGTTATAACTGCAATTCATCCTTAGTTTTTTCTCTGTCACTTGCACTCTTTCACACAGGCACTGATAATCATTTGAAGGTTGCAGCTCCATTAGCCAACAGACCTGGCAAGCTGATTAACACTTCAAAGAGTAGATAGAAAGAATGAGGGAGGATGCTGGGAGCCAGAAAAATGTGAGGCAATGTTAAAACATCGAGTTTAAGAAGGAGAAAGAAAATTAAACATGACATAACATGGCATACGATATATATACATAATGCTTTCATTTGTCTCAAAATCCATCACACTCTCTCTGTGTGTGCCTCTTTGTCACTGGGCATATCTATGCATGCATCTGTGCGTACCGTCTGGTCGGTGCTTCTGAAGGCACCCATGCTAGTACTAGCACATTGAAGGAAGGGATGAAATAATAAAGGAAAATCTTTAAATACAGGGACAGAGCAACAAATGCATTGGGAGAAACTGAGAAAGGGACAAGAGACAAAAAACATACAAACAGATTTGATCTCTTTACTTTCTCTCAGCATGGCAGCTAGACTCAAAATATAAGCTCAGTAATCGTGCAAATACTGTATCAAAGAAGGAAAGGGCCAGTGACGTAACCTAATGTGAGCAGGATTAGTAAATGCTAGACACAGCATACTGGCACACTGACTGCCACCACAAAAAGGAGTAGGAGAGGCAGGGACACAGTGAGGCTAGAGTAAATGAATGAGAGACCTGGAGGAATAAAAACAAGTATTTGTATTTGTTTGTTTATTTTTGTATGCAATAGACGACCAGCCACTGTCTTTCACACACAGATGGAGAGGAGAGAAAATATATGCAGCCTAATAGCAGGAAGAAAGAGAAAAAGTAACTGGAGGAAAGTGCACCAGTGATACAGGGGGCAGGTACAGAGGTGTGCAGAGAGATTTGTCTACGTGCATAAAAACACTCTTTTCCCTTTCTGCTCTCATCCCTCACTGTTGAATTTTAATCAAAGCTGAGACCTGCATGTGTAAAGGATAAAAGATGGGAAAGTATGATTCACAATACATAAAGTTTAACACAAAGTCAGCGGGAAAAGATTTAAGTGCAGCTCTCCGCTAAGATCAAACAATATCACCAGGTTGGGGCTAGTTTATCTTTTTCTTTATACTGGCCATGACACTGTAGTTAAGGGTAGTCAGAGCATGGGTGTACACAGCAGATACTGTGTGCTTACAATGTATTAATCTAATTGTTTGTACTGATAGTCAGTGGCACTAAAAACAACATCCATCCAATTCATCAGAGTCATTATGACTAGTCCACCTGGGAGCATAAATGTGCACACCAACGCACATGCATGCCCATGTATCGCTCCCATACAGACAGACTGATTAACACACAGATAACCTCCTCAGCTGAGTTAAGCATGGTTAAATGCAGGGGATTAAGCAGCATTCAAAGTCAATGCAGTGGTATTAGATACAAAGTGGCAATAGATTTAAACAGTTGATATATAATTATGGGGTAAAAATAAGAAACCTTCCTACACAGTGGAGTAAGAGGGGAATAGAGTCATATACAGAAAATAATATTCCATTTAGTGTTTAAAATCGTTTATGATAGGAAGATTACGTTTGTCCATTCTGGTCTGAGTATGATCTGATGCACATGCACTAATTCATGGTTTTAAGGTTATTCAGAATAGGCTTGTGTTGTCAAGAAATGTAATAGGCAGCTGTGAAACAGCGACCAAACTTAAAGAGAATACAAATCTAAATATGCAAAGAATATGGTGAATAAAAAACTGAAGAAATAGGCTCAATGCTGAGAAAAAATACACTGGGTATCAAAAAGGTAATTGACAGGTGCCTATCTTGTTCCCAACTACCTGAAATGCTGATTCACTAGTAAATCTAAACCAAGCTGCAATATCCCTTACCCATCTGCTCTTTTTATTCAAAAAAGTGTCCACAAACGACAGTTTAGGGCCACTTTGACGTCTGAGATAATGGGAAAAGCAAAGTAATGAAAGTCTTGGTGGAAATCAGTCAAAGCTCAGAACTCATCAGTAAAACATGTCACACACTTGATGAGACTCAAGCTGTGAGGTAATTTAATGCTTCATTCCTTCAGCACCCACATACACAGACCAGACTCCAGACAATGCTGACACACACTCTTCTCTCTCGCTGTCTCACACACAGGCACAAAATGTCTTTCCATTTATCACTTCCGGACTGCTCTATACTCACACATACACAAACATACATGCACACACAGCTAAATTGTCACACATACACACACACACAGCCAGACACAAACATACACAAAGTCTCAGTTCTAGGCTGCCACCCAATCAATAATCCCATTATAGCTGAAAAGGCTCTTTTATTTGTTCTGATTGAGTTTGGGGGGAGGAGGAGGCACAGCTCATAATTAAAGCAGGATTTGCTAGATTGATGGTTAAATGGGGTGGATCGGAATTTAAGCAGACACTTGGGTTGTGGCACAAAAACATTAAGATAGAGTATCTATCCCATAAAGACACAGGCTTAAATGTTGTCTCCCTTCATCCTTTCTCCCTTCGTCATTCCGTCCCTCCTCTACTCACTAGTATGTCTTTCACAACCTCTGAATGTCGTGGAGATACAGTATGTGTGCACAGCTGGGTCAAAAGAAGACCATGGCTTCAACTGAAATGCACTTATCTCCAAGTAGAGTATACTGGCCTTGGCCATTGAGTGTTTCCACATGTTGACATTTACAGCCATGACAAAGACACAGGGCATACACTCATTCACATTCTCAAATACGTTGATGTTTTCAGTACACCAAACTCCTGCTTATGAGTATGTACACGATCACTTTTAACATACAACATAAAAATACATCTTACTTTAATAGCCTCTTAGAGATTTGATTATAAGATACTGTGATGAAGAACTTTATCAAGAAAGTGCCTTTAAGCAACCTAAAAATCAGTGTGAGTACTGTGTGCTATACGGTACCCCAGTGCAACAGTTCCCTCAGGTTGTTGCTGTTTCAATCTGGTCTTCATTGGTATTCGCACCGCGAAGTGTGGAACCAATGATACAGTCCGCTCCTTTGCAAAACACCAGCTAGGGTTCAAGTCGTAGTCAGTTTTCAGTCTGGCTAGACCAGCATGCCGTTTTAGGACAACTCAGTAAAATGTGCAGTGTTTTTTGGGTGGACTTTGAGTCAAGTTTGTCACGTGTCAAGTTTCGTGGCTCACTCTGATCTGGTCAGCGCCTACTGTATCTAACGTTATATAGGCTTACACTTGCATATCGCTTTTAGTGTACTGTCTGCCAGATACTTATCATTGTGGTGGAAAAAGCTATAATCATTTTCATTTTCAACTGACTATAAATAATGTCTGTGTGCTGGTAAAATATGATAACAGGGTTGAGTTCCTCTGTCTACCACTGCCACAGCTTGTAGACACACACAAACATCTTTCTCATTCATATGAGGTGTATGCCCGTGATCAAGCTCAAGCTAAATGAATACTAATTTGTGTGACTGAGAATACGAAAGTTGAGTATCGTCATAATATATGATGTCATTTTGTCAGTATAGCCCTCACCTTGTTCACACGTGTTCTTTGTACAGACACTGCTGTTCCTGAATATGTTACCACCAAGAGCACATTCAACAACTGAGAAGCCTGCAGCATTGAAAACGCTTTCTCTGTCTCCTCCCCTGCCTTGTTTGTGTAAAATGGGCAGATCTCTCTCTAAGAAACAATAGTGCATAAAACAGCCTGACACATGCCGATGAAAGGCTGCAGTCCTCCAGGAGCACAGCCAACACGTGTCTGGAAAGAGGCAATCACCTGAAGTGTTAACAGAATTTTAACAATGCTGGTAATGACTTTGAGATTTTAGAGTGGCAGGCCGAATGTCTTCCTAAATCTCAGTGAGTCAATAATTGCTTTCTTTAACAGCCTATAACAGTTAATAGATTCTCTGTTGGTTAACTGAAACAATGATAATATCTAAATATTCTCTCTTTAGCATGCCTGGAAAGATGTCAGCCTTTGGCTCACTGCAATTGCTACAACAGTAGTTTTATGCTACAGGCGTTGAAAATTTAGCCTTTTTTGCGAGTAGTACTCACCCTGTAGAAAGATTCTTGAAAACAAACAAGAGTTTTTCTTGAAATGCAAACTAATTGGTTAAGTAAATATACAGTACAAGGGAGACAATGATGCACTCAGTCACTAAAGCCCTAAAGTGTGTTTCCACCTGTTCCACGCTGTTGTTGGTTTGTGAATCACAAGCTATTCTATATCCACAAAAGCATCTGGAAGTTTTATTAGAGCTCCTGTCAGACTCAAAAAGCCCTAGAAGAGGCCCCTAGAGGCCATTCTGCTTCTACTGTACTGATTGAACCAAAGTGATTTGAAATGATTGACTAACTCACAGTGCCATCCTCAGAGCCCTCTGAGAGTTTCACAAGTGGGCTAAATGCCTTCAAATATAATAGGAAGGGGGATTTACTCTTATAGGTGATTATAAAATGTCCAAATGGTTACAGTTGCTGATTAAGCAGGTCACAGCTGATTATATAAGCAACATGCAATATCGCATATTAAGTATATTTACTCAGAGACTTACATCTGATTTTTTCATGCTGCTATGTGTCATGTGCACACAAAGTGACAATAAATAAAGGTGCTGCACACACTAAAATTTTAGTATAAGTGCTTCCATTTTAAAAGCTTGCTTCTTTTTTTAAAAGAGAAACATTAGGGGTTGGATTTTCTTTGTCCCTTTCTAATGACTGGCCAGTTTTGTTATGCCAGAGCACAGGCTAGCATATTAGCCCTTTAGCCAGTGAACTGAGATAGCAAAAGGGGACAGTCAGTGTCTTACACGTGACGACTTCAACCCTATTTGATTGATGTCCACATTTGAGCCATTCCACAGAAAGGCTCAAGCTCATAGTGACTAAGGACACTGTATGCATGTGACTGTATGCTGAAATGAATGTGCAGCACACAGTCTTTGCTCGAAACCATGTCTGACATTGAGGAACAGGGATCATTGTGTGCACATTATTATCTTTTATAAAATTCCACTGCACAACAAACAGAAGAAACAGGTGAAAAAGACACCAGAATGAGAGGCTAAAAGACTGAGTGCCTATTCAGTTGCCTCAACTACACATTTGTGACTGTAAATCACATTTTTCTTGCAGCTACCTTCCTACTGAGCTAAATGTGAGTAGCATCACTGAGTCTGTGAAAATAAAGCATATTTTGGTTCTCAAAAAGGAAGAGAACATTCAAATTCAATCCTGCACAATGCTTCTTAGAATCTACATTGCCAGACTAATTTCCATGTAGTTACAATATTTATTCCGCAGAAGAGGCTACAGTAAATTGACACAACAAGACATTAAATGGCATTCATATACAGTGAAGGCTCTACAGTCCGGGTGACAACTTTAGTCTTTAGTGGACATGCATTTACTGTTTAGGCAAGTATTGTCACAGTGTAGGTGCCATAGCTTACTAGACTATAATTGTACATAAGCAGTGATGTAGCATAAGTTCCAGTTGGTAGTCACAATAAGAAAAAGCATGCACATATTGTATATGTACTTCTTTACTTATAATGTACTGTATATTGTGATGCTCTGGAGCTGTGTGTTATCTTGTTTTTAAGGCGATGGGCATTAGAGATGAGCGATACCATATATTACCTTTTTTAAGTCTTTCTTTTTCTCCAGACTTGACTTTATTTTCATGTATTCACTTTTGCAACAAATGTTCAACCTCTTCCCAGTCAATGAATTATTTTTCATATTATGTCCAATGGATACAATAGCTTCCATTTTTCCAATCTTGTAGCAAAGCCATGCTGGTCCCATTGTTTACTCCAAATTATTGTTGTTGAAAAGAAAATTTCAATCATAATAGGATGTACTTTACTTTAGTACAAGTCAGTGATTTGAAGCATTAATGTTTGTATATACTTAAACAATAATATAAAATAATAATGCTTGTGTATAGTAATGCTGGTTGGATTTGTATTTCATTAAACCATTTAAGGTAGCCTACAATGCAGTACTGGTGGCATTGATCATACTCATAGATACATATTTTGACTTTTGATGTTAATTTGTTTCTTTTTTTATTGGCACAATCAATTGCTTATGTGTAACCACCCTTTTTTGTGATGCTATTGTCAGGAACACTGAGTCTGTTCCCTGACAATAGCAATTAACATAATGACACATGATCGGCACAAAATGGTGCTGAAACTTTATTTCATGAATACGAAGGTGAATAAACCGAGTTGAGTTTACTCTGCATTATTACATTCTTCTAAGAGTAGCAAGATTTTCCTCGGCGCTAGCACAGTGGGTGGGAAGAGAACGGAGATGAAATAATTACAACAATTACTTCTTTTACTTTATCTGCCTGAAACACACAGCACACACGCATATGCACACACAGACAGAATATAATAGCTGTGGTAAGTGAAGTACTGTCAGCACTAATGACAGTGTTGCCAGTAAAATAAGTGTAATAAAAGCAGGAAAGATGGCATAATATATGCCTGTGAAGACACTAACTAATGCTTTCACCCCAGTGCTAAACTGTATGGCAAAAGCCTTACACACACACACACAGACACTGCACATACACATGTAACATACATGACACACACATGCAAATATACATACGAGCAAGAAGATTCAGGCTCTGGTAAAGCAGAGCACATGTGTCAAACAGAGAGGTTGTGTTGTTGCACACACATAAGATTATATCAATACTGTTCTGTGCTTTGTCTGTAACACTACAGGGAAATAAAGATCTGCCATGCTGGGTGTATCCTTAGGAAAGTACACAGCATTAAAAGTTAGAAACTCTGAGACACTCAGAATCTCAGCTCAATACACAATGGGAAAGAAATTAAAATAATTATTATTAAAAAAAAGACTTTCCTACCTGTTTTCTCTCTTCTTTCCCTCCTCTCACTACTCAGTTATTTGTATCAAGACACAAATGTGCTCCTTTCTCTTGTCTGGCCACTCTGCTGTGTATCCTTTATGAAGATTTTCTGGGGTGGGATGTTGTTCCCAAGTTTGGCAGGTGATTGAGGTTGTACACCAAAATTAGTTGGTTCTTTTGCTCTTATTGGACTTGCAATGGGTCCTCAGAGGTTCTGCCAGGGTTACAGGAGACACAACTGGGCCTGAATGTGAAATAAAGGAAAATGCAAATGAAAAGATGAGTTAAAGTGAAAAAAATACATCACTGGGTATAAAAAAAGACCACTTAATTCAAAACATGAATTATTTTTATTTCTAATTCCATGTACAATGACATGCTAATTTAAACCATTATGTACAGTCACTTACCTTATTTAACTGACAAGCAATTTGTTCATTACATTAATTTATGTAACCAGTAAATCTGAGTATTACTAATTGTAATTCAAGTTTCATATAAATGCTAATAATAACATTCAAAATGCAGCTTAAATTTCTACATATAAGGACAGTATATTTAGTGTCGTCTTATAGATAGAAACAAATAGAAAAAATGATAGTAAATAATACATCACTCAACATGAAAATATTTCAAAAGAAAATGGAAATGGAGGGGACTGGCAATGTGGGTGAATAGACTAGAGTTGAGACTACAGTCAGATGGAGAGAAAAGGGTGAGAAAGGAAGAGCAAAAAGAAAGGGAGAGAGAGAAGGTTTTCAGAAGCATACAGATTTTTCTCTGCATCAAGACCGTGAAGAAATGCGCAATGAACCCATGACAAGCATAAGAAACAATACTGCTGAGAGCATGGAAAAGGGATGAATCTATCCATCTATCTATCTATCTAAGCTGCTGTGGTTCACCTAAATTAACATTACCTGGGCATATAAGCAGTAACAATAATGGCTGATGATGCACCAGAGGGGTACAAGGTGACAGATGGCTCGATCTGTAAGTGGTACTGTATATAATGAGATGCTACCTATCTCCCTGTTTCGGTCACAGAGCAGGACACCTGTCACAGCACACCTCAAGCCGTCAGTACACAAAGCTCTGCCTATCTATGAATAATTTGTGCAAATAACTGTCAGAGAAACTGACATACACAGCTGCCTTTCCCCCCTCTCTCTTTCTCTCTCTCTCTCTATTGGTCTCTGCATTTCCTCCCTGCCTTCCTGTGTTTGTCTCTTTCTCCCTCTTTCTCTCTTCATTCCCTGACACACACACACACACAAGACACAGACATACCCACACAGACACTAGAGTCTAAATCAGTTAGGGAGAGCCCGGCCCGCTGCCCCTAAAGTGAGCTGAGCGTGACATCTCATTTTCAGCAGTGATACTGGGCTGGTCCTGCTCCTCCCTTACAAGTTAAATGGAGAAAAAGCGCTGTAGTCCACTTGATCATGACTGGGCACAGTAAGTAGGCATATGCATGTGAGAAAACAAGAGCAAAGGCCTGCTGACAACACGTACAGGCCAAGGAAAACACATATCAGCTCTCACTCAGAGAAATATACTTGTAAGTGACATGAGTGCACACACAGAGCATGTTTTGCATGCACCCTGCAGGCCTAAAACAAACACACATATGCACATATTGTAAAAGCACAAACACACATGGTTTCAAGTTGACTAGAAAAACAACTTAGAAGAGCCTCCCCAGTGTTCTCTCATGCAAAGGCTGAAACTAAAGAATTTCAAGACAAAAACTGTTTATTTTCTCAGTTAAAGAAGTATCAGAACAATCAAAGCACTGGTATTTGTTTATTTCTAGACTTCATCAT
>NW_023339696.1:9348767-9354962 GCF_004916995.1 Morone saxatilis | reverse complement strand
CATTTATTCTCATCACTTTCCTCAAAAATGATGTATTATTCTCATGAATGTTGATTTAGTATTTATGTTAGGATATATATATAAAAATTACCAGTAGGACTATCCAGTGTTTCCACAACAGGTAAATTCTGGCTTAAAGGACCATACTAGGGCTGCCAGTTGAGCCTCGAGCAAACATTGTCCAAATGTACTGTACATTTACATTTTGGTAACTCCAACAGTTTTCTTCTGGGGATACCCTCGGGTCAAATTGTCAACTTTCTACCCAAGATGTCAAAAAGTAATGGCCAGATTTCCATTAGATTTGCTGGGGATTTATGCACGTAAAAAAACCTGTACTCTTTGGACACTCTATGTGCTTTCTTCTTTCACAGCTCTCTTATGTCCACAATTAGATTTTTGATCACATGGCTTCCCTATAGTGACACCATCAGCCCAGAACCCCACTGATACAGCTCTAAGGACAGCATATTGTTACTGTATGTTGATCATTGTGTTGAAACAGTCACACTGGGGGACTGCAGTTGGGGCTTTACATTTTTTTCATCTTTTTTTCAGTTATTTATGATGTATTGATGCGCCTAGGGGCAGCTGTTCAGGAGGTAGAGTGGATCATCCACAGAAGGTGTGTGGTTCAATCCCCGGGTCCTCCTGCTGGATGTCGAAGTGTCATTGAGTGAGTTACTGAATGTGGCATGTAGTGGAAAGCGCTTTGACTGGTCAGAAGACTAGAAAGTAGAGCTGTCCACTAATAGTGGACTTAATCGTTAGTTGATGGGAAGAGTCTTAGTCTACACACTTTTCATTAGTCGGATAGTCGCAGAAAAACAAAAACGTCAAACTCAGTTACAGTTAATTTGTAAGTAACTGATAAAGTTATACATCATCCATCGATAATTCCGCCAGTGCTTGTTTTTGTGAGGTTAGAAGTTATTTATTCTGTGTTTCGAACAACGAGATTTGTGTGATGTTATACTATAAATAAATTAACTAAATGATCAGTCTTCTTGCTGGTTGCTCTGACACATTTAACAAGCGGGTGTGATGTTTAAATAAATTATTAAATTAATATCATAAACGTGCTTCAACTAGTCTACTATTGGCTTTATCTATCCACTATTAGTTGACTAAGAAATCTTTAGTTGGGGACAGCCCTAGAAAGGTGCTATATACTGTAAGTGCTGTATACCAGCGCTTTTGCTACTATCATGTTAAAAGGCTGTAATATCTTGGTATAGTCCCTGTCAGCAGTTTTTTCCCTTCTCCTTTCCTGTGTGTGTGTGTGTCTGTGTCGTGGATGCGGCTTACCTCTCCTTGCACCTCACTCTCTGTCTGAAATCATCTCATCAATTCACAGTTCAAGAACTCCAGCTCTTTGAGCTAACTTGGCTTTTCCCCTGTGTCCCAGGATTCCAGTGCTCTATAATTGTTCCTTTTAGCTTTCTTTTGTTGTTTTACTTGTTCTTTGGTCAATTATTTTCTTTTTCCCTCTGCTGATCCTTTCCCAGTATCGATCATAGCCACAAAACATAGCAGCAAAAATAAAATGATCAAAAAGTCCTGCTTCCATTTAACTTCCTTTTAGTGTAGTACTGCAAAACTTTTCTGGGAAAATGTAAACAAAGGCTTCTCCAATCTGCGTGCCATAAATCGTTTCGTCTGATTTTGTGGGGGAACCATACCCGCTGACAGGTATTAAGAATAACTATATAGAAATAGCCAGTCTACTTACTGATGGTCTCCTTTGCTTATGTACATCATATAGAGGCATAAGTAATACATTGAGACTGTTTTATAAGCAGTTAAAAACTCCCTGTAGTAGCTTTAAGAGCCCTAACTAATCCAGCATGTACTTGCATTTCATCATTCATGCAACACAGAGGAAGGATATCACATGTTGCTCTCTCACCAGGCAATGAAGCAGTGTTTTTCTATCTAGTCTCAATGGCATCCTCAATAATGGATGGACATCATGTCTGACTACTGTCTCAGCTTCCAGTCTGTATTTATAATAGTGAAATTCCGAGACAAAAGAAACATTAATATTGAAACTAGCTCAAACATGTTACCGTCACTTACACAACTTTTTTAGACACTGGCTTCAGCAACATGGCCCCCAAAGGAACTTAGAGCTTCTTGGTTATTATGTCTTAAGTTTTCAGCAGTGATAATTGTGTTAATATTCATTTTGCTTATTTATCTCTCTATTACAGATATACACTTTCTCTCTCTCCCTCTCTCTCCCACTCATAAGCACATCAGAGAGAAGCAGCTGCTGACACAATGAGAGGGTTGGAAGTGAATCAGTTATTATTCCTCTGTTCAGCTGTATATATATATATACACACACACACACAAATGCACATTCACACAAGAAAAGCCTTACTCATAGGTGCAGTCAGCATTTGTATAGCCTCCACACCTTCTCATGGGTCCATGGGTGGATTACACAAATGAGTTACCCATTTCATCAAAGTGAACAGGGAAAAATATCCATAAGGAGAGGAGTGGAGAGGACTGAAGAGATGGAGGACTGAGGGACAAAGAAGAAGAAGAAGAAGAAGAAGAAGAAGAAAAGATTATGCAAGTGAGAACAAGAAAGCAAAGGGAGAGATAGGTGGGAAAGAGAGGAGGAGTCATCACAGGTAGTTCGAAAGTGGTAAGAATGCAGACAGGGTTTTAGCACAGTGGAACGAGTCTATTTACACCTCACTAGTCTGATAGCCTGTTGTGTCAAGACCAACGGAACTTATGCACTTGCTGTGTGTGGTTTTCTGTCAAAGGATGATGGACTTGTAGAGTGGATAAAGTGACTCTGAACTTCATCCCTAACTCCAGCTCAGAGCAGCAATTAGGGAGAAAATTAATGTCTGGGTCAATCAATCAAAGCCTAATTTACAGTAAAGTGGGCTTTCAACTATTCAGCCCTTTGCATGATGGTCACAACTGCTATATTAAATGGCCCTTAGAGTGACTGGTTAAATATCCAGATGGTCAAAAACGGCAAACAGCTGTGAAATTGTTTTTAACAGTTGCCTGTCTACATGTCCAGTGTTTTAATGGACATCAGTGTCATGGGTTTATGGTGGAGTGATATTAATTTTAAAAAAGGACTCATTTCTCAACTGTAGTTTAACTGATGTGGTAAGTTCACTCACCTCCAATTCACTCTGCACAGTTTACAGTCCATTCACACGTGTCCCCATCCACCATTTCACTTAAATTTGGTTTCTTTTTCTCTGTTCATGTATGGTTCTGAAGAGATCAAATCTACTTCCTTTTTGCAAAATTTGACATGGGCAATATGGGTGGTAGTGTATCTCCACATGGGTTTTGGTGGACCAGTCTGAGTCAAAAGTGCTGGGCCGATTTGTATTGCCAGTGCATCCCTAATGCCTCAGTGTCTCTGATATCTTTATCTTTAAACCCCTGCTCACTTCAGCAGTCTCACACAGAGCAACACAAGGAAGCCCCCTGCATACATATCCTTTTCCCCACAGCATGGAATAGAGTAAGAGGGAAAAAGAAGAAAGTAATTAGAAGGGAGAAAACAATACCATGTATGGTGACTTCAAACCTAAAATGGACACCAGTGTTCTCCAGGCTCTGCTGTTTCCGCTAAAACCAGCTGGCCTGCTGTTACATAACTAACAATGCTAGTATCACTCCTTGTAGACGGGTGCACAGTGATCATTGGGCTTAATTCTTATCAGCATTACTTGTGTTAGGTGTGTAATGTGCCTCACTATTACATGAATATAAATAAATAATAAAATTTTAAGCAGTAAAAGACATTTTAGCTCCAATACATTTAAAGTTACACCTCTGAAATGTATGCAATTTCCCTCACATCAAAATTGTGTGAGTAGTCTTCTGAGTCTACACAGTCACTTGTATGTTTTGAGCACCTTATGTCTCTTGTGCTTTGCTGCATTTGAGTTTCTAATTTCAGAAAAATAATTTCTTGAGCATGAGAAAGTCATGACCTCTCCATCTGTATCTATGCATGCAACCATCTCTTAATTAGCTTGATACAATGCCTACACGATGGGAGATATGCAAGCTTGTGATCTTATAGTATGTGATTTCTTGGTGCGTTGAAAGAGCAATGAAAGATACCTAATTATGCTTGAAATGTTTCCCAGCACTTTACTGCATGCAAATTCATAATATCATCTGTTCTCAACAAGCAAATATTGCAGGAGGAAATCTCCTTTACAGATGAATAAATAACAAAATCAGTCAGTTGTGTTGTGGTCATCTGGACAATTCCCATTTGTAATTTGATTATGCAAACATCCAATTATAATGCCTCGTGCTGCATGATCTTTGTGAGTTCATCAGAACAAGAAGTCAATTCAGAATGAATAATGTTTGCAATATTCTGTATATGCTTCTTCCCATTGCATGCTATGAAGTACATTGTATGTCCACATAGAGTTGTGCCCTTCAAAATATCAGATAGTCATATGTAATCATGCTTTTACCAAATGTATGATAATGTAGATCTTTGTTCCTTTAATTTAACAGTTAATTGAAAATTAAACCCCCAAAAAAAAAAAAAAAAAAACGGCATAACAGTTATATGTTGATGGCCCTAGAACCGAAGTTGATTCTCAGACTGGGACTCAAGAAAATATAATACAATTACACAGTAGTCCTAATATCTTTAAGCATTTTTGTTGATTTAAAAAAACTAATTGTAATTGTTATTTTTTATTCCTCGGTTTAATCATGCTAAATAAAGTTTAATAATGTCTCAGTTCTGGAGATCCCTGTGGACAAAAGCAGTAGTGTTTACACTGCCTCGAGTTGTAAAGATCTTGATCCGGCTAGCTAATAATGTTCTATTTTAAACACACTGTTTGCAAGATGCATGCATAATAATGTAACATTAATAACTGTAATATGACAATGGGGAAACATTCATACACCGACGTTACATGCCAGCCCACGACTAACATATTTGGTTGCTCAGTACAGTAATTTGCTAAAGTTATTAACATTTGTTATGTCTTCATTTTAATAAGACAATTAAGAGGGTACACACATGCACAAAGACTTTTTGACGTAGGAAAGTGAAAAATAATTTGTGTATCCGCCCCGTGATTTGGATCTACAGCCTGTGCTACAGCCTGTGCTACATCCCTATAACAGGTTTCATTCAAAACGGGCCAGTAGTTTTTCAGTAGTCCTGTTGACAGACAGACAAACAAACCCACAAACAGCACTGAAAACATAACCCCTTCGGCGGACATAATCATCTGATCTGTTGCAGAGTTCACCTCATAAACCGTTGTTTATGTGTGTGCATCAATGCTCATAACAAGGCTCTATGAAGCAAAAACACCAAACGCTCCTTAAATGTTTTAATAAACACCCTGTAAGGCAAGAAATTGAGGCTGCCAACAAAGGTTTAACCATCAAAAGATAGCAGGTGTGTGAGTCAAGAACCGAGCTGATGTCACGAAGTCGGGGGAAGCAGGTGGGCCAACTGAGCTAACGGCTGAGAGGGAGCCTGCATCTGGTAAATGTGTCACTGTTGGTTAGATAACAATGCCAAAGGCTCAATCAAGCATGAACCAGACATTCTGGAGAACTTTCTGTCTTGTTCCTGCACATTTCACACCCTCACAGACTTATAACGCCAATTAAAATTGAAATGAGACCAATTTCATCAAAGAAATACTGTACAGAGGAACAGCTTACCAAGAAATCTCTACATTACTGCAAATCACCACCAACATCGCTAAATTAGTTAACCCCCCAAAGACATTTTTCAATTGCATTATAATTTGGGAGTAGGGGGATGTTAAATTGATCGTATATGCCCACTACTTCCTACTTGACAGCCCCACTGACAGAGTAGAAGGAATGAAAATAACAAATACCATCTATCTCCATTGCCCACCAATCTGTCTTTCTGTCTCTGTCTTTCCTTCAAGGCGCATGTGCCCTTACTGCCAGGCGAAATCTGCCACTGAGGCTCCTAACTGCACAGCTTCAGGCGGGTGAGACGAAGAGAGTGAGAGAGACAGAGAAAGAGAGAGGGAGATAAGGAAAACAAGGAGAGTATTGGTGATAAAAAAATAAAGTGAAAAAAGCTTGACATCAGAAAAACTGTAGATCTCAGTGAATGCTTGTCACAGACTCCTTGGCCATGTGTGTGTGTGCGTGTGTGTGTGTGTTTACTGT
>NW_023339696.1:9348014-9348648 GCF_004916995.1 Morone saxatilis | reverse complement strand
AATGTGATTCTGTGTGGATGTTAATGTATGTGTATTCATATGTTTAATGTGTGAACGTAATGCATGCTGGGATGTGCCTGAGATGTAGCAAAGGCACAATTCAGCACTCAACAGTGGCCAGTGGTAATTTGGACATACATTACATATACAGTATACACATGCATGCACACACACATATACCCTGACACACACTAAGAGGAAGGAATTATTTTATCTCCAGAGATGTCCATGTGCACTCTTTGGTTTTGTCACATTTCGACTTAGGCAGGTTTTTTTTGGTTAGATTTTGGCATGTCTACAATTATGCTGCAAATTGGTCCTTTCAGCACCATTTTGGAAGGTAAACCAAATCATCCACTTTGATCACAAGCAGACTCCTCAGCTTGCAGAGCTACATAAATGAGTAGTAACCACTGATGTTGTCAGCTATGCCTGTGAACAAAAACCAAAAAAAACAATGATTTTCCAGCCTGCCAACAGCCACAATGCAAGTCTATGTTTTAAACAAACCTTTGGCAGAAGGGTTTAGGTTTTGGATTGAGTGCTGGTGTCGCCACACTCTCTCGTAGAACATTGTGGATTAGAGGGAGAGTGGGGACTTTGATAATCCCCCCACATCTCTCTCTCTCTCTCT
>NW_023339696.1:9330903-9348004 GCF_004916995.1 Morone saxatilis | reverse complement strand
TCTCTCTCTTTCTCTCTCTCTGCTACTCTCTCTTCCCCTCTTTTTCTCTTTCTGCATCTACCTCTCGGGAGGTAAATAACAAATCCCTGTGGCGTGGGGATGCTGTCAGAAATGGTAAAATAATGTTAGGATACTGTTAGGACAGAATTTCGTTGAGGGGTTTTCTGATTCTATTTTCACCACTAAAAAGGAAAAATAAAATCAATAAACCTTATTGTTCGCAAGCATCCACTTTAACCTATATTATGTAACATTTCTGCATTAAAATGTCTATGATATATGTTATATATTTTGTAGAGTTGTGAACTTACATTATCCCAAATGTTTCAAACAGTGTTCAAACGCAGATACATCTTTTAGCCTAATTAATGCTTTTATTCAGGTAACATTAGGCTACGTTTCTTTCTTGCATCTAGTTGCTATAATGTTACTCGTTACTTTTTTTACTTTACTCAGCCCTGCAAAAGTGCTCCAAACTCCAAAACTCCAAATCCTCCACATCCATATACAGTATTCTGTAGTTAACTCATGTGGACACAGAAAATGAGAACAGTATGGTTTATCAAGCAGTTTATCATGGTCTGAACTATACTCAGAGCAAAGTAGCTGGGTTTAGCAATGGCTATCAGTAAGAAGCTAGCTAAGATGACACAAGACATATAAATTAGACAACTCTAAAGTTGACTAGTAGTCACATTTTTCCTCTTTAGGTAGAGGCTAACTGCCTGCCCACTCCTTCGACCCCCGTGCCATGCTAACACAACACAGATCAATCTCATCACTAAACACAGAGAGAGAGCAAACTGATGTCAACCTTCCATCAGAGTCAGTGTAAGACCTGTTTATTAAATAGTGGATGGAGCTTCGGGGTCTGAAAAAATGCAAAGATGCCTTCTTTCTAAAGGACAGCAAGGCGAAGCTCCATTGGTTGCAAACAGAAGTTTGATTGTACTCAACCTACTGACAAATTGACCCTCCTTCTTACTTGATTTATTGGCTAAGAAAACAGTTTCACTCTGAGTCTATGGTCTCAATCGCTACTTTCAAGTCTTCCTCCTTACAGCATGATGTTCATTTAGCAAATTATGGTCCCATTTAGAGTAAAATAGAAGATAAAGCAGCATATAATTCATGGCATCATTATCTTGTGATTGACAAGTCATTCTCAGTGAGTCCGTCCAAAACTATCAAACTAGTGATGATCAAATATGAATCATGTTTTCAGAAGCATATTTTAGTGCACTGTTGATCTAAAATATGGAAAGTTTGTGACCAGGCCAGCATTTATTCCAGCTTCTAAATTGCCCAACTCACAGTGACGTAGAGGCGTTGTAATGAGTATCCTCCCCAGATCCAGGCTCTCATCAAAATATGGTCACTTCTGGTTCCACAAAAATAAGATGGCGACAGCCATTATGTCAAACTCAAGGCTTCAAAATGGTGCTCCACAACTAACAGAATGTTCACAAACAGCAAACAAGCAGACCTAATAACTGACTGTGCAGCCAAACAATCTTTTTGTTCTTTAAGTTTGTTATGTTACTCCATTAATTTGTATATAGGATTAAGTGTTAGTTGAGGAAAGAGAGCTCTAATTGTAACCCCTGGACTCAGTTATAGTGTAGACATAATTTATTTGGAAACGAAATTCAGTCCAAGAGGAACTCTGGAAACTGAGTTATATTATGGGGAATGTTACATGTGCATCCATTAATGTACTACATAACTTATAAAACAGCTCTCTGTGTCCACACCAAATAATACTAACAAAACCTAAATTTGTCATGCAGTTAGGGCTTATTGAAACAAATACATAAAAAAACACAACATCATGATAATCTCCACCTCTCTAAATAAGAGGTTAGCGTAGATCAGAGACATAATATATGTTTGTTGCAGCTGAATCAATTACGTAACAAACAAAAAAACTGTGGCCCAGTTTATATGTGACATCCTTAAAATAACTCTGTATTTGTTTGTGTCAGTCATAAAACTTTTTATTCTGTCAGATTTTTTTTTTAAACTTTTTTAGGCAACAGATTTGCACTTATTGTCTTTATCAACTCATGCCTGCAATGTATTGTTTATGAGAACAAAAACAAGAACACTCAGAATTGATAAGAATCACTCTTGCAGAAGGCTGTGAAATAGAAAAAAAACATGTTCATGCCTTAGGACAGTGCCTTCCCAATTCTGAGGGTCCCTCAACTACAGTGCATTCACTTTTCAATTAATATTAATTGTATGTGAGCTGTTTACAATTTATTTAGTACAGTAAGTAAACTATCACAACCTTTTACTTGAAAATAAAAGTGTTTCCTTTTTTACATATAAACCACAGCACGGTACAGTGCCACATACACACACTCACATTCCCACACACACACATCTAAGCTTTTGTCGCCTGGCTGGTGGATTAAGTGTGAGCATTTGTGAAATCATTTGAACCCCTAGGGGTGCAAAGAGGAGTGTAGACCGTGTGTGTGCACATACGTATGTCTGTGGCACTATGTTTATGTATGCAATGTGGTGTGCATTTGGCTTAGGTTTGTGCACATTTTGCAGCGTATGCCTGCCTGTGTCTTGGGCCTACAGTGTGCCTGGGTGTTTCAGCTCTTCTACACAGCAGTAAAACAAGTTTAAAAAACATACTGAAAAAATGAAAAGGAAGAACAAATGAAATTCCCTTGGCTTGTTTTAACAGAGGATGTACGGCAATCAATATTATTATTGACCGAGGGGAGAGGTAGCATTTGTTTGACTATCGATTACTTCAAGCCAACAGCTTATTTCTACATTTTAGCCTCCATGACTCTAGACTTTCAGCCTGAGAAGCTGACTAAGCATCACAGATCATCTGAAGGAATCTGAATGGGTGAAACTTTAACTTTTTAGATATGAATGAAGGTACACGCACATACACACAGTCAAGGAGTCTGTTTGTACGTGTAAGACATCAGTGGGCATGCTAAAAGCAGCTTCTGAGGTCAGAAGTGTGTCTACAGGCTGCAGGTTAGGGTGAGAGATGTGTTTCTAATCTTTCATCCTCTGGAATAAACTACAATTATTCTGCCCTCCAAACATCTAACTGTCTGTCTTCCAGTGGTGGAAAATAACTACATTTACTAAATGACTGTGCTTCAGCTACAATTTTAAGGAAATTATACTTTACTTATGAACTGGATTATGCTATTTTATACTTATACTTATTTATTTGACAGCCATAGTTACTAGCTAATTTGAAGATCAAGATTATACACACAGAATGTCAGGACAGTTCTTAAGATATGATGTTTATCTCCACCTCAACCAGCTAAAACATGAAAATGATGTCAATAAACTTATAATAGTAGGCATCCTGCTGCTTAATGAGTATTATATACTATACTATTCAGCTGCTAATACCTTTTTACTTCTACTTAAGTAAAACTGTGAATGCAGTAATTGAGTATGTTCAATAGTGTGGTATTGCTACTTTTACAGTAAAAGATCTCAATACTTCATCCAGCACTAGTCTACCCACTAGCCCAGCAATGCTTCTGACTTGCAAAAGTGTGTTTGTATGCATGGACTTTCCTCCCATCTCACCACATTGAACACCACCTCTCTCTTTTCCTTTACCTTTCAATTTATTTCTTTTGACAATGTGACATATGTGATCTGCAAGTAAAATTCATATTGGATTGAGAAGACAGACTGAATGGATGAATGATGAAGAATGAATAAATAAACCTTTCTACTTTGGGATGCAGTAGCTCAGGAAAAAGCTCTCAGAACTTTGGCTTCCAGGATTTTCTGTTTTGCTTTTTGTTTCTGTCTCTCATCCAAACACTCTCTATTTGCATCACAACCCGGCAGGTTGTGTGAGTTATAGTGACTCTACAGTGCTCAAAGTTATAAATATGGATTTTGCAGGATAAACAACATCAAAGTAAAAAGCTGTAACATACGGATTTGGGATAGTACTGACTCACATCGTGATTACATTTCCAGTGTTACACACAGGTGATTTATCCCCAAAACTCAACAAACTGAACAAATTCCGTTTCAGTAAATAGAAAAGAAGAATATATTCCTTAAAATATGTTGCTGATACAAGCCCTGGCAAGTAATTTATTTGTGTTGTTGCTGGCCTTTCAGTTTTTTAAATATAATATTATATGATAATTATGCTTAGGAAGATGCATGAGTATGCAAAAAGAACTTCAAATTAAAAACACATAAAGCACTTTTTTGTTAGTATCAAGTAAGAGATTAGCTCCAGCGTGTGTAAGACTGTATGTACATGCTCTTCTGATGTCCCTTAGGCAGGCTTAAACAGTAAGGGGTTATCGTTGAGCATCTGCAGAAGTCCAAGTTCAATGCCGACTTTAGTCCTGTGTGACAAAACGCAGCCCCCTCATTCATTTAAATGGTGCCCATCTGTCTGTTTGGCAGTTGTGCCAACACAGAAGGCTCCAGCAAAAAATTACAGGGTTGTTCAGGAAATAAGTTCGACATAGCTCAACCTTTGCTGCAATGTGTATTTCGTTGTAACATAAGATAAAATAAATGCAGCCACGATAACTTAACCAGAGTTGTAAAATCTCTTTAGTCTTCTAAACTACTTTGCAGTATTCAAGACTTTCACCCTCATGGATATCCTACTCAAACTGGCCTTCCTGGATCATGTATTTTTTATTATTTTTGAGATTTTATTATTTTGGACATTGTGGACATTGTTTTGCGTTGGCACTATTAAAAAACCCTCTGCTTCTTTTTGTTTGACAAAAAAAATTGGATTTAAAATCAATGATTCTGGACATATCTTGCAGGCCAAGACACTGAAATGTTTAGTTTCTCTAGGCCATGGCAGAAATTAGAAACAGATGCTTCAGTAGAGCACACCACCACGTACTCATCATCCAACTAAACTGTGCCTAGATGTACAGACACACATGCACACGCTCGCACACACACAGGGGGAACAGAGATACTGTCTCTCTGTGAAACTGCAGATGCAGAGTGGGTGACAAAGCTAAAATATTTATACCCAGATCTTAGCAGTCAAAGAGAAGGAGAGAGACGGAGGGAAAGATGGATATATAGAGGGATCGAGGAAGGGATTCAAGAAGAAAGCAGGCCTGCACGAAAGAGGGCTATGGAAAGTGTCAGTGTGTGTGTGAGTAAATGGAAGAGCAGAGTGATAACAACAGAGAAGGAAAGAGAGAGATAGAGATGAGATGAGTGTGCAGCACAGATGCCAAATGAATCTAGGGCAGTTCAGAAAAAAACAAGGCATTATTCCAAAATCCACTTTGTACATGTGTGCACGTATGTGTGCGTAATTGTATTTCTATATTTATGTGTGTGTGTGTGTGGTGTGTGTGCGCGCATGCCTGCGTGTGTGTGTAATGTACAGGCAGATATGTAAGCATCCAAATAATATGAGTCTAACATGCCAGAGGCTGAAAAGTTTTTTTTTTCCTGCTCAATCTTCAAGCTTTTTATTTATCACCCTTTAACAATTACAGAGCTTTCTGCATCACACCCACTCTTCTTCCAGCATGTTCTCTCTCTCTCTCTCTCTCTCCTCTCCTCTCTTCTCTCTCCTCTCTCTCTCTCTCTCTCACACACACACACACACAACACACATACCACTCAAACACTGAAGGATTTTTGTGTGTGCATGGGTGTGGGTTAAAAGGGGGTGGGGGGTTCGCACAAAGCAAGATAATGGCGAGATGGTGTCCTTAAAACACACATACAGTAAAACACACACACCACCACACACACACACACATACTTAACACTGACTAAACAAATAGTACGGGCCTCACACAGAGAAAAAAGTAGTAGATGTGTAATGTGCTCATAATATACACACATCCACACATGCAAATTAGAGGCTTCATCAACTTCAGTGAGGCCGCAAGTGAGGCGATCCTTTAAAATTTCATGTTATGTTGTGCAGGTGGTTTTTTTGTGATAATTTGTTTCCAAAAGATGGTGGATCATGTCTTTCTAAATTTAGTTATTGGGCTTCACAATAATGTAATGTACTTCATACACTGCACTAATATATTTTAAATGGCTGCAGTTACTAGTTCACATTAAAAAAAACTCCCACACAAATTATGTCTGCTTTAATTTGTCAATGTTTTGAGACGTCAAATTGTGATTTTGATTAAGACTTATTAGTTAAACAGTTTTGCACTGAAAAAAGATAAACAGTTGTGTATTAGTGAATAGTGCACTGCAGTAAGGAGCCTGAAAATAGCACCCCTAACAGTAAAGCTGCATATTGTATGAGTCACGCCAAGCGCTTTCTTCCTTCAGGAGATTATTAAATGCGTCCAAACACTGGCTTCACTGAAGAGATTCAGACTTGTTGAATTAATTTTTTCCTCCTTTATAACGTCATAGAGGCAACTCGACTGCACTGTTATGGGCAGGAGAGGTCCCGGCTTTTTTTTAGCATTAGCTTATTTTGAGAAAAAACTAAAACATTGTTAACTTACAAGATCCATTTTTTGTGTGAATTTGTGAGTTGACTCCAGAATTGGCAGACATTCAAGAATTTATTTTGTCCCCACCTTTATCAGGCGCTGGGATAGGTGTTTCCAATTTTGATGTAAACGGTGTTGCCATTACCGAAAAATATATGGCATCATATTTCATCCATAATATGTCATAGAGATTCAATGAAATGTTGACACAAATCATCTGTGTGGCATTATGGGGAAACATGAGAGTCCAAGCTTTTTAGTGCCAATGTAGCACATGCAAGCATTGTAGCAGTATATGTACAGTATTATAATTGTGTTTTTGCTAGTTGGTGTGGTGGGGGGGGGTGGGTTTGTTCCTTGTGGCTGGTCTACACGTATACTGCAGATGTTTACAGACTTCAGTCAACAACATGACACGCACGTCTTTCTGTACTGAAGAGAGGCGTGGATGTCCATACACACATCAAAGCACTCACATACACCACAAGAGAACCAACACCTTCCCTCAAACAGACACGCATCGCTGCACCCTCCTCTTTCTGCTCAACAGCTTTTCCCCGTCAAAAACATTTTGTCAATGTCAGGTCACATTGCACCACTTTGTCACTTCAATTATAGTCATAAAGCGCTGAGTTGTGAATCTATTAACGTGAGAGAAGTAATATAATATCATCGGATGATTGGCCTCTAGATAAAGATTGCTGTGGGTTCATTGAACATTGGTATTTGGATTCCAGTAATTTCCTAAAGGTGGTTATCGACACCTACATTGCTTACAGTATATTCCAATAATCTACATGCGGCTGGTAATGAAAAAGAGTATGCCTATGCAACCAGCTGATTGAAATGAATGAAGCATTGTTTGTAAAGTTGGAGTTTGTGCCACTTTATGCTCAACAAAGCATTGGGATACACATTTTTCTACAGATTTTCCATCACCCTTCTCCCTATTTATATTTCAGTTAGGTTGACAGATAAGACAGATGACAGTACCTGCCTACCAGGGTACCTGCCATTCAATGTGGTGTTGAAGATTTGTGGTTCGCTAACTTCTTATACTCACTCTCAATTCTTTGCCATTCTTCTTTTCCATATACTTTAACATTCTTGTTTAGCGTCTTTATGGGTTTCATGTTCCTTTTCCCTTTATGCCTTTTCTGGTTTCTCCTGTTTCCCTCCCTCCCTCTCTGTCCCCATCTGCACTCTTTTCACATCTCGTCCTCCCATCGAACGGAAAACAGTGGTTTCCCCTATCAACACCTTCACAACCTGCAAAGTACAGCTAAAGAAACCGCATCTGAATTCCTCAAACCTGCCAATGCCGTTGCATTTTTGAAACTTTGTCAGCGAATCGCTGTCTACCATGTCTCTCAGTCTCTCGCCCAAGGGGACCTCCCACAGGTTCCTGGCAGTGAAGGAGTGACGGTTGTTGTGAAACACGACTGTCGTATTGATTGCACAGAGCACCGCAACAGCTGGTAGGCTCAAAGAGAGCACAGTTTTCTATGGCCAAGAATGTGATGTGGAGGAGTGAGCAAATGTGAATGTCTCCCAAGGGTTATCCCTCTCAAGATCTTTGCATAATCCTTCCTGGTGGATATAAAAATCGATTTGGAGGGTGTGGCTGGGAAAGGGAGGCCACGGGGAGGTGGAGCTGGTGGGGAAGGACAAAGATCTAAGATTGCCAATTGTGGTAGTCCTGATTCCCTGGCATATACACTTAGGATTAGAGTCATATAAACGCACAGCTAACATTATGCACTTCAACAACCCTGCAATTGGGGAGGCATGATGCTAAAATCATACTGCATCATTTTATGCAAAATTGTGCAGAAGTTTTTTTCTAGTAATCACATTACATTTGTCTGTACCATTTGTCTAGGAGGATACAGTTTCTTTCAAATCCGAGACTGATGTCAGTGAATATTTGAAGATGGAGATCCTGAACAGTTTCCCTGCAGTAGCCACAAAATTCAACACAGCGACACCATCTAATGCGCCCTTATAGAGGCTCTTCAGTCTGGGCAGTCTTGTGTTGACTCTGAGGAGGAACAGGGTGTCTGCCACTGCTTTGGTGATAAACATGTCAAATAAGCTGGACTAGTATAGTATAAAGCCATAGTTTGGTTGGCTTGTTAAATATAATTCATATTACATTACCTCAGGCACTGTTGTAACACAAAAAGAATGTAACGAGCAGTGTAACAAATTTCTTTCTACAGGAGAATTTAAGTACCCTAACAATGGTATGGATGATAAAGATGATGCATAACACATGAGGTCAGTTAAATGCTTAGTTATAAGGTTAGTTAAAGGCCCAATCCACATTTTTCTGACCACATAAATTGTGTATATCTTTGTATAATTCATTAAAGAAGCTGAAATCATACACCTGTTTTACCGCTGCTTTTTCTGACATATTGGCGTAAACAGACCTTTTACAGCATCGGTGGCATTAATACCTTGTTGTCTACGTATTAAATGTCTAGTCAATCAACCTGACTGTGCACATTTTAATCTGGTGTTTCTAATTTTGGTGGTGACATTTGTTTGCATCTGGATCACAGATTGTGCCTTTAAGGTTACATTGTATAATCAGCATGGAGTTGCTAATGGCAACGACTCAACAAAGCCACGTGTTGATCACGCCATAGCATGTGGTTAGCGACTTAATGATAGTGGAAGAGTCAGTCAGTCAGTCAGTCATCTAGTCAACTAAGCAGCCCATCACCCTCCTGCCCATCTGCTTTCTTAGTCCTTTAGTAAACATCATCGTAACAGAAACACACTCTACACATTACTATTGCATGACTATTGTATTTTGTATATGTTTTCAACTCTTAAGGTATGTGCTGTCACACAGGAGTAGTATAAAGTATCTAAATGGGATTAACATCCCTGTATTTTGCTGTAGTAGCATCCCATCACTCAATTCATCACATCAGGACTATCATCCACTTCACCTGTATCCCGAGTGCAAGGTGAATTAATGTGCCTTGGCCTCTCATTGCACTGAGGTCAGGAAACGACAATGGCACTAATGGCTCTTCTTATTAACTATTTAATAACTACTCAATTGTTCCAGGCAATCAGTAGAAATTCCAGTTAACTCATGAATTGTGAAGAGAGACTGCTCGAACATTTTTCTTCTTCATTGTAGTTCATATTGCCATGGCCTCTTATTTCAATCATCCATCAGACTAAATGGCACCTTGATTTAGAGTATTCCAACGAAGAGTATTCAGTGTTTATTATTTCTTTTATACATAGATACTTCTAATGTTATTTTGGTGAAATTAGGTCTTCCCAGGTTTTCTTTGCCGAGCCCTATTTTATTGTTGCTCCAGTAATCCAGTCTTTCACTGTCATTGTTGTTGTTGGTATTTTTTTTCTTTTTCTCATTTCATTCACCCAATGAACCCCACAATATCAGTTTGCATGCCTTCACACGAGAAATAAACAGGAAGAAAATTACACTTCACGTTTTTTCCAGTGTAACATCCATCACCTCTTGAGAGCAACCCCAACATACAGTGCTATGGATTCCCTGAATTATGGCTAACATAGTTCAATAGCATCCTGATGAACTGAAGATTACATAGCAACAAGGCAGTGGGTTTGGTAGGTGGGTGGTCATTATTCAGGTCTCCCAGGCCTACCTTCCCTACTGATTTGCTCTCCCCTTTTTCCTGGTACACCACTGATCTGTGATTGCAATTGATTGGAGACTGCTCATCATTCCTCCAAGGGCAACATCAGGAATCATCGACATGAGGAGGAAATGGATTTAGGGAGATAAGCAGAATGGGACAAATAACTGCAGTGGGTGGAGAGAAAATGAAGCAATCTGCAGAAACTAACGGGTTGTAATGAAAGAAGGAAATAATGTGGGGCATATAGCTTGACATGTATCTCCTGAGTTCAAGTGGGTGTGGCCAATGATTGATGGGGCCAGGCTTATGGTCCAGGCACTAGGAGAGGTTTTCCCTATTGACTGTAGTGAGATAAAATGTACTACACTAAAAAGGAATCCATCTACTTAGCACACCCATAGACCCTGTCATTTTGAGAAGAACCTGATGGAGCACTTATTAACTATTGATCAGCAAATAAACAGTGCTGTCTTATTGACATTCACCTATTTAGTTTAAACTTGACTCTAGCAGGTTTCTTGACATCTGTATTGAATTCAAATGAATCACAAGCTATAGAAAAGGGACAAACATAATGGCACGTATTGCCATACAATAAGTGCTATACTTTATTAATTTGCACTGAACACTCAGCAGTTAGTTTTAACTTTTGAGAGTGGAATAAGTGATTGTGCTGAGAAAAAAACGAACAAAAAACAGAAGAAATACCATCTACCAGTTTTCTTATTCCAGCCAAACACAGAACTAAAATTCTTTACTCTATTAGTTATTAAGTATTTCCTGTTACTATTCTCCAATCACCTAACTGAGCAAGAAAACGATGCCTGCGCTTAAATTATACATGCAGATCATGTTCAGGCATACACTTGTCACATCTTAGAACCCTTCAATCTCTCCAACATGTGGCGCTTACAGCCCACTAAAGCACAATGCGCTGTCCATGCATGGAGCTGAGGCAATGTACTCCGTCCACCCAGCACTGCCGTTAAGGACACACATGTCTGTTGGTGGACTACAGACCTATTTACAGACATTGCTTAATCATTTAATCAGTGTAGTGATAGATGAATTTAAAAAGAAAAAAAATCTTGTTCACAGTTGCTACGTGTTATCTCGTGCCTGGCAGTCCAAAATGTGTGGGCGAAGGAATCTGTGTGGTCCATCGGTCAGTAGTCGGACACTGTTGCTGCTGCTGGCAGGAAATCTCTCTCTTTCTCTCTCTCTCTCTCTCTCTCTCTCATCTCAATCTTCTCTCTCTCTCTCATTCACTCACGCACTCACACGCACGCAGGAGCACTGGAGAACTAAAGGCAGCCGACAATGAAGCCCTCATTGCAGGTAAAGTGTGGCGCCTGTCGTGCAGAGTGCTCCACACTGGAAAACTGGGGGGCATTCACCCTCAAAACACACAAGCTACAGCGCGCACACACACACACACACGCAACACACAGCAGGCACAGCGCACAGCCCCACAACCCCCTGCACGCCCCATCAGCCAGTTTATCCCCTGCGTGATTCTCCCTCATACTAAATCCTTCTTGCACTCTCGTCCATGGCGCGGCCTCTGCCCGTCCATCTATCCCTTGCAGAACCCAGTATAAATTACCAGCCTGCTTTCATGGTGACACTTTAAATCTGATGGGCCACAATGATTTTAAATCAGTTCTCTTTGGCATTTGAACCCAAGATGCAAGAAATAAGCGCGTCGTTTCAACAACTGTAGCAAAGATGGAGGAAGAATGGTAGATTAAACCAGCAATAAAAAGTATCCGATGCACGTAACAGAACGTTATCCAATATCACCAGTTTGCCTCAGAATTTCACTTAATGCAATCCCTAAACAGAAAAAAACATTGGGTTTCATGGCCCTCAACAATCAAGCATATGGGCTTCTGTTGCAACCAAGAGGCTCCAACCCTAGCAGAGCGTTGGACGTGCTGTAGTGCAGGTGCATGCCGCTCTGCCGTCGCTTGCCTCCCCATCGCGCATACATTCATACCAAAAGCAACATAAAAAATATATTTATATACTAGATTTTATATTAAAAATCCGGTAAAGATGGGAAACGTGCATTTTGTACAGGGTACCTTCACTTATTTCCCCTTCCAAATGATGAGTCCCGTTGGGCCGAGAGCAATTGGGAGATTTCTTTTTCATCCACCTGCTAACGTCGCAGGCTCACAGCAGCACGGCGCGGGGGACGACTGAGAGAGAGAGAGAGAGAGAGAGAGAGAGAGAGAGAGACCTCTGCGTAGAGTAATATAGTTGAACTGCAGTGGGCATCTGCCTCTACAGCTGGGTTCTTTTTCTGTGAAGTGGTTACCTGCAGATACACTTTGTGGCAGCACTTACCTTCATTAACGATCGTGGAGTTGAAATATAGCAAATGGCATTGATATGATATTTACCAGAGTGATGGAGACACACATTTATCAATGAGAGGTAGTCAGAATCATATATACCTACTGCATAACCCCCTATTCCATTCACCATTAAAAGACATTTAACAGACATTTTAGACACAAACACAGAACTTATTAGCCTTTGTATTTCTATATTGGTGATAACTGTGAGAAATTAACATTTGCTGTTGTAAAGAGTGAAAAAGGGGTGGGAAAGGAGAGGAGGAAGAGTGGAAGGATCTTGCTCCAGTGCTCCAATTCTATTTTGACATATTTAGTCATATCAACAAACAGGGATGTGAATTATTAAAACATAAATGCAAAAAACATTGCATGTTGTAAGCACATTGCAATGATTTGGGCCAATGAAAGATAGGCAATTAAATATAAATTTTTGGAGGTATTGCTCTAAGCTCAAAATAAATTAAAATTAGTCAGCAGGTCTGGCTGCTTTAAGATGATCAGAGCCCATTCTATTGTCAGCTCCCTCCCAACTCTACTTCTCCTCTTTCTCCACTCTTTATCACTGATATATTCAATCTTTGTCCACATACACATTTGAAGCTTTAAGAAGAATGGAAGATGGAGTGGGGGTGTTGGAGGTGAATGCGTCTCCAGCAGTTTGGGAATCAAGCTGTAGAAACATTGCAAATCCAGGGCTAGGAATGAAAAAGCCCTGATGATGTTCTGTATGTGTGTGTGGGCGGTAGGGAGGTTGATTCTGCCTGTTTCACATGAAGAAATATGTTGGAGGTGTGATCATACTCAATTAACACTCTTCCCCTCCCCACTTCTCACTTAAATTTTTTCAGTCTCCTTGTCCTTTTCACTCACAAAAGCAAACATGCACAGACACATGCAAACACACGTGTATACTTCATCTCATTAACTAGCTCTCTCTCCATCTATGTCTTTTTTTCTGTCAGTGGAGGACTATTAGCTCCAGAGACTGATGTGGCACTGAGACTCTCATTAATATCTTCTCATTATCAGTGCCCGTAGTGTTAAGCAATAGCACAATCGCTTGTCTTGGCATGATGCTTAATACATCTGTTAGGCTATATATTGCTGCTACTGGGAGCACATGTAGTCATGTGTGATGAACTGTTTAATATATATGCTTTTATACACAATAGGCTACATAGACCAGAAGCAAATAAACAGCTGTGCCATTGCACCAATAATGGATAATGATGATTTCTTGCATCAAAAGTAATTTATAACTGCAGAACCACATCATCTGAAAGCTACAGATACAACCTCAATACTTAACACCACACAACTGAGTCTTAGCCTTGCCTTTAAATGTGCTGCAAACTGGGAAAATCCTCCTCTAATAATCCCATCTAGACTTCATTTGGTCAGTTCTGATCTTCTATTTTCCAGAGACTGCATTTATTGGCTGAATGCAATCTAGGGAAATTAGCAGATTGCAAGAGAAAAACAAGGACAGAAGGCAAATATCAGAGCAAGGGAAAGAGAAACGAGCCGGAGAGCGTGTTTCCTGACTCACCCTCCATTAAGCCTGGCTAAGAAGTTTTTGGTTCTTACCTTTGCACACCTGATACAATTAGTGCCCTCAAGCTGGCTGAGTGTGTGTAAGAGTTAAGCTGTTGAGAAACGCACGTTGAACCATGAATATATAAAAGAAACATCATGTAAATTCAAGATATTTAGTTTTTGAGATGCTTCTACTTGTATTTATGGATGTGTGTCCGTGTTTTTGAGCGGAGGCTGATTGGGAGTCTCATGAAAGATCAGTTGGGTTAAAAAAGTCTAATATATCTGTACCAAATACCATTGCTCTCTAGGCAGTATTTGTTGAGATTTGTGTTGTCTTTGACACACAGAAGGCCAGACTGATTGGCCATTGTCAGTGCCCTGTCATTAGTGGGCCAATTTGATGTTAGAGATGGCTTATATTTCCGATGCATAATTTTTGTCTGAGCACAAATGTTAGGTGTCGGTCTAGTTACTGATTGTCTTATGGGACCGAAAGATGCTGGCCTGCATTTCTTAATAGCCCCATGCTGTCTAGTAATAAATAATTCTATCCTAACTTCATTCTCACGTACAAAGCCACTTTGATGCATGGGACTCTTTTCCTGACAGCCAAACAATTAATAGCTGCTCTTATATTCTCAAGTTACTGCCAGGGACTTTAATTTTGGATCCTTGTTGCGAGGTTAACTATTAGTGTGAAGACAAGCAGGGTCGTCATCATGCCACTGCTTAAGGTTTTGAGGCTATGACACTGGCTGGTAAATTAATGAATCTAATTTCAGACGCCTTCCCATTCCAGAAATCTTTCCAGCTGGGTGCATTCCTCTTGCACTTTTCTACTTGATTAATTTTTTATACTTTTCCTGGGAAACTGCTTTGGTGTTGTCAGCTCCATCTGCTCATGTGAAATCACTTTTAGCCCTAAAGTCATTCTTTTTTGTAAAAAAAAATCATGTCAACTTGTTTTTTGTTTCTTTTATTTGTATATATAGTTTTCTAATTAATAAAAGGAAGGGGAAAGGTCTTTAAGGAATTAACAGAAATGCTCATTTTAATTTCAGCTGGCTGAAGGTGTCAGTGTGTGATTGACAGCAGCTGGCAGGCTGCCAGAGTGCCAGTATTACACCATAAGGAAGAGAGACAAAGTAAACAAAAGGACAGCATCTAACCAGACTGAAGTGACATGCAGTTTAATGTGCAGTTAATTAGCTATATATCCTGAAAACTAACATTATCAGTGTGGTTTTCCCCAGAGAATATTTGTTTGGTCGCTCATTCAACAATCTTAGGTGCAAGACAAGACGTTTTCATATTTGAAAGTTAGATAAGAAGGACACTTTAACAGTGGCAACCCCAGACATTTATGGGTGGCCATGGCCCCCACAGGCCACCCCTTGGCAGCACCACTGCACTTTAGCAGTAATGAATGAGGATCTTGTTTTGTGTAGCAAGATTTGATTGCCTGTATAAAACAAGGTTTCCATCTATGTAGACCTAATGGTATTACGTCGAATTAATGCAAAACTAGAGGGAATCAAAAATATTAAATATTAATTTCCAGGAGTCTTAGTTAGGTTCCCATGATGATAGTTATAATTTTAGGGATAAAATGACTGCTCTAAAATTGCAAACAAGACTATGAATTCAAGATGTTTCATGGTACGGTACCATGAAATTCTACCAAAAAAACCCATAAGGCTATGATTACAGTTTACTTATGTTCCTGTGTCAGCTTACTTATGTTCCTAGCCTAGTCGATTAAAGGGTTCAGGCTCATACAGTGTCTGTTGTTTAAAATGTCTGTGAAATAAAACATCAAATCTTCCACTAGGAAAAGTTTAAAGTTGTCACAGCTGCTATCTCAGTTCCACCCCGGGTCCTGACACCTTTCTGGCACCCATTACCTTTGGCTGACATAATTTGACAACTCAAACGCATACCCAACATATTCAGTTCAGATTGCAGAATTGTTTACCAGACGAGGTATCTCAGCTGACTGGCCTCACGACTCGAGCGCTGCAAGTGTGTTTCCATGGTTACCAAGTATAGTATTTAGAAGAGGAGCAAAGAGTGAGAGACACTAACGCTAACCCTGAGCACTGTATTCTCTTGTTTATCACTCCTCTCCCTGTCCATTATTTTTTTTTTTTTAGGCGGATGTAGCTTGAATATCATGTCAAAGCCATGGTAGCATGATTGCCTGAAACACTGGTTAGATACTTTAAAAGTGTGTCCTGACAATATTTGTGCATGTCCAATGCCGTTTCCATTCCATTAACATTATTGCCTTTTACAGCTCCAGCCCACCAAAGTTGCACCCATTATTGATTTACATAACAAATGTACTTGTCTGGAGGTTGCTAGAAATGCTTTGACACCATTTTGTTGAATTAACAGTAACTGGAACCTACTACAGCAAATTTTAGAACAGGTGCCTAAACATACTACAGGAAACATGAGATAGTGGCTTTTATATGAAGGGAAACCTTTCGAAGTCCCAGAAATACAAAATTGAAGACCCATTTAATTGTCTAGTGAATGTATATATGTGAAGCAGTGAAATTAATTTGCAAAATGTAGAACTTGATGACCAGATATTACTGTTATCATGAATTCTCTGTAGTGAGGGATCAGGTTGTTTTTATTTATTTAACCTTTATTCAACCAGGACGTCACTTAAGATAGAAATCTCTTTCTGAAGGAGACCCGTTAGCCATCAGAATTCTCTGTTCAGTTGTTTTCTAGGAAAATATGAGAACACTGATTTATACATGCGTTTGCCACCAGGGACCCTCGGCTTTGGAACGACCTGTCTGATGAGATAACGTTTGCAGAATAAGTTACTTCTTTTAAATCACTTCTTAAAGCCCATTTTTTTTATCAACTTGCCTTTACATGATGTAGTCTTTTTACTTTATTTAATCTATTTTATGTTATTATTTATTTTTATTTTATTTTAAGCCTTCTGTTCTGCTCTTATTATTGTGTTTTTATGTATTCATAATTGTATATGTAATTATATTATGTGTATCACGGCTATCATTTTGCTTTGTCT
>NW_023339696.1:9329194-9330803 GCF_004916995.1 Morone saxatilis | reverse complement strand
TTATTATTATTATTATTATCTGCATCCTCTCTCAGTTGTTGCATGCTCATGAAAAACTGTCACAAACAGAATTTACATTAAATAAAATCACTGTTTAGGCCACTAGGAACATATCATAGTTTTTGAGTGTGAATGCTGGCTGTGTCATCAGTGCCCTCATGCCTGGACAGAGCTGAGGGCATCATCACAAAACTCAGCAATAAGCACTCAAGCACACAGAACGCAGAGTTCCAGCTGATCCTTACAGGCGCTGCACATCAATAAACAGGAATCTGAATGCACAAAGTTTCTCTTACATTTCACATACATGCATGCACACGTAAAATCTCTCACACACATACACATACACAAATTATTTAAGATACAGTCCCACATACAAAGTTACAAGGTTACATTTCTACACACTCAACATAATGAACTGACTTTGCTAGAAAACAATAGGTGAAGCAATATCCAGATAACATCATGACAAAAAGTCAGTCATACTATGACATTGCATAATAATAATTTAATTTAATAATATTTTTTGCATAATAAATATAGAAACTGTGCATAAAGCAGATTAATAAACGTTCCTGCACTGGCTGGCACTTGAGAACTCATATACAGTATTTGTATAGAGGGTGAACTTACGTTGGTGTGTTGGTGTTAAACCTTCTGTCCTTGAAAAAAGAAATATGACACAAATGATATATTTCCTGTAATTTAGCGGTGCTGTTATATGTGAGGTTGCTTTCATTAATCCCAATGAAAGTGAATGCATAAAACTAGCAGCAGATAAAAACAGTCCACAGGGACTGTTTATGTAAAATATAGTCCTTTGGCTACATCTAGTGGTAGTCATAGAAAACTACACCAACATCAGCAAGTGTGTCCCATGTTCTACAGCATATTGGGTTTGACTCACAAATCTCAAGCTGGGTCCTGTCAGGTAACTGGTGCAGTTCTTAAGAGAGATTACATGAGGCTGCTGCAGAGGAGTGATTGGCATATACATACATAACATACGGTCTGCCGAGTTCTTCCAAACTAAGGAAAAACTGCCTCTGGTGTGACATTCTGGAATTCCCCTCTGGTTGAGTTCAGTGTAGTGCCCTGGCCACTCCACCACAAATTAGCCTGTGTGCCAAAAAGTGCTGGGTAGCACTTCCACACTGCTTCTACTGTTCTAAAGCTTGATGCTACTCACCTACAGTATCGATAAAAACCAGTGACACTTTAGTATCTAATATCTGCATTTCTAAAGTTTACATCACTGGATATCTAAACTATATATTATTTCAGCTCCATTAATTTTTTGCTAAGTGTGCTACACTTTGTCCATCAATATTTTACAATAACTGATGCCTCTGCCCATCACCACCTACTGCGAGCTTAGGCCTGTGGTCTGAGCAGTGCCAAACAGTAATGTTAGGGAAAACAGCCAGGATAGCACCATCACATGTTATTCCAACGAGGGTTGAGAAAGAAATTCCTGAGTCAAATGTAGCAGAGCAGATATATGACAGACAATCCCTTCAGCAGTTTGATCATCTAGCTCTATGGGTTCAATAGAAATGTTTTATTTTTGTCCATCAGGCAACTGAGCCCTCAGGTATAGTAACGGTTG
>NW_023339696.1:9328454-9329180 GCF_004916995.1 Morone saxatilis | reverse complement strand
GTTGGGTGCACACACTGTACAATTCATTCAAACAGTTTTCATTTCTGCTGAAATATTTTTCTGTATACTTTCATAAACAATAATTGTATGCTGTGCAATACTTGAGCTGTAGTGGCTATTTTTTTAGACTGATTATTTATTAGCTAAAGCCTGTACTAAAGTGTCTCCTTTCACCTTATAAAGAATACCTGCTAAATGCGACCTGGTCCAGTTCAGCAGAATCCAGAACAAATTAAAGGTCCATTATAATAGAAAAGCAGCTTTGTGTGAACCTTAATTGTGTATGTGGTGCACTGTGACAGTCCTGTGTTGTAAACTTTTACTCCGAAATACAAATATGTTTGTGGTGGTGAAGGTGTATTTCTGAACATATCTATACAATAGCAAATCATCATAGTGAAATCAAACAGTGTTTACAAATCATGGTTACAAAGGTTATAAAACTTCCAAATTTGCCAATAAGGTAGTTCTAAATATCTGTTCCAGTTTCCCCAAGAATCCTGCCCTGAGCACACTACCTATTTTCTGTTACGTAAGCTTCCTTCTGGATTTCCTAAAGATGATACACAGCTTCCTAGGAAATGGTGGCCCTTGACAGGGATTGGTAAAGACAGAGTTGTTACTATGAGGGGCCGTCAGGGACATTATTCAGAATTACCTCTCACAAACACATGTGAAATGCTCTTACATACACTACTGAAACACTCTCACATAAACAACTGAAAA
>NW_023339696.1:9318489-9328354 GCF_004916995.1 Morone saxatilis | reverse complement strand
TCAACCAAATGTCGACTTTTTTTAAATGGTTTAAATCAAGTCTATTATATCATATCATATCTTCTATATTTACAGATTCTAATGTTTTGCCTACAGAATTTTGGAATCACAAAAACATAGATCAAAAACACTTATGAACCTTTCTTCTACAGCAAAAATGTATTTTCAATTTTAAAATTATATTTTAAATTAATTTCATGGGTGCTAGTCTAATAAACTACCTGCAGTTAATACTTTTGGAATCACTAATTTATATGAAAAGATTAATTCACTCACCCAGGAGAAGGGACAAGACACAGTAGTTCATTGTGACGGATCCAAAATCAAATCTTCTGATCTGTTCTGACTATCCAACGTCTACATTCTTTAATTTGCACAGCACCCAAAATATGTTTTTTCTTCCAGGTACACATGCAAAGAAATCCAATGCAAATCCACTTCAAGGAAGGAAATGATGTAGTCACCAAGCACTTTGATTAAAGATGTGTGCAGCACTTCCAATACTGTAAACCAATACTTCAACGCTGTCCATATGTTCCGTTGCATCATTTGTGTTAAATGTTTTTGCACAGACAGACAGAACATGTCACTTAGTTTGGCTTCATGGCCTGCTTGGTTTTTGTGGTTGTAGAAATTTAAAACATAACTTCATGTCAACCAATTGTAGCAATCCACAGACAGAAGGAAGATAACACGCAAGTTAAGGGACAGTCAATAAAAGAGAGAGCCCCCTCAGTCACTTCATCCTGGTGCCTGGCCTGAGGAGTGAAAGGTCATAGACTATAATAACGATCAAGGAAAGTACACAGACAACAAGGTGTGCTGGTGATAACTCACAAACATTTAAATAAAAGTTGAATGAAAATAAAAAATGGCCCTTTGTACTAAATGAGTCTTTAGCTCTGTCTGTGTTCTGTGATGATGTTCAATATCTAATTTGTCATTCCCCTGTCTGTAGTTGTTTTAATGTCTGTGACTGTTCCTGTCACAGTTTCTTGGGATAGAGCGCATCCTCTGGGGATGTGTGTAGCAGTCCTGGCAACTGGCACCATCCTATCACAAAGTGGCAAATTCAATGAGTCTCTTTTAATGCTACTCATTAGGACCCAGTTCAGATGAGAATGGATGAAACTGATGCATTAACCGTAATGCAGAGGTGATGGGTATGTTACAGTCATTTTGATGGCTGCCCACTCTGTCATCTGGTTTAAAACAGGTGAAAACACATGAATAATACAAAAAAGACATGGACAGTTTTTTTATTAATAAAAGCAGGAATTAGCCAACATAAGTAATTAGTTAGAGTTAGAGTTAAAGCGATGTATCAGAATCAGAATCAGAATTAGAAATACTTTATTAATCCCCGGGGGGAAATTACTTGAAAGGGGTTAACAAAAACAAGAAACGGAAAAACAAGAGTATCTATTGAATTAAAGGGTTCTCTTATGAATTTTCTTTATTCTGATAACACCAACAGATTGTTGGAGTATCTCGGTTATGTTATTAATTATTAAGAACAATTTGGGAGTTCTCCAAAATACACTATAGTTAAGTGCAGCATTTTTTAATCAGGTCTCCTTAGCATTTTTGCCTTCAATTCAAGTACTACAGTATTTTCTATTAAATAAAAGGGTTAACTTTTGGGACAAAAAGGAATCGATACGGGACAACTACTTGTTCGGGTTTTTAGGACATCTGCTCACCCTACTACTCATCCATTTTCTTCAAACAAGCACCTCTCCTCTCTGTCTGACACATACACCTGATCAAACAGTCGAGATTTTACTCTATCATGCTGATCCCGTTCTGCATTGTAATAATGCACATTCATTACAGCAGCAAACCACATACTCAGCTACGGAGAAGGTGCACACAAAGCTGATTTTATGTGATAACGTGAACACCTTGAGTTTTATCATTGTTCAATCATAAAAATCTAAAATTGTTTCAACTTATCTATACACAATATACGACAGATCTATAGGTTTAAATATAAGATACCCTACTTATCCTATATGGGAAAAGAATGGGTCAAAATACAGTGTATATATTAATAAACCACTGGGAAAACTCTGAGACAATAAAAGTTTTATTATGGCCTCAAACAATAAAAACCACAATATGACCAAAACACACAATATATACAAATGAGTTTCACAAGAATACTGTGTATGTCATGCAAGAGCCATCTTAACAGCAAAATGGGGACTGATTCATAGTGGTCCCACAAAAATGTTGTTTATAAGTGGACTCTCCCGCACTCTTGTCTTGAAACTTGCTCACAAGATGGATATGGTGAGTTAAAAACAGGCAAGTTTTCTCGACACTAACAAAATGTAACCATCAGCACTGCAGAGATTAGTGGTTGATTTGACGTTGCACTTGCTGTTGTAGTAGAAAGTCAGAAAAGCTTATGTGCAGTGGAAGTTTCCGGATAATGAAATACGCAGCATAACTAAACAGAAAAACTGTAGTGAACACGGAAATGCAATAATGACTTCATCTTTATTTTAAGATATTTTTTATACCATGCCAGAAAATGACCCAATGAATAATAGTGGAAATAGTTCAAGTAGACACACGTATACATATATATTTGATCACCTGTCTTCCCTAACCACGAATACAATGGCATCAATAAAATATTATGTAAAGACTAAAGGCTGTATTTCTCCTCTCTGTCTTCTCTTCTGTCATTATTTCATCAGCATTAGCCTGTACGTCCTTCAGCCTTGTCCATGTCCTCGGAGACTGATGGCACATCTTTCTGTTGAAGTATATAAGACATAATACACTAATCATGATTCCAGCAACACATTTGAAAGAAAGTTTTCTACAGATTGGTAAAGCAAAATACTTTTGAGTAGTGCCTTGTATACAACCTGCAACCTTGATAGCTTAATAGCATAATAGCAATATGAAGACTAAAAAGACACCTCAGAAAAAAAAACAGGCTAAAATAATTATACACATTTCAGTGGTTCCTGATATAATTTGTTGTTGTTTTAATATTAAAACTCACCACAGATCCTCCTTCTCTGTGCTTATTGAAAGAACAAGTCAGCCATTTCACGTATTCCTCTCGAACCTAGAAGATACAATGTAACACCTTGTTAAGAGTAATGTCTTTATGTGACCAAAAAGAAAGAGGACACATTAACAAGTCATCTGCAAAAATAGTTTACCTCCTTATTGAGCACACAGTGGACGATGAAAGAAGGAAGGTCCCTGCTGGGAGTTCAGAATTGATAAAACAGGAACCCCTGAAAGAACAGATTTGTCTGGTACAGTCCCAGAATCCAGGTACAGCCCAGTATGACAAACTGGGCCACAATCTTGAACACAATCAACCTGCGAAAAATGAGGATTTGTTGAGTTTTTGTCTTGATAATGAATAACTATTTAAACAACAATGGCTGCTTTCTACAGTATTATTGTATAACACTAAATTTCAAACATTTCAAGACAATCTTGAACACTCCTGGTTCATACCTGGTGTCTTTGGATTGAGAAACATCACTTTTCATGTTGGCCAAGGTGGGTCTTAGACTCCATAGAGTTGCACAGAACAAAATCCAGTTAAGCTTAAAGAAAAAGAAAAAAACACAGAGATTGAGCTACGGTAGAACAGCATATTGCCAAAAATATATTTGCAAATATTTGTTTGTGAAGAATGAATAAACTGAGGCCTGAGAGCCTAGTCCTGTTCACTTTGTGCAAGTAGTTGGAGTTAATTGATGTAAGACACAAAGGAGTCTATAGACCATTTTCACAGTTGGAAGGCAGAAATTGTGATGTTGTTTCCATTTTCTACTTTAAAGACAAATAAGTGAAAGCATTTTTGTTGTTGTTGATTTTTCACTAGAGGCCATGGTAATGAATTGGAAACTGTAAGATAAGTAAGTGTTTCACTGGAGATCATAGTGGTTTTGACAGACTCATGAAGACTGGTATATGGTAGTATATTGTTGTTTATGTTACAGTGTATTTTATTAATTGTAATCCTGCTAATAATTCCTGTTTGCACTTATTCTAACTGTAATGTGATTACATCTATTTTTCTGTAACTGGAATGGATTACAGTGATCTTTTTTGCATCCCGATTACGTAGCAGCAATCTGCAACGTTGGAGGCAAGTGATGCTCAAAGGAGGAATTTACACTAATAATCTTCCCCTCTACATACATTTATCCACAGTTTGTGAAGACTGCACTTCTTAATCCAATAATAAATATTTTTTTTAATTTATCAAATTATTATGCAGTACCATGGCATATTTAACCTTCATTTGCATCAAGCTTTTTCAACCCCTCCCCTTTTTGTGTCTTTGGTTAGTTCCGTGTTACCTGCTATCACACAATCATAAAGAATGAATATTTCTCTTTGGATTGCACCACATTCGACTGGTCTTCACCAGCAGGGCATTGAAAAATCTTAAAGACAGACATCTTGTATCATATTACTTTGTCAAAAGTTAGACTTAAAAGTGCATTTTGGCTTGTTTTTTGATAAGCTAGAAATTGATCCAATGAAATGTCAAACAATACACCAGGCTGAGATGATTGTATTTTCAACAAAATGCATGGGATGCAATTGGGAATATCCAATATACTCACTCCAAGGACAGCAATCACAGGGCCTGTTAAAGCCCAGTTGAAATTGCGCTGTCTAGAGAGCCAGCACCTGCAACACAATCAAACAAACAAACAAACAATAATTTCAAACTAGGTGCACATCAGATATACAGTAGAAAATGAATGAGTGCATGTATTAATGTTTGTCTTATCACCACATCTGCTCAGTAGCACCATATCCATCAGAGTAAACCAAAGCAGAATACCCACAATCAAAATGTGAATCGCCGAGCCAAATCAGGTAGGAGAAGTGGTCTGGGGAGCCATCTCTCGGATGACCTGCACCTTGGAGAGCTTCGGACAAACAGATAGAGCTGGTAGCGCCCTCCAGCAGCATCCACACAAAACTTGCAACAACCAAGAAGTGGGAGAAGGCTCCGCCATGACAGTGCAGGCCAGCTGTGGAGACCACATAAGAATGTCTTCAGTTGGTCTAATTTAATATATGTGTTAGAACTCCTAACAAGAATTTTTGAAAGTAAAAACTAAAATCTACACTGTAGTCTTACTGTACTCTTTTCTTCAACATATCTGTCATTCCACAACAGCAGCAGATGAGTTAAGGAGAGGCTGAGGCACAGTGAAGACGGGCTGTGTTGTTTGATCTTGGGGTTCCAGCTACACATGAGGAAGGGTGATGGATGGCCAAACCAAAGAAGAATAGTCCGACATCACACATATTCGGTTTAGCCTAGTCTAGAATGGATCCTCGGGTGGAGGCTGAGAAGACAGAAGGGAACATGCATAGATTCAGATAAACCTGATCTTGTTCTGCAAGTTTGTCTTTCATCTGGGAGATTTTAAGGCTAACATATGTCTAAGTGCATAATTGCAGGGCTATCCTACCATAGTTCCATTTGTCAAAATCAGTCACAATGAAATCTGACAAACAAAAATCAGCAAATATGTGAATATGTGCCTGATGTATACTCCTCTTGAAAATAGGTTATAGATTTAAAAGTACCCTACTGTGGCCCTGACCTGAACAATACACTTTTACCATAGATATCTGATATACCTCCCCAACTGCATGATGAGGGCAAAGGTCGAAAGTGGGAGCAGCTGCCACACTGTTAGTTTCATCAGAGTATGCAACCCAACAACTTCTACTGACCACACGCATTGTCTCTCCCTCATTTCCTTCCTCAATCCTCTTGTCCATGTTCTTTGTTCTGCTTTTGTCTTCCCATTACACACAAGTAACTATTCCAGATGCATACTTTCTGGAGAACCAAAAAAACAAAGATTTGATACGTTACAATTTATTTTTTGGGGATGGATGATGTATTTTGGTTGATTATAGACCTTCTTATGCTGAATGGTAAAGTTGACAGGCTCAGTGAGGTTGGTTTGTTTATTGCCGTTAAGACCGCAGAAAAACATCTGAGTTCATCTCTGTCTTTGTTCTCTGTTTGAAAGTATTGATGACTAAGAAGACTCTCCATCCCATCAGTGTCATAAAGCAGCTGCTGCAGAACCTGGAAAGTGTCCACATGGTCGAGAAATAAACAGACATCTATAAATGATTTTTGTTGATGATGACAGTCTTCATGTTCTTTAATAATAACTTTGTCTCACCATTGTTTGCACTGGCTAAGCATGCAAGTTAATTTCCATAGTCTGTCCTTTGGCAGAAAGGGGACAATTTCTCATCATTGACTCCCTGGACCAATGGCTTCGTAGGCTCAAATCTTGCACATGGATAAAAAATACAACAGTATTAGTTGATTACTCACTGGACAACAATGCAGCCCAACTAAACCAAGAGGGAATTTTCTCTTACCCACTGTTGAAGTCTGAATTGCCTTTTTTGGTTGTTCTGGAGTTGATGGCACCATCGAGTAACTAAAAGGTCTGAGATGCCCAGGATCACACTGCCGGTCTCCCCATCTCCTTACACTACTCACCTTTTTTGACCTGCCCAGTTGTCCAACAACCTGACACTTCCCTGCAAGAATGTAGTTGGTGCAATGATTACATAAACAGGTAGACAGACATATGAATAAAATATAATATCAAGCTCTATTTTGGTTAGATGTTACCATAGATGAAGAAAAGCAGTTTGCCACTGTCTGCAAAGACACCAAGAGGTAAAAGCATTAGACAGACTTAAATTAAGAGGTACGTTTAAATTAACCACAGTATCTATGAATATTACTAAATAATACTCTCAGTGATAGTATTATTTATTACTATTAATTATTACTGAGAACAAGCCATCATTTTCAACACCAGAGTGTTTTCTACCTACCGCTTCTGGTAAGACAACACCTATGTTGTTCTTCAGTTCTTGATCCATATTACTAAGGAAAGCTCTCTCTTTTGTCTGACCCTGCAATAAAAGGGTTTATTGAGTATATGTTTACTCTACTACATTGTAAAAGGATGATTTCATATCTCTATTTTAAGATAAAGGTACAATCTAACTTTGTATAATTTCAAAATTACAGTGTTTTCATTTAACAATAGCGAGACATCAGTTTGGTCTGTTATCATGGGACAGGCTTGGTAACATAACATTGTTAATAAAATTCTTAACCTTTAAATGAAAAATCTGGGCTTACCTCTGGAGGTACTATTTCATCTAGAATATCTTGAAGACCTGTCAGTAATTCAGAAAATATTGCACATGAACATCTTTATATTTTGACAAATTTGAATCGTCTTTAAATTTGACTTTGCTCACTTTGACAAAATGACACCCCTAACGTCCACACAATTCCAGTTGAAGGGTAGAATCCATCAGGACAAGAACAATAGAAGGTCCCAGGTACATTAGTACAAACAGTTTGTTTACCACATAAACCAGGTGTCTCACTGCACTCATCTATATCTGTTAAGGGAGAAAATACACATGGCTATCTGTTCATATAGCTCATTGGATCTATATACTGTATAAAAAAACACAGTATACAGTATGTTACACAAATACGAAAGAAGAGCACAAACCTGTGCATGGGTTAGCAACACTGGCTGTCACGTCTGGCTTGTTCAGCCGAAAACCAGGAAAACAGGTACAAATGTAAGATCCAATAGAATTTGTGCAGTTGGAATTAGGTCCACAAACAGTAGCATCTTTGACACACTCGTCAACATCTGGAAAAAATATATAAATCAAGAAATGCATTCTACACAAAATAAACATACATACTATTTGTAGATGTCACAAAAGCATTGCCAAAATGCCAAACTGAAGCGTGAGGATGACCTTCTTAAAGAAATTCAAGCGTAGGTAGAAGGCTGAAGATGAAACAATGGGTTGAAGCTGTGGTGACAGTAATTTTTGAGAATACTAAGGTCTACTAGTAAAAGCTAAATATTATAACATACCGGTATTAAACATGGCAAATCACTGTTTATCATGTGAAGTAATGTAGGTATTCATGCTTATTTGATACAAACCAGTGCTGTTGTAGGCCAGGTTCAGGAGTGTACCCTGTGATTGAGTTTCCTCTGACAACCTAGGATTTACTTCGTTCTACACATCGTCTCCTAGTGAGACCTGAGCTTACCACACCAAGTTTGCAAAATGTTTTAGTTTTTTACTGGACAGAAAAATGTCTCCAGTACACACTGTTATTTAATTAAATGTTTAATTCTGAAATGGCTAACAGTAACCATGTGTTTCAACTCAGGTTTGCCACTATGGCATCCAAATACCAATACAGATGTTGGTCTCGCTAGGTTCCTCGGCTGGTTGAGTTGGTGTGTAACCCAGTTCGCATGCACAGGTATGAGCTCCAGGTGTGTTGGTGCAGAAAGAATCAGGACCACAGACAGTTGAGTTGAAACACTCATCAATATCTGAGGAAGGGACAGTTACTGTAAGTGACAATCTTTTAATTAAAATTAAAATTGGCACTGTATCATCTCAGTGCAGATACAGTGCAAATTACATTTCCCTGTACACTGTCAAATTCCCACTTTTGCGTAAAGAAATAACCAAAAGCTAATAATAGCCTCTCTTCCAAGCTAGACCCTGTGTTACTATAACTAAATGGCTTTTTCTGTACAGCTGAAACATGTTTCTGAGTTGTTGTTTCTTTCTAAACTAAATGTATATATTCTACTGTTATAGATTACACTCTTCAAAATCCTTGTCCTAGTCACAAAGATAAAATTATCATTTTATGAATATCAAACGTATCATGTGCCATGAGTTTTGGCCATTGGCATACTATCAAATCCTACAATTGTTGAAGTCTTCCACCAAGATAGATTAATTTAAGATTTGTGTGTGTATGACTGGCCTTGCCATTTATTTGCCCATGGTTTGCCCATGCATGTTGATGCTCCAACAGTTTTTAATGTATTTTATTATTATTTATGTTTTGTAGCCTTAAATGGATTGTCAATACCTCAAGGTTACTATATACTTTTTGACAACCAAATGGTTAATTGTGGATTATTCCTTGCTTACTGCATATTAAACTTGTATAATATATTGTAGCAGAGTATAACATAGTTTAATACAGTACAGTACAGTACCTTGGCAAACAGGTGTTGCGTCGGGTACAACCTGGTAGCCTGTATCACATTTACATACATAACTTCCTGGGTTGTTGAGACAGGTCCCATGATCACCACAGATATTGTCAAGACATTCATCAATATCTATAGAGCACAAGTAACAACAGACTCATATAAACCTGTGAACAAATTCTGCAACCTGGATAAATGTGACATAATTGCATCATTGCATCAAAATGAGACAGACATAGATTTACTAATGGTACCTATGCATGGGTTGGATTTTCCAGGTGGTAATGCTGGATCTGTTGCATTGAATCCATCCCAACAGGTACAGAAGTATGCTCCATTGGTGTTATTACAAGTGGAGTAAGAACCACAAATCCCTGCTGTCGTCTGGCATTCATCAATGTCTGATAAGATGTAATATAGTCAAGATTTTAAAAAAGGTAAAGTATAATAAATAATATAATTGCATACTTTAAGACCACATAGGCCTCTTGTACATGCTGCTTGGAAGTCATTTTTTTGTATTAAAGGTTTGTAGCTTTGACCTTTATCACTGGACACACTGCACAATCATTTTCTCAACAATGTCCCCACTGTGATATTGCCGGAAATAATTTCAGCAGGTTTTGACATAATCTGCGGTTATGTTTCTACTTTAATTACTTGGTGACTATTTACACATGGCTGACTGTTTAGAGGAGATAAAACGTACTTACCAACACAACCAAATGAATCTGGCGTGGGTATGTGTG
>NW_023339696.1:9318210-9318389 GCF_004916995.1 Morone saxatilis | reverse complement strand
TCAAATCTTGCACATGGATAAAAATTACAACAGGTATAGTTGATACTCACTGGACAATCATATGCAGCCCAACAAAACCAAGAGGATCTTCTCTTACCCACTGTTGAAGTCTGAATTGCTTTTTTGGTTTGGTTCTGAGTTGATGGCACCATCGCAGTAACTAAAAGGTCTGAGATGCC
>NW_023339696.1:9316017-9318023 GCF_004916995.1 Morone saxatilis | reverse complement strand
AGAAAAGCAGTTTGCCACTGTCTGTAAAGACACCAAGAGGTAAAAACATTGGACAGACTTAAATTAAGAGGTACGTTTAAATTACAGTATCAATGAATATCAATAAATAATACTCTCAGTGATAAAGTATTATTTATTGCTATTAATTATTACTGAGAACAAGCCATCATTTTCAACACCAGAGTGTTTTCTACCTACCGCTTCTGGTAAGACAACACCTATATTGTTCTTCAGTTCTTGATCCATATTACTAAGGAAAGCTCTCTCTTTTGTCTGACCCTGCAATAAAAGGGTTTATTGAGTACTAGTTTACTCTACTACACTGTAACTACACTGTTGTACATCATTTTAATGCATAACATTGTTAACACATTTTAAACATTTAAATAAAAACTCTGAGCTCACCTCTGGTGGTACTATTTCATCTAGAATATCCTGAAGACCTGTCAGTAATTTAGAAAATATTGCATATGAACATCTTTACATTTTGCCAAATTTTAATCATCTTTAAACTTGACTTTGCTCACTTTTACAAAATGACACCCCTAACGTCCACACAATTCCAGTTGAAGGGTAGAATCCATCAGGACAAGAACAATAGAAGGTCCCTGGTTCATTAGTACACACAGTTTGTTTACCACATAAACCAGGTGTCTCACTGCACTCATCTATATCTGTAAAGGGAGAAAACACACAGGGCCATCTCTTTATAGAGGTCATTGGATCTATATAATGTATGAAAAACACAATGTATGTCACAGAAATACTGAAGAAGAGCACAAACCTGTGCATGGGTTACCAACACTGGCTATCTTATCTGGGTTGTTCAGCCGAAAACCAGGAAAACAGGTGCAAATGTAAAATCCAATGGAATTTGTGCAATTGGAATTAGGTCCACAGACAGTAGCATCTTTGACACACTCATCAACATCTGTAAAAATATATAAATGCATTTTACACAAAAGAACCATATACATGTTTTGTAGATGTCACAAAAGCATTGCCAAAATGCCAAATTGAAGAATGAGGATGACGTTTTTAATAAATTGCAAGCGTAGGTAGAAGGCTGAAGATGAAACAATGGATTGAAGCTGTGCTGACATTAATTTTGGAGAATGTATTGTACTAAGTCTACTAGTGAAAGCTAAATATGATAACATACCAGTATTAAACATGTAAAATCACTGTCTATTTGGCTAAATGTTACAATAATGGTTTTAATATGTGCACAACTTCCAATTGCAATACAATAATTTTCTATCTGTTTATGATGTGCAGTAAAGCATACTCTGAATACTGAATTATGTGAGGTAAAATTCATGCTTATTTTACACAAACCAGTGCTGTGCAGGCCAGGTTCAGGAGTGTACCCTGTGATTGAGTTTCCTCTGACAACCTTGGATTCACTTCATTCTACACATTGTCTCCTAGTGAGACCTGAGCTTCACACAGAAAGATTGCAAAATACCACGTTATTTACTGGATACATTAAAAAAATTCTCTACAGAGCAATGTTGGGTATTTAATTAAATGTTCACTTCTGAAATAGCTAACAGTAACCATGTGTTTCAACTCTCAGGTTGGCTACTGTGGCATCTCCAACTACCAATACAGATGTTGGTCTCGCTGGGTTCCTTGGCTGGTTGAGTTGGTGTGTAACCCAGTTCACATTCACAGGTATGAGCTCCAGGTGTGTTGGTGCAAACAGAATCAGGACCACAGACAGTTGAGTTGAAACACTCATCAATATCTGAGGAAGGGACAGTTACTGTAAGTGGCAATCTTATAATTAAAATGAAAATTGGCACTGTATCGTCTCAGGTTTTGACTAGACTAAAAGGATACAGTACAAATACATTTGCCTGTACACTCTTAAATTCCCAATTTTACATAAACAAATCCCAAAATCCAGTCTCTCTTCTAAGCTAGACTCTGTGTTACTATAACTAAATGGCTTTTTCTGTACAGCTGAAACATGTTTCTGAGTTGTTGTTTCTTTCTAAACT
>NW_023339696.1:9309346-9315886 GCF_004916995.1 Morone saxatilis | reverse complement strand
GCTCCAACAGTTTTTAATGTATTTAAATATTATTTATCTTTAGGAGCCTTCAATGGATTGTTAGTACCTCAAGGTTACTATATACTTTTTGACAACCAAGCATATCATAGCATAGCATAACATAGCATAGCATAGCATAGCATAGCATAGTTCAGTACAGTACAGTACCTTGGCAAACAGGTGTTGCGTCGGGTACAACCTGGTAGCCTGTATGGCATTTACATACATAACTTCCTGGGTTGTTGAGACAGGTCCCATGATCACCACAGATATTGTCAAGACATTCATCAATATCTATAGAGCACAAGTAACAACAGACTCATAAACCTGTGAACAGATTCTGCAACCTGGATAAATGTGACATAATTGCATCAAAATGAGACAGACATAGATTTTTTAATGGTACCTATGCATGGGTTGGATTTTCCAGGTGGTAATGCTGGATCTGTTGCATTAAATCCATCCAAACAGGTACAGAAGTATGCTCCATTGGTGTTATTACAAGTTGAGTAAGAACCACAAATCCCTGCTTTCGTGTGGCACTCATCAATGTCTGATAAAATATAATGTAGTCAAGATTTTAAAAAAGGTACAGTATAACCAAATTGCATACTTTAAGACCACATAGGCCTCTTGTACATGCTGCTTGGGGGTCAATGTTTTGTATTAAAGGTTTGTAGCTTCTTTATCACTGGACACACTGCACAATCATTTCCAACAATGTCCCCACTGTGATATTGCCGGAAAATTTCAGGTTTTGACATAATCTGTGGTTATGTTTCTACTATAATTACTTGGTGACTATTCGTACATTGCCGACTGTTTAGATGAGATAAAACTTACTTACCAACGCAACCATATGAATCTGGCGTGGGTATGTGTGTAGGGGGGATTTCATACCCAGGAAGACAGGTACAGCCTCCTTCAGTTGAACACTCAGCAAGTGGTCCACAGGAGTCTGGCTTACACTCATAATGATCTAAACAGAGATAAAATTATAATAATATTATCATATAATATGTTATAAAAAAAGAAATACTACAAGTTGTGCAATCCCACCTTATGTTTAACAACTCTTTATCATGTATAAAAGTTAGTGAGTAAAGTACAGTACAGTAGTACTGAAGTACAGAGAACATTTGCATATGAAGGCATCATGCTTATTTTATAATATTTAGCTAAACCAAGCTTTATATGTTGATAGGGGAAAAAAAGATTTCAACAATTAGTCACTACTCACAAGTCACGTATCCTGTGTTAGCCTGTGGGTAAGTTAAGGGTTGATAAATGTAGAATCCTCCAGGACAGAGGACCACATTCACTTTTAAACCAGAGCCTTGACACCCACCATAATAACCATATGCAGTTCCTGTAGTTGGGGTCACAGACTCATTGGTTGGATAAGCAAATGGAATAAAAACAGTATGCCATGTGCCACCACGGTTGGTTGATACACAGCCTGTAATAACTCTGTCTCCACCGATGCCTGTGAAGCGCCACCAATTGTTCACCAGCTTCGCATCATGATTCGGAAAGCCAGGGAAGGTAGTAGATGTAAAGTCTCGGTTGCGCCATGGTTCAGTTATGTTGGTGTATCCATCACAAGAACCTGCAAGAAGGCAAACAGTTACAATAACCTTGACTTTATGGTTGTTTCAGTTTAAGATAGTAGCTTTTTGTTTTTTCTCTAGTTAACATCATTCTTACCAGGAGGAAAATCACTAGTTACAGGAATGATGAGTAAACCTAAAACCAACAGAGACAATGTAAAGTTATTGAAAATAAGAATCAATGCCCTGTATTTCTAATATGGCCTTTTATATTTTGACAAGCTAGATAGCTTATGTTCTTCATCGTCTCAAAATATCAACCAAATATTGACTTTTTAAAAACACATCAAAGTTTCTTTAGAGACAAAACATAGATCAAAAACACTTCTGAACCTTCTTCTACAGCAAAGATGTATTTTTAATTTGAAAAGTAATATTTGTAATTCATTTCACGTGTGCTAGTCTAATAAACTACCTGCAGCTTGGAATCACTCATTTATATGAAAAGATGAATTCACTCACCCAGGAGAAGGGACAAGACACAGTAGTCCATTGTGACAGATCCAAAGTCAGTCAGTCTGTTCTGACTATTCAACGTCTACATTCTAAAATTTGCACAGCACCCAAAATATGTTTTTCTTTCAAGTGCACATGCAAAGAAATGCAATGCAAATCAACTTTAAGAAGGGAGAATGATGTAGTGACCAAGCACATTGATTAAAGATGTGTGGAGAACTACAATTGTGGTGAGTTTAATAAATCAATATTTCAACACTGTCCATATGTTCTGTTGCGTCATTTGTGTTGAATGTTGTTGCGCACATAGATATTGATGGGTGTCAGTTTCCCTTTGTGTCCGTTCATCCATTTGATTATAATTTATGATCACCAGAGTTACACACCAGTTTTCACACAAGTTTAGAATTTTACTTTGCATTTGTTATATGTTCCTCCACAACCTTGTAAGTCTGTCATTTTGTGGATTTAAGTGGGATCATAAGGAGGCTCAGTCACCTTAGTTGTAATTTTTGCCCTCTCTGTTTAAGCTTAATGTGTCCATAGAAAAAGAGCAAAATTATTGGTAGACATGCTATACATGTGAATAGTGCCATGCCGTCCATTGTACTGAAATGGAGCAATGATTGATAGACAGACAGAGAGACAGAACATATCACTTAGTTTGCAATCCACAGACAGAAGGGAGATAACACGCAAGGGAAGGGACAGTCAACGAGAGAAAGCCCCCTCACTTCATCCCGGGGCCTGGCCTGAGTAGCGAAAGGACATAGACTGTAATAACGATCAATGAAAGTACACAGAGGTAAGTTTGCTGGTGATAACTCACAAACATTTGAATAAAAGATGAATGAAAAAAAATGGCCCTCTGAACTAAATGAGTCTTTAGCTCTGTCTGTGCTCTATGATCATGATCAATATCTAATTTGTCATTCCCCTGTCTGTAGTTCTTTCAATGTCTATGACTGTTCCTGTCACAGTTTTTTGGGATAGAGCACATCCTCTGGGGATGTGTGTGGCAGTCCTGGTGACTGGCACAATCCTATCACAAAGTGGCAACTCAGTGAGTCTACTCTGTGTTCCAGGTAGAATCATACTGGGAGGCTCATCATTGATAGGGATGGATCTTCAAAAGTCTCTCTGTCCATAAGACCTGACCTGGTTTTTCCAAACAGGACTTTGATTTTGTTTTTTACAGTATACCACTCAAAGATAACAAGTTCAGGCCTTGAGCTCCACTCTTGTTTCTCCTTCTCTTCGCATATAGTGCTGTGCAATTCACTCAACTTTTCCAACTAGGAATATACAACATGCAATACCCAGCTGTTCAAAATATAATGTTGTCAAAATACAGTGTATATATTAATAAACCACTGGGAAAACTCTGAGACAATAGAAGTTTATTATGGCCTCAAAACAATAAAAACCACAATAGACAAAACACACAATATATACAAATGAGTTCACAAGAATACTGTGTATGTCATGCAAGAGCCATCTTGTCATGCAAGAGCCATCTTAACAGCCAAATGGGGACTGATTCATAGTAGCCTCTGAAAAATGTTTATTGTTTGTTTATTAGTGCACTCTTGTCTTGAAACTTGCTCACAAGATAGAGTTAAAAACAGGCAAGTTTTCTCGACACTGACAAAATGTAACCATCAGCCCTGTCACAAACATGCAGCTGTGCACTGCAGAGATTAGTGGTTGATTTGACGTTGCACTTGCTATTGTAATAGAAAGTCAGAAAAGCTAAGTACTTATGTGCAGTGGAAGTTTCAGGATAATGAAATAAGTAGCATATATAACTAAACAGAAAACAAACTGTAGTGAACGAGGAAATGCAATAATGACTTCATGTTTATTTCAGATATTTTCTATACCATACCAGAAAATGACATAATGAATAATAGTGGAAATAGCTTAAGTAGAAACACACATATATATATATTTGTCATCCCCCAACCATGATAACAATGACAACAATAAAAAAGATGTAATGACTAAAGGCTGTATTTCTCCTCTCTGTCTTCTGTTCTGTCATCATTTCATCAGCATTAGCCTGTCCGTTCTTCAGCCTTGTCCATGTCCTCAGAGACTGATGGTGCATCTTTCTGTTGAAATACATTTTTATTTTCTTTTAATACATCATTTAAATAGGAGATGAAATTCATGCAGAATTACATAAATCCAGCAAGGCATTTGAAAGAAAATTTCTACAGATCAGTGAAACAAAAGCCTTTTGCATGTCGCAGTGTAGCAGTCTTGATAGCCATAGGAAGACTAAAAAGACAAAAGAAAATAATTCTACACATTTTACTTAATAAATAATACTTAATAAAACTCACCACAGATCCTCCTTCTCTGTGCTCTTTGAAAGAACAGGTCAGCCATTTCACGTATTCCTCTCGAACCTAGAAGATACAGTGAATAATACCTTGTTGTTAACAGTTATTTGTTTATGCTACCAACAAAGAAGACTACTATTTTTATTGCTGTCATTGTTTGTAGTAGTGCTCTGTAACTTAAAAACATATCAGAGTGCAGATTAACAAGATTCATCTGCACTAAGAGTTTACCTCCTTATTGAGCACACAGTGGACGATGAAGAGGAAGGTGCCCTGCTGGGAGTTCAGAATTATAAACAGGACCTGAAAGAACACATACAGTCCCAGAATCCAGGTACAGCCCAGTATGACAAACTGGGCCACGATCTTGAACACAATCAACCTGCAAAAAATGAGGATTTATTAAGTTTTAACTTGATAATGAATAACATACAGAATTTTTTTATGACCCATTTATTATGCTTACACATTTCTCTGGAGTATATAAGTGTATATACATTTCATTTCTATGCAAAGACAATCTTGAACAGTCCTGGTTCATACCTGGTGTCTTTGGATTGAGAAACGTCACTTTTCATGTTGGCTAAGGTGGGTCTCAGACTCCATAGAGTTGCACAGAACAAAATCCAGTTAAGCTTAAAGAAAAAAAAAGACACAGAGGAGCCTATAGACCATTTTTACAGCTAGCAGGCAGAACTTGCATTGTACTGTAATGTTGTTCCCATTTTCTACATTAAACACAAATAAGTGAAAGCATTTTTTTCACACTAGAGGCCATGATAATTAATTGGAAACTGTAAGATAAATTAGTGTTTCACTAGAGATTGGTGTGGAGTGGTGTTGAGAGACTCATGAAGACTTGTATATGGTAGTATATTGTTATTTATGTTACAGTGTATTTTAAAATTGTAATCCTGTCACTCATCTACACACATTTATCAGTTTCAAAAGACTACACTTCTTGACCTAACAATAAATACATTTTTAATTCAGTTTTTTTTTTGCAAATCATTATGCAGTGCCATGGCATATTTCACCTTCATTTGCATTAAGTTAACACCTGTAGCGGAGTGAGTATGGGGGGCGGGCTTCCCGGCCCACCGCTCTCTATGGGCCCACCTTTGGCCCAATCCTGACTGAACATGCATTTTTGTTGTTTAGTTGAATATTTTGAATAAAGTTTGTTTGTGTGTCTTGATTGCAGCAAAAAATCTGACAGCCAGCACCAGTACGGCATTGTGGCCTCATATCGTTTTCTCAATTATCATCTCAACCCGTCTGACAGAGTCCTTGCTGTTAGCTCTACTTGCCAAACAGGTGAAAATGTTAGCAAGCAGCAGCAGCTCGCACCATGCAGGTAACTGAAAGCAACCGTGACAATGATGATGATGATGGAGGTGGTGGAATATGTCAAATTTGTCGTCTTCAAACGTGTTGGACTATTTGGACATTTCATACAGGCTACAGTGTATTTATGTAATTTTTGCTGGATTGGATTTAAACTGACAGCTGCTGAATGAAAGCATCATTGATAAATTGTTTCATATTCATTATTTGTGATTACACACTGTTGAAGATGCTGACCAAATGTAGCATTGTTTGTTGCTGCTTGTGTTTTTGACCGCTGGGTCTAATTGGTTATTGTATTAATGGCAGGACACACATTGCAGGACACACATTGCTTGCAGACTTGTATTTGTACTTGTTTTCATGTTTGGGTTAATCATGTGGCTGTGCTGTGTAGGCGATATGGTTGTGTTGCTGTATCGGCATCCACCAACACTGAATGTCAAATGTTGAATGTAGCTAGTTTAGTCGATCTTTTTTTTTTTAACTTTTACCTAATCACTGTTTTGAAACAGCCTATCAGAGGTTGTAATGTAGCTGTTAATTCTGTTCATCTGCTATCACACAATCCTAAAAAATGAATATTTCTCTTTGTATTGGACCACATTCGTTAGTCTTCATCAGGGCATTGAAAGAAGTTAAAGACACACATCTTGTATCACAATACTTTGTCAAAAGTTAGTCAGTTAAAGCACATGTTGGCTTGTTTTTTGGTTAGCTAGAAATTGATCCAATTTATTGTTAGAGAACACACCAGGCTGAGCTCATTGTATTTTCGC
>NW_023339696.1:9298875-9309246 GCF_004916995.1 Morone saxatilis | reverse complement strand
TCTCTACCTGATTGGCTACGGCGTTCCATTTGTGATTGTGGGTACTTCTGCTTTGGTTTACTCTGATGGATATGGTGCTACTGAGGCAGATGTGTGAGTAAGACAAACATTAATACATGCACTCATTCATTTTTCTACTGTATGTTTGATGTGCATCTAGGTTAAAAATAATTGCTTGTTTGTTTGTTTGATTGATTTTGTGTGTTGCAAAGTGCTTCTCTCTTAGACAGCGCATTCAACTGGGCCTAACAAGCCCTGTGGATTGCTTGTCCTTGGAGTGAGTATATTGGATATAAGCAATTGCAACCCAGCTCAGCTTGGTGTATTGTCTAACTTATACTTGGATCAATTTCTAGTTAACCAAAGAACAAGCCAACATGACTAAGTTTTGATTTTCTTCAGCATAATAAAGATGCCCTGTTGGTGAAATCCGCTGAATGTGGTGCAATCCAAAGAGAAATATTCATTATTAACCAGACACACAGAAAAAAAAGGGGAGGGGTTCACACTGTGTTCTTAATTACCTCCAACTACTTGCACAAAGTGAACAGGACTAAGCTCTCAGGCCTCAGTTTATTCATTCTTCACAAACAAATATTTGCAAATATATTTTTGGCAATATACTGTTCTATCGTAGCTCAATCTGTGTGTGTTTTTTTTTTCTTTAAGCTTAACTGGATATTGTTCTGTGCAACTCTATGGAGTCTGAGACCCACCTTGGCCAACATGAAAAGTGATGTTTCTCAATCCAAAGACACCAGGTATGAACCAGGATTGTTCAAGATTGTCTTTGTGTAGACATGAAATGTTTAGCCTCATGCAAATGCACAATTTGACATGCTAAATTAAATAAGCTTTGTTATACGCATTTCGTCAACTCAAGAAGAAGTGTCAATACAACACACAATATACAACACAAAAACACAGTATCCATTTACTTCGTAATAGTAAGGTATCTTAAGATAAAAACTCAATAAAGTTTTTTTTCAGGTTGATTGTGTTCAAGATCGTGGCCCAGTTTGTCATACTGGGCTGTACCTGGATTCTGGGACTGTACCAGGAAAAATCTGTTCTTTCAGGTCCTGTTTATTAATTCTGAACTACCACAGGCACCTCCTCTTCATCGTCCACTGTGTGCTTAATAAGGAGGTAAACTATTTGTGCAGATGAATCTTGTTAATCTGCACTCTGATATCTTTAAGTTACAGAGCACTACTACAAACAATGACAGCAATACAAACAGCCATCTTTTTTTATGATATCATAAACACGTAACTGTTAACAAGTTGTTATTCATTGTATCTTGAAGGTACGAGAGGAATACGTGAAATGGCTGACCTGTTCTTTCAATAAGCACAGAGAAGGAGGATCTGTGGTGAGTTTTTATATCAATAAACACAACAATAAGAGATACCAGGAACCACTTCCATAAGTGTCAAATTATAAGGTGAAAAATAGTCAAGCCTGGGCCAGAAAAAGGTCTGGAAATCTTGCAGACAGTAGCTAAAAAACATTCATTAAAAGTACTTATTAGAGTCAGAAAAATACTCGCTCTGGAGTCTGCAGAATCTGATGAATAAGAGTTCTATTGGAGTCAACACACAAACAAACCAGTGAGTGTGGTACCAGGAGCAGACTAACTTTTCTGCATACAAACACCCAATTATATATTGTATAGTAGCTCCTCCTTTGCCGAATCACCACCCCGTTTTTTATTAACATTGTAACAATCGCAAATCACAATTGACAAATCAGAACCAATATTCAATGATGATCTTCGTATACGCCAAAAGTTAGAACTGGTTTTTATGGCTGAACTCTTAGTGAACTTCATCCTGACCTTGTTGTTGCGTGCTTGTTGCACCCCTCCACCAATTACTTTAGACTCTCAAACACATACATTAGCACACATACATTTTAACACAACACAGGGGCGGCTGTAGCTCAGAGGTATAGCGAGTTGTCCAGTAATCGGAAGGTTGGAAGTGCGAGACACGGCTCCTATCGCTTCATGCCAAAGTGTCCTTGAGCAAGACACTGAACCCCAAATTGCTCCCGCTGCTGTGCATCGGTGTATGAGATATGTTATATACAAGGCACTGCTCAAAAAGTATTTTGTGTCACTGATCTGTAGAAAGTGTCCTTTCAAATGTCTTGCTGGAATTATGATTTGTGTAATGTTGCATATTTTAATAGAAATGTATTTCAACAGAAAGATGCGCCATCAGTCTCCGAGGACATGGACAAGGCTGAAGAACGGACAGGTTAATGGTGATGAAATGAGTATGATAAAAGAGAAGAGAAATATTAGCCTTATTAATTTTTTGTCCTTACATCATACTTACGTCATACTTTATTGTTGTTGTTGTGGTTGGGGATGGTAGGTAATCAAATGTATAGCTTATGTGTATGTGCGTGTCAGCCTCTGCTGTACAGGTGACATTCACTTTGAGACAACACAAAACAATACCGTAAACATAAAGTTCTCATTATTGCTTTATTATTATAGTTTTCTTCCTTAGTCAATTCAGTTTTTTCTATTTCGTTATGTAGACAATGATCCAGACACCTTAAATAATATGCACAGATGCATATTTGTGACAGGGCTAACAGCTACTTTTGGTTGGTGTTCAGGTTTTTTTCTTAAAATCAGTTTTTACTTTTCTATTAAGATAACTCTTCACATACAGTATTTTTGTGAACTCATTTGTGTATTTTGTGTGCTTTGTCTGTTATGGTTTGTATTGTTTTGAGGCCATAATAAAATTCTGTTGTCTCTGAGTTTTTTCAGTTGTTTATTGAAATGCACCCACTGTTGTGACATCTGATCTTTTCTATATAGGATAGGTGGATTATCATATACTTCAACTATGTTGTATATTGTAGATGTGTGGACACAATTAAAGATGTGTGTCAAGACAACAACAATAAATTTAGTAATAGTAAAAGTCTTGTGTTGTGGTTTTTTACCCCAAATTACACTGATCTAAAACAAAACAGTCTTGTTCACACACTCAGCTCCCTGGTATACTCCTGAACTCCAACAAATGAAATCCCTCCTCCTCTCAGACAATCCTTTCAACCTAGATGCACATCCAGCATACAGTAGAAAATGAATGAGTGCATGTATTACTGTTTGTCTTAGTCACAGACTCTGGTCACCTCAACATTCTCATCCTCCTGGACCTCACTGCAGCTTTTGACACTATCAGACACACCATTCTTCTCTCCTGCTTTGAATCATCCCTCAACATCACTGGTACTGCCCTCTCCTGGCTAAGGTCATATCTCACAGACAGACAACAGTTCAGAGTTAGATAATAAAATCTAGTTTACTTTCTGGTCTTTGAGTAATGTATTTTTCTCATTCGTGTGCTTTTTATTTTACATCTCAGTTACCAGTCCACACTCGGTACCATGGTCTGTGCTGGACTTGTGCTGGCATTGAGTCCCCATGGACTGAGCGACTGTTGGCCATAGTTCTAAACTTTAACATCATAGGGAGTAAAACTCTTTCAAATGAAAAAGAAAAACTTGTGCAAAAACTCCTATATTGAATACGTCTCAGGTGACTGGATGGTGAATACCCAGAAGCTGTTTAGTATGAAATAATAATAATGTCCGTGGTCACTGGTAAAAAAAGTGCATCTTTGCAAAAGGGTAGATTTACACAATACAGATGTGACATAATCAACACACACAGCATAATTGAAGCACATTGCAGCACAGCATATGGGCAGTATTAAAACACTTTATTAAACGGTTGTATCAAAATGTCAGTCCTGACACTGACTACATCTTTCCTTTTTCTACTCTTAACTTTCCTGTTGCCCTGCGGCTAAAGAGGCCTTTGAAATTACGGGTCACTGAATTTGCATAGTTTTTTGCATTAATTTTATAATGTAGACTTCAGACAGTCAGACCTGATCTGTAGATCTGACATGTCATGATGAACTACTGTGCCTCCTCACTTCTTCTGGGTAAGTGAATTTATGTTTTAGTACAAATGTGTGACAATCTCCAAACTTATTAATTGATGGTAGCATATTTGACTAGTCCCTATGAATATGATATGATTTATTTCAGTTTAAACAAAAGACAAATTATTCCAATCAAATAGTGGTTATTATTATGATAAATACATTTAAATTGATTTTGTGGTATTTAAAGAGATCTTGAATAAATATGATGACTAAATGTGGTTAAGTATGTGCACATCTCAATGTTATTTCTTCTTTAAAATTAACATAGTGTTATTCAAAATGTAGAAAAATATTTTTCAAGGCACTGAAAACTTCTCTCTGACTCTCCATTGTTTCTCTTTTTCTAGGCTTACTAATCATCCCTGTCTCTTGTGATTTTCCTCCTGGTACGGCTGATATCCATTTACATACAGTACTCACAGACAACACAAAACAACTGAACATTAAATTATCATTATTGCCAATATTTCCTTGTTCTTTGCAGGTTCTTGTGATGGATACACCAACATAACTGAACCATGGCGCAATCGAGACTTTACATCTACCTCTATCTCTGCCTATCCTAATGATGATACAAAACTTCTTAACCATTGATGGCGCTTCACAGGCATTGGTGGAGACAGAGTTATTACAGCCTGTTTATCACAATATCGAGGCAGCACGTCATATATGATTTCTATTCCATTTGCATATCCAACAACGGAGTCTGTGACCCCCGTAACAGGGAACGTATATGGTGGTTATGTTGGTTACTGTTATACAATGTCTTTAAGTGTGAGTGTGGCTCTCTGTCCTGGAGGATTCTACGTGTACAAACCATTAATTCAGGAATGGTCTTACATGGGATACGTCACTTGTGAGTAGTGGCTAATATCTATTTTCCTATATTTTCAATTTCCATTTCATCATATAAATCATGGTTGAAATAATAATAATATGAAATATATTTATAAGATTTCTTTGAAAACCAATAACGGCGTTAAAAGATTAAATGACCCATCAGGGCTCACGTTATAAAAATGTAGTTTTACACATAATAAACACTAGGTTTGGAATAAAATATGGTTTTTGCGACATTTCTGTCAGCTATACACATTCACATTTTATTTAAGGGCTTTCCATATATGTTTACACTTATTTAGTTTGAAATACATTCTAATTCAGTCCTGATGAAGAATCCCCCATTTTTACAAATTATAATCTATTAGTTTCAAACTACAGCCAACTAACAGAATCATAACCAACACAGGAAAATGTTCTTGAGAGTAATGAATGACCAACAGTACTTAATGCTTTAGGCAAGTCTATAAACAGACCAGTACAAGACTTTTAGCTATCAACGGCTAGTGTTATGTAATTTAACATGAGGGAATTAATAGGTTGGTAAATGATTGTTTATTATTTAATTATAATATATATTTTATCTCTGTTTAGATCATTATGAGTGTAAGCCAGAGTCCTGTGGACCACTTGCTGAGTGTTCAACTGAAGGAGGCTGTACTTGTGTTCCTGGCTATGAAATCCCCCCTACACACCTTCCCACTCCAGATTCATATGGTTGTGTAGGTAAGTACATTTTGTGTCATCTGAACGGTAGAAAATGTTTATATTCACCAAGTTATAATAGTAGAAATCATAGCCACTACCAGGCTTTTTGCAGTGGGAGAACAATTTCTAAATGCTGAACAAATGAAACAGCTAAACTGCTGATCTGCCAGCCGCGCTGCTCTCATACTTATACCCAAAGACACTTGGGAGGTTGCACTACTGTCACACCTGTCGTTACTAAGCAACCAAATCCTGCAAACCGGGGCTGCATGATGATGATGATGATGATGATGATGATGAAGTCCTGGTAATTTAGAAATAAGGATTTAAAAAAAACAAAATCAAAGTCAAAACAAAGATACATGGATTACCAGCACATTGAATCCCTCACAGTAGCTTTACTGCTCAATTTGTGTGGAGAAAAGAAAAAAAAGAGCCTTAAGTTTGATTGACCTTTTAACTGCATGTTGTTACCTGTCCTGTGGAGGTGATCTGTTCATTCTTGTCACATGACCTGTGTTGCATTGCTGCGTTCAAAAACATTGAGATTGTTTCCTCTCGTTGCACCAAGGACACGCCTTAAAAACGCATGTCACACACACTTTCATTTATTTGAGCAGAATAATGTACGTGTGCTCAAAAGACGCAACATCTGAATGCCCCCTGAGACTTTCATGTTTATTTTCATAAAATAAGAAATAGATTGCATAACCAAGCATCATAACTTGGTAAAGTTATGTGTGGTTATGTTGTGATTTTTAAGATGAGTACATAAACATATTTGTAATACTGAAGATCTATAGCATCGAGAGGCTTAACCAACTAACATCAAGGGCCCTCATGTGCTCTTTAAGTATGCAGAGTTTTTTTTAATAGTGTATACCTCCCTTAAAATCTTGTTTACATACATCTTATCAGACATTGATGAGTGCCAGACGACTGCAGGGATTTGTGGTTCTTACTCCACTTGTAATAACACCATTGGAGCATACTTCTGTACCTGTCGGGATGGATTCAATGCAACAGATCCAGTGTTAGCACCTGGAAAGTCCAACCCATGCAAAGGTACCCAAAAATATATATCTCTGTCTCACTTTGATGCAATTATGCAATTATTAACAGGTTGTGGAATTTGTTCACAGGTTTATATGAGTCTGTTGTCATTTGCTCTCTATAGATATTGATGAATGTTCTTGGACAATATCTGTGGTGATCATGGACCTGTCTCAACAACCAGGAAGTTATGCATGTGAATGCTGGATACAGGCTACCAGGTTGTACCCGACGCAACACCTGTTTGCCAAGGTTTGTTTACAGTAATGTTACACATCACAGGATAATCAAGATTAGCTTTTTTCATGTTCTCTAATCTATTACCAAATGCAGTTATAATGTTACAGTTGGAATTCTAAGCTAGAAACTTTGTCGGCTCATTAATACCATCATCAAAACCTTTTTCATTATTATTGAAAATATTAACTAATGTATTGCATTTGTGAAGATGTTTCACCCATCTGATATAAAAATACAACTGAATTGAATTCAGTTGTATTTGTATAACAATTCATAACAAAAGTTACCTCATGACACTTTTTAATTAAAGTAGATCTAGACCGTACTCCTTTTAAAATAATATATAATAATATATATACACAATCAAACAAACATAAATAATATATATCTTTATAATATATAATTGTGTTAACTGTTCCTCAGATATGGATGAGTGTTTCAACTCCACCGTCTGTGGCCCCGAATAATCAAATACTTTTCATTTCATCCATCACCATCACCAGATTGACCACTTTATTCTGGAAGAGAAACGTTGTTCAAACTGATCAGTAGATTTTCGTTCAAGTCATGCTTAAGTGTTTTTATTTTGGAGTAAAATGTCCACTTCCCATTTACTTTTACATCTTCAAAATTTCATGCCAATTGTGTTAACTGTTCCTCAGATATCGATGAGTGTTTAAATCACCGTCTGTGGCCCCTCGACTCTTTTTTGCACCAACTACCACCTGGAGCCTATACCTGTGAATGTGAAAACTGGGTTACACACCAACTTCGAACGCTGAAGAGCCCAGCGAGACCAACATCTGTATTGGTATTTTAATTGTTGTTTTTCAGACCTCAGATGTTTATCTGAATCTAGGAGCAGATGGAAAACTGCAAGTTCAATTGCTAGACCCATGCACAAAGCTGTCTGGTTGATTGTTTCTTTTGTGTATCACGTATTTGGCAGATGTTGATGAGTGTGTCAAAGATGCTACTGTCTGTGGTCCTAATGCCAACTGCACAAATTCAATTGGATCTTACATTTGCACCTGCTTTCCTGGTTTTCGGCTGAACAACCCAGGCGTGATAGCCAGCGTTTCTAACCCATGCACAGGTAGGTGTACATGTTCACTACTAGTGTGACTGTTGCTTTTACTATATTTTACTACAATGTGTGTGTTTTCTCTGTCTACAGATATAGATGAGTGCAGTGAGACACCTGGTATATGTGGTAGACAAACTGTTTGTACTAATGTACCTGGGACCTTCTATTGTTCTTGTCCTGATGGATTCTACCCTTCAACTGGAATTGTGTGGACGTTAGGGGTCTCCTTTTGTCAAAGTGAGCTCATGATGCAATTAATCAAAGTATACAGTACACTGTAATGTCCTGATGTGCTCAATGACTCACACATGGCTATCTTGTAATTTCCTTCTACTCCACAGGTCTTCAGGAGATTTTAGATGAGATAAAACCACCAGAGGTAAATATTGATAAGATGATTATAAACAATGATAAACAGTATATTGAGCAGGAAAACAATAACAAACAGATTCACTTAAATCACTACACTTATAATGTAGGTAGGCAAAGGATAAAAAATTTATGGTGCTATGATTGGCCAAATATGTCAAAGTTTGATATGTACACTAGCAAACTATACTCCATCTTTAACATATGAAGATGAGGTTACTTTGTGTATTTGCTGCAGGGACAGACAAAAGAGAGAGCTTTTCTTGGCAATATGGACCAACAACTGAAAGACAATCCAGGCGTCATCTTACCAGAACCAGTGAGTAGAAAACAGAGAAGTGGTCCTCTTCAAGAAACCTTTAACAATACAAAATGTATTTATTCCCATGATTGATTATTGCTGAAATAATGTTCTATACAGAGGGTTATGTTATCAGTATTGGACTGGCTGCCCTAATAAGTGGTTGGATGCTCTCATACTCTATATATGGGTAGAATGAGACTGTCACGACTTTCATGAAGATGAGGAGCTCTGTTCTTGAACACTTAGTTACAGTCATTTCTTGAAGTGTGCAGATCTAGTTTTACATGATCTGGAAATTAATTCAACTTCAGTCTAAGTTTAATTCACAGTATGTGTGGCTGATATTTCAACTGCACTTACACAATTATTCCCCTCTCTCTCTTTCTTGTGCTTTCTCTACAGACTGTGGCAAACAGCTTCTCAGCATCTATGGTATTTGTTTCATAAATAACCTGTGTCACTGTAACTGTGCAGTCCTTTGAGGATGCTTTAATCACACCATGTGTTTGCAGCATCTGGCAGGTCAGTTATTCACGTATCTCTTCTTGCAGGAAGTGTCAGGTGTTGGACCACGCGCCAGGTCAATAAAGGTGAGTAGTGAAGGAGATGGGGAGACTGGCAGTGTGATCCTGGGCATCTCAGACCGTTTAGTGTCTGCAATGGTGCAGCCAGGTCAGAACCAAACCAAGAGATCTGTGAAGAGTCCAACAGTGGGTGAGTGATGTTCATTTTAGTTGGTTGTAGACATTGACTGTATGTCAACTGGGCGGATATCAATCAAAGTTTAATCTGTGTTAGATTTAAGTCTCGAAACTATTGGTCCTGGAAGCAACAATGCAGAGAGCTCTTCTCTCTCAGCCAAAGGAAACATCATGGAGATCAACCTGGAAAGTCTGGCCAAAAATAACAATGGTGAGTAAAAGCCCAGGATGACAAAGATGATGACAATTATCAAAGTACGTATTGTACAAACTACGTAAGAATCATACAAAAAATATTTCATCCTATTTTTTTGCATTGCAACTGGTTTCATTAATTTGACTATAAATCACCCTGCACAGTCTTCAAATGTCTGTTATCAATGTGTGTTTATAGGGTGGGTTAATTTGAAAGTTGACTTTCACATAGTAACTGGAGAAAATAAGTATCTGTGTGCACAGTACGAAATACACATTCACATATGGAAAACAGTGTTGTCGAAAAATAAATGGCAAGTATGTGAACTTGGGCATAGTAAAATAGGTATTGTATTTCAAAAGTATCCCCTCCACTGTGTGGACATGTCCAGGCTCTGCAGCAGCTGCCTTCATGACACTAAATGGGATGGAGAGTCTTCTCAGTCATCAATACTTTGAAACAGAAAACAGGACAGAGATGTACTCAGATGTCATCACTGCAGTCTTACCCTCAATGAACAATACCAACCTCACTGAGCCCGTCAACTTTACCATCCATCACAAGAAGGTTTTGCCTAATTTATCTATCAATCTACTTTTTAAGATAAATACTTTTAAAGACAACATACAGTTATCTATCTTTCAAAATATCTACAAATCTTTGTTTTTCTGGTTTCATCAGACAATACGGGAATCTGGTTTGGTGACCTGTGTGTACTGGGAGGACAAAACAGAAGAGACAGGAATGGGAGATGGAAGTGAAAAGGGAGGAGAAAAGACCAAGACCATGCGTTGGTCAGTAGAGGGATGTTGGGTTGCATTCACCAATGAAAACTACACAGTGTGCAGCTGCTCTCATCTCTCCACCTTTGCCCTCATCATGCAGATAGG
>NW_023339696.1:9289835-9298850 GCF_004916995.1 Morone saxatilis | reverse complement strand
TGGCTCCTCAGGCTGTTTCAGTTGGGTGTGGTAACCCCAGTTTTCACATTTTTCCCAACAGGTTTATTTTTTGAGCTCCAGGGTGTATTGGGTGGCCACATAAACCAGGAGTCAGGGCCACAGAACGGTGGGAGTATGGAAAAACACCTCAATCCAATATCTGAGGACAAACACGTTAAACCACAAATGGCATTGAAATTTGGAAGATGTTAGAAAAGTAAATGGGAAGGGACATTTGTTACTCCAAAAATTAAAAAAAAAAGAAAAACACTTAAGCATGACTTGAACAAAAATCTACTGATCAGTTTGAACAACATTTCTCTTCCAGAATAAAGTGGCCAATCTGGTGATGGTGAGGGGTGGTTAACTGACGTGTGTGGATGAAATCAGGTATTTGATTATTATTATCTTGAGTAACTCATTGAAGGGTGTGGTGAAGACAACATTGAATCAGTCATCAATCATTTTATAGTATATAGTTTGACAGTTGCCCCTATCAAGTTGAAAAAGCCAAATTTTCATCACCTTTGGAAAATCTAATGGATATATTAGCATTCCAGTTAAGGTAGGTTTTGTGCATAGCAGTAACAACTGGTTGAAACACCTTCACAGTTTATATTTTCTTGCATAAAAAAATTTAACTGGCAAGTTTTGATGATGGTATTAATGAGCTAGATTAGATTAGAGAACATGAAAAAAGCTAGTCTTTTATTTTATTTTCCTGATTATCCTGTGATGTGTAACATTACTGTAAACAAACCTTGGCAAACAGGTGTTGCATTGGGTACAACCTGGTAGCCTGTTAATCGCATTCACATGCATAAAACTTCCTGGGGTTGTTTTGAAAGGGGACAGTCCCATGATCACCCAACAGATATTTGTCAAGACATTCATCAATATCTGTAGAGAGCAAATGACAACAGACTCATATAAACCTGTGAACAAATTCCACAACCTGCTTAAACGTGATATAATTGCATCAAAGTGAGACAGAGACAGATTTTTTTTGGATACCTTTGCATGGGTTGGACATTCCAGGTGGTAATGTTGGATTTGTTGCATTGAATCCATCCCAACAGGTACAGAAGTATGCTCCAAGGGTGTTATTACAAGTGGAGTAAGAACCACAAATCCCTGCAGTCGTCTGGCACTCATCAATGTCTTTTACAAACAGGAGTTTAAGGTGAGAAATATGGTACTTGGTCACAAAATGACAATACATGTGCATGAAGCATCTTTTTATCCGTCTGGGGGGGAAAAAACGGGAAATCAGAATGTAATTTCCCACTTTTCAGATAAAAAAAACGTACTTACCAACACAACCATATGAATCTGGAGTGGGCAGGTGTTCTGGGGGGATTTCATACCCAGTAACACAAATACAGCCTCCTTCAGTTGAACACTCAGCAAGTGGTCCACAGGAGTCCAGGTTACAGTCATAATGATCTAAACAGAGATAACATACACAGAAAGTACATCAGTACATCATTGAATGGTACATGACCACACTAAAGTATAAAGGAAAGGATGACAATGAGCAATCTTTCCTTACATGTTGTGTAACCCATAGTGCTATGTGGGTGACTTGATGGTTTGTATATGTAGAATCCTCCAGGACACAGCGACACGCTCATTGTAATGCCATACGCAGCACAAGATCCAACAAAGCCATATGCAGTTCCTATTGTTGGAGTTTCAGATTCAGTTGTTGGATATGAAAATGGAACACGTATGGAGTAATAGGTACCACCAATAGGGCCTCCTTTGCAGCTTGTAATGACTCTGTCTCCACCAATCCCTGTGAAGCGCCACCACCTATTAACAAGATGTGCATCATCTTTTGGGAAGCCAACAAATGAAGATGATTTAAATAAATGGTTACGCCATGGTTCAGTTATGTTTGTGTATCCATCACAAGAACCTGTATGGACCAGAAAGACATGACATATGTCAATAATAATGAATAAAAATCACGGCTATACCTATAATCAGAATCTGTATGTTTACAAGTAAACATCAGCCATACCAGGAGGAAAAACACAATGACCAAGAACGAAGAGTGAACCTACGAAGCACAAAGACAAAGACGAGTTATTGTTTTCTAAGGACTTGTGTCAGTTGTTAAACATACTGTTTGAGATAATGCATACATTGAATTTGTATAGCAATATAATATAATAATAATATTAATAATAATAATATACATATGTATTTGTTTAAAGGCATTTAAATGATAGATTACAGATAATACAATAATAATGCTGCGTGTGGGGTTATATTAAATAAAAGTATACACTGTTCTCTAGTTTATTTTAATGTGCTAATTAATTTTCACACATCAACTGTAGGAAACATGAATTAACTCACCCAGGAGAAGTGAAAAGACCCAGCAGTTCTTCATGATGGGTCCCAGTCCATAAAACACAAATTGTCACTGTTCAAGCTATACATAGGTTGTATTTGGGAAATTTGCACATAACCCAAAATAGTTTTTACAAGGTTTGAAAGCAATGCAAAAACTAATGCAAATTGACATACATGTGAGTAGTTTACAGCTTACAGAGGGAACAGCTCTGAATGGAATCCTGCAACACATTTACATAACCATCAGAATCAGAATCAGAAATACTTTAATAATCCCAGGGGGAAATTACTTTTGTGACAACTTCAGATCTACATACAACATATATACATACAACATATAATATATTAAGAACATATATATATAAATATATTATATAAAGGTAATGTAAATGTACAGTTTTTGATGTGCAAAATGGGTGTCCGTATTTAGTAGATTACAGAAGGGGTTCTCTCTTCTGAGTTAGATGTTGTTATATTAAAATAACAGGCAGAATAATATCCTGTGGCGGGTTGGGCATCTGTGTGAGTTTCTGCCGAAGGCTCCTCTGCTGGCAGGTTTCGTAAGAAGTTGAGCATTGTCCAAGATGGACTGAGCTGGAGATCTCCTCTCGCCACGTCACTCAGCCGGGTGTCCAGCTCCCTCATCATGACATCAAGCTGCCCCCTGCTCAGACCATAACATTTACCATGTTAGTACACCAATCACTGACATTAACAAGTAAAACACTTATTACCAGCAATAAAGAAAACAATGAAATAATCGAGGCATGGATGGTTGTTAAGTTGTTTTAAGTGCCGCGCCAGAGCGCAGTGTCTGTACAGTTTGCTGAGTTTACCTTCATTAAATTGCCTGAAAACGACAGCAGGCTGCTTCAATATAACCATACAGAGCTCTACACACATCAGACTGGTCTTTTTTTTTTGCTTTTTTATAAAGGAGATGTCCGGTTACCAGGGCTAATCAAAGCCTCATCCAACTTTTTTATCCATGAAACACATTGCAGTGCAAACGCTGCTGTGTAACATTAATTACTGAACTATATGACCATGTACGCGGTGAGATACATGATAATTATTACTAAAAAGGGACCAGTCAGTTATAATAATATAAGCAATTTCACCAAATCAATGTCTTTATTTTGATACAGTATTTAATAATTGTCACCTTCACCCAGCCCTTTTGCAGGTTGCGCTGCTGAACATACATGGACCAAATTAGAAGGTCTGCATTGAGACGCCCATACAGTCCGTGCGCCATTAAGACCACCTTGCGCTTGGCATTAAGGGTGCAGATTATTAAACTCGGGGTGCAATGCATGTTTCTGCACCCTCGTAGAACCGGGCCTGAATATAAAATTACTATTGTTACATATCATTAAACAAAAATAATAGCAATGAAAAAATCTAGATATCAAAAATCTGGTGGGGTATGTGCTCTTTTAGCTTGAATGGGCACGACTCGACTGTCTTGAAGCAACAACAGAACAATATTACAGATCTAAAACATAACAACAGTGCCTTGATGACATCAGATTTCATTCAGTACATTCAAACTTTCATTCCATATATTCATTCAATAATTTCAATTTCAATTTCAATGCCATGCCATTAATATTTATATATAAATGCACAACATCTATTGCATGTCTCTCCATATGCTGCCACAGACTGAGGCAAACTATGATTTGTGACATTGGGCTAAATAAATAACAATAACTTGACATGACTTTTTGGGTAAAGTAAACATGCTTCAGACCAAATGATAATGGCTTGGATTATTTGATTTAAGGCATAAAAATTGTAGTGTTTTTACTGCTCCTTTGCTATCGACGTCACAATGATATGTTTCCTTGTGACAGGAGGGAGTTCCCGCTTCAGCTGTCAGAACAATTTGTCTTGTAAAACAAAATGGTAATACATATAAGGCAGTATGTAAACCACTTTGAAATACAAAGGGAGAAAAAAGACAGGTGTTTTCAAGGAAGAACCATGATATGTATTAATACTAAATACAAATGCAGTGTGTATACTGGTTAAAACAAAGAAGGAATGAGATTAAAGAGATAAACATATTATTTAGAGAATATCAATGGTACCTATCAAGTAATTGTGTAATTTATAATCAGAGTTAGGACTTTTGTATTACATGCTACAGGTTATTACAGAATCTTAAAACATGTTAAAAGCTTAACATGGGGAAATGTGCTCCAAAACTGCTCATTTCAATGGATAGTTTCTCTAGAAATAGATTAAAATGACTGACAAACATTTGAAAACAGATGTATATTTTAAAAAACCTACTTTGCCTCTATGGCATGTAATGCTTTCCAATAATAATCAGCCCTGTAATAAATACAATACATACAATAGAGTACAATACATAACATTTTTCACATTCACAGAGATTGTGTATTGTGTGGTCACAGTGTGGAACTGCAACACTACAATTAAAATAATGGCAAGTGTTAATACAACGATATACTGTAATTTGATTGTAATTGTACAACACATAGATGTATCACTAAATCCAGGTTTGTAGTCCCCATTATGTAAAAATGTAAAAAAAAAAATATATATATATCTACAAAAAATATATACAGTAAAAATTATTAATAAGTCTAAATTAGTTTACATAACAGAGTGCTGCAGATGAATCTCATAGGGAAGATTACCTTAAAATTGATTATTGATTTAAATACATACAACTCAGTATTAGTTTTATAATTAGGAGCAACACAGTAACATAAGTATTGTTAATAACTGTTATATCATTTTCCTTATAAAAAACGTGTGGCCTGGAGCCAGTAGCCAGTTTACCTTGCAAGAAAATTATAATTAAGATAATGTTACAGATTTGTTTGGGTTTTTTGTGTTGTTGTTTTTTTTCTTAGGTTTTTTAGATATCAAGGGTAAAGAACAAATTTAGTATAGTAGTACATATAAACAACCACATTATGTAATGCAGTCAAAAACAACTTTTGTGAAACTTTCTCCACCTTCTGCCTTGACACTGTGGTATAAACTGTTGACCTGAGAATTTTGATTCATTAGTGATCGTCACCCTCTAGTGGTCAAAGTCAGGAACTAAAACTCTCCTTTGAACTGCTCAAACATAGTTACATATTATACATTATTATTAGTGTGGTGATTATCACATCAACAACAAACATCAGTATTTTGTAATAATTGTATTAAAAATTTGAGATAAGAGATTTAACAATAACTCATTTAGCCCCCTTCCCAAAATGCTAGCACAACAAACAATGATTGCATTAGGTCATCTAGTTTCATATGATACCAGTATCTTCATTTTAACTTTGGAAGTGCCACCTTAGGTCCCCCGCTGGTACTGATTGCTCTCCTAGCGCCATATTGGAGCAGAGAGTTGGAGAGAACTACTACAACACGCAAAGTGATTGAGACAGACAAGGCAGCAAGAAGTATCTGTAAACTAGCTATAGGTTAACATCAATTCATACTGTAAGAAGAAAGTCGATAAGTATGAAACCCAACTGTCCTTGAAAGTAGTAAAACTAGAAAGTAACGTAAGTACTAGAAAGTGGGAAGATAGTATGCTTTCATTTGTATTAATGTTATTTTGAGAAAATGTAATGTGTTGTAGGTTCACATGGTGGCCACTAGGGGGTGGTAAAACCCCACCATTCGAGGTGGCAGTTGAATCATAAGCTGTAATGCCCTCCAGTGGTCACAGAGTGGACCTGCAACTACCCCTGTTGGTTACGCGACCCTCTCCTTGCATGTCATAGCCGTGGACATCATTTTACAATTATTGTGATTATTCTGGCAATTAATTGAATTACTTTAATTCGAAGGGCATTAAAAACCGAAAAGTGGTTTTCAGTGTAAATAAACTTGATTTGGTTTGATATAATTATAATCACAGTAGAGTACTGCCCTCTACTGGTCATGTTAAGTAATTATAACTTTACGCCTCACTAGCATCAAGCTCGAAACATTTACATAGTAATACTTAAGTTACTTTTTAAAAATAAAAGTTATAAATAGACATAGATGTAGTTACGCATTTTGACCACCAGATGGCACCGTTGTAATCATCAACACGTAAACTGGTGGTGGACACTTCCGGTGAATACTTTCAAAATACAGTCACCAGACTGAAGCAAACAGAAACGAAATAAGACAAATTATGAAATGGGCATGTTCCTCGCTCTAGTGGTCACAATTGCCCATGCTATTTTGCCGCGGGCATTGTAAAGTGGGCTCGAAAACAGGACCAACCCGAGCCAACCACGAGTTAAACAAAGAGAGGGGGACGGACCGAGCTGCTAGGAACCAATATCCTCTCGTCTAAGGTTCCTGTCGGCTGAATAAATTAACGGAACAAACCGGTGGGAATACGCGCCCCGGTAAATAAGTGAGGATGTGTTACAAATACAGAATATTTCTGTTGAATGTCTTATTGCGATACAGTTCTGTATGTGTGCACATCTTGTATCGTACCCCTGAGTGTGGAGCTGCGTTGCCCTAGTAACCGTTACCAAGGAAAACGGCTTGCTGCTGTTTGTGTTAGCATGAGGTGCTAACATTAACGGTGCAAACATCTTTGGACAAAGTACCGCTCAGTGGAAGACATTATCAGTCTTTATATTGCCATTTCACGCTATTTTATTATTACTGCAACGCTAGTTAGCCCGTATTGTCGCAGGAAATCAGTGTTATCTGTCAACATAAGCTAATGTGCCGCTACAATGGATTAAATGTAATGTCTGTTTAGCTGACCTTAGTCGATTCACTTTCATCCTGGTTAGAAGCTTGTTGTTAACGCACGTCTTCTTTTTTTAATAGTCTACTCAACTAGCTTGGACCTGTTGATGTGGTGAGTAAATCCGGAGAGACGACCGACCATGACTTCCCTGGTAAGTTTTCACTTCACAGAAACACAAAATCTCACTTTTATCCCCGAGAATGAAGTCTAGTCTTGTGCTTTTGCACTGTTTACGATAAGTGTATCAATGTGTTTGTCTCACAGGGGAGCAGCAGTTCCTCGGCCACAGAATACACCGTGCGAGTCCCCAAGTGAGTAACATGGACTGAAAGTAAATACACCCACAGTAAAGTGTGTGGGCAAGCCTTGTCACCACTTTGTGGTGTAATAGAAAAACTAGACGGAGTTGTGTATTTGTGTGTTCACAAGGCTTTGCTAAAGGAAGTGATCATTTGTAGGATTTCATTGTAGGAAATTTAAGTAAAGTAAAAATAAAGTATATCTTACTTTACAGGTTTTGATTGTATGTATACGTACCAGCCTGGTGCTGTTGGTTAAATCTCTTTGTCCTGTTTATACTTACAGTGTTAATGTGAATGTTTTTCTGCAGTGAGTTAGTTGTGATCCGGTAGCTATTCCTATCACCCTCACTAGAAATAATGTTTTGTTTGCATTTGTGTTTTTCTGTCCCATAGAAACACCAGCAAAAAGTACAACATCATGGCTTTCAATTCAGGAGACAGAGTCAACTGTTCAGCCTGGACACAGGTGGGCTTCGTGTCAGTTTGTCTACACGTGACAGCTGCCACTTGGTCTGGCACAGAGTCAGCACTGAGAGAGCAATAACAAGCAGTGTGATTACCCTAAGAAGAACATAAATCAAAGAATATAGAATATAGTTAGCCTTCATTACAACCGTCACTCAGTTTTTCATTTTTTAACATCTCCCTTCCCAGGCCCGTATGGAAAGAGACATGAGTGCTCGGCGTATATATGGCGAGGAAGAGTCGCAGGAAGGCGCAGCGGGCAGTGAGTTTGGCAAAAAGCAGCGCGAGGAAGCACGGCGGAAGAAGTATGGTATTGTGACGCGTGAGTTCAAAGTGGAGGACCAGCCCTGGATCCTCAAGGTCAACGGCAAGGCCGGCAAGAGGTGGGGAAGACGAGACTTCTTTATGCTCTCAATCTCTTTAACCTGTTCATGTGTGGAGGGAACGCATACCTGCTTCTTGTTTTTGCATCCAAGTCATTATTTACACATCTCTCAGTGAGTTCATGAAAAATAATTTTAAGCAGGAAAGTGTTTTATTTTGACCTGATATTTTGATTTGACTGTTTCCGATCTCTGCCCGTGTACATGTTTGTTTCAGGTTCAAAGGTCAAAAGAAGGGCGGCGTTACAGAGAACGCATCCTACTACATCTTCACACAGTGTCCCGATGGAGCTTTTGAGGCCTTCCCTGTCCACGGCTGGTACAACTTCACCCCGCTGGCCAAGCACCGAACTCTGACCGCCGAGGAGGCTGAGGAGGAATGGGGCAGGTGAGGGATAAGAAGAACGAGGAGGGGTGGTTGTGGGTGGTGCAGGTGTGTCGAACACTTAATATACCAGACGTTCCCCCGCTTTCGCAGGAGAAACAAGGTGGTGAATCACTTCAGCATCATGCTTCAGAGACGCTTCCGGGAGCAGGAACGGGGTGAGGACGACGACGACGAGGGCGAGAAGTCGGGGAAGAAGAAAAAGAAGGGCGGTGGCAGAGGGGGCGACCTGCACATTCACGACCTGGAAGATGATCTGGAGATGAGCAGCGATGACAGTGACAGCAGTATGGGGGATGGTAAGGACAGAGATGCAGGATGAGACTGAAGACAGATGGTGCGTTCGTTTTGTCTTGTAATCGCAACTTG
>NW_023339696.1:9272909-9289735 GCF_004916995.1 Morone saxatilis | reverse complement strand
GGTGCACCCACCGCGGATTTCACATGTTCACATTACATTCGAGTTCGGTGGACAAAACGAACGCACCAAGAGAGCACAGGGGTGTCCGCAGGGTCCTAATAAATTTAAAATCAAAACGTCTCAAATTTGAAATATGTTTTTGGGAAACACTTGTATTGATCATGCTGTAAACAAAAACAAAACATTTCTTTCATACCAATATGGCTGTAGAATAGGCCTTAATTAAGTCTTAAATGTAACCTCTTGATACCTGCAGAAACCTTGTTATTTTCATGACATAAACCTCACGGCCACATCACGTCACCATGCAACCTCTTTGTTGGACAGATGGAGAGAGCAAGACAAAGGCAAAGAAAGACACAGGGAAGGGAAAAGGAAAGAAGAAGAAGAAGAGGAAGAGCAACGAAGAGGCCTTGGAGGACAGCGATGACGGCGACCACGAGGGTCTAGAGGTGGATTACATGTCAGATGATACCAGGTCAGATCCATTGTATTGTTGCACACACAGACTCTTTCTGGACGCTATCGTGTATGTTTTGTTTCGTTTGGTTGTGTCTTCTTTTTATTGCTATGTCATTTTGTTATCCAAAAACAGCTCAGACGAAGAGCCAGAAGGAAAGGGAAAACCCAGCAAAGGCGAGGACCACCCTAAAGGTCAGACCATGAACTATATTGAACACTGTATTGAATTACTTCATATAGAAAGACCAGACACTGATGATTTTATGCATATATAATGCATGTAATAAAAGGTAGAGCGTGACCACCGGGCTGGTAATAATTTGACTGGCGTGTGCGTCATTTTTTGAGTCAGCAGACATTTATTTGATTGTTTTTGATTTATTGGCTTTACTGAATGAATGATCTGTATTTTCTTGGTGTTGGTTTTCCCTCCTATCTGTCCTTTTTATAGGGATTGACGAGGCGTCTGAAAGTGAGGAGGAGAGCGAGGAGGAGAAGCAGAATGAGGAGGAAACAAAAGAGGAGGAGGAAGAAGAGGAAGGAAAGAAAACCCCAGTCCAAGTGGAAAAGAAGAAGAAAAAAGGTGCATACGTCGTGGAGACAAAAGCCGATTTTGAACAAAATGCAAACCACCATAACACGAGCAGCGTTATAAGATACGCCTTCCTGTTTCATTTTTTGTTGATTTGTGTGTCACAGACAGCAGCGGAGAGTCGGACAGCTCAGATGACAGTGACATCGAGGGAGAGACGGCCTCTGCTCTGTTCATGGTGATTAGTGTGTGTGTGTGTGTGGCTGAATAAATTGATATTTTGTGTTTTATAGGCAATTCTTACTCATAAATGTAGATTTTGAGTTTTACCATTTGCTTTTAAGTCATAACTTTCACTTCCACTTGATCAATAGTGGTCACATTATTAAGAGTCAATAATGTGGCTCTATCACAACTACTTTCAGTTACTGTGCAGCAGATTCTCTTGGAGTGAGGCATAGGTTACTTACTGCAGTTTTAATGTGAATGTGTGCGTGGTTCAGCGTTTTCATTCTTTAAGCGTTTTTTTCTTTCTGTTCTCATCAAATGTCTCTCTTTCTGTCCGTCTCTCAGAAAAAGCGTACGCCTCCTAAACGCGGAGGTGGGCGCGGCTCTGCAGGCAGCTCCAGGACAGGCAGTCGCCCGGGGACGCCATCCATAGACTCCGCCTCTACCTCCAATACACTCCGTGCTGCCGCCAGCAAGCTAGAGCAAGGTGGGGGCTCATACATCACACCACAAATACACACACCCATGCCAAGTTGTAATGAAACAAATCAGACGTTTTGAGTCGTTTGTTGATTTACGTGTCCTGCAGCTGAAACTTGAGGTCCTTCCAAATGTTTTTTTTGTTTTTGGTTCCGCCTCAACTAAATCTCTTTTTTTCCCACAGGGAAGAGGCAGCCTCAGGGCCCTGTCACTGACTCACCAGCTGCCAAAAGGCTGAAGATGGAGCCCAGCAGCCAGAGCCCTGCTCCTTCTGGGAAGAGCACGCCTCAACCCCCATCAGGCAAATCCACTCCTAGCTCAAGGTACTTTACCAGACTTCCTTTTTGCCTCTAACAAATGTATTCTATTTATCCCAAGATTACTATGAAACTGTAAAATGTATCACAGTTGACATCAAAACACAAACATTTAATCTGTCTCCTCTATTCATCTCCTCCACAGTGATGTGCAGCTAACAGAGGAAGCTGTACGGCGGTACCTGATACGTAAACCGATGACCACCAAAGACCTGCTGAAGAAGTTCCAGACGAAGCGCACGGGTTTGAGCAGCGAGCAGACGGTCAACGTGCTGGCACAGATCCTGAAGCGCCTCAACCCAGAACGCAAGAACGTGAACGACAAAATGCACTTCTACCTCACTGAATAACAGATGGAGGATGGAGATGAGACGGAGGAGCTCAAAATGAAACTTGGCAGGTGAAAATTTTTGGGATTTTGGTTTTTCAGTAAAAAGCCTGACCCCTGAAAGAGAGGTTTTGTGTCTGTTTCAGAACTGATTATGTTGTGACATGGTGAGACAGGATGAGAGGTTGAAACTGTCTTTCCCGGGTGGCATTTATAAAAAAAAGTATTTTGTTAAGCATTTTGAATTTGTTTTTCATAGTAAACTAAACTCTCAAATAACAGAAACCTTGTTAATGCTGAGTGAACAACTCTCATGTGTAAACTGTTTAACTTTAGAACTTGATAAATGGGGGGAAAAAAAGTCTAACTTGTTTTTCTCAGTTAGACACTTTTCTAATAAAATTTCAAACCTGCTGCAGTGTAAGGCTCTTCTCTTTGTACCCCATCTGTCATATACCGTTTGTTCTAATAATGCAGGGTCAATAATACAAACACTAGTGTATGGAAATGTGCTATTTTAATACATAAAAAAACATTTAATAAAGAGAATAGATAGAGAAACATTTAATATTTTCTTCTTTATTTTACTTTCTAAATCATTCAACAATTTCATTCGATATTAAAGAAAAGTGTAGCTAAAATGACTCCTATAATAACAGCTTTGAATATACTAGAGGATACGCACAGTGTAGTTTAATGAGGTACTTAATAAACCAGTATTGCACAGTGATAACAACCTGCTTGACACCAATACCCCAGAATAGTGTTCATTATCAGCTCAGTGTTTGGTCGCTTCATGTCCGGGCAATGTCATAGTTGGCCACAAACCAGTCACAGGTCATCTTTATAGCTGGAAGGACAGGAGAAAAAAACAAGTCAAATCACCTGCACTAGGCTGAGACTGCATGCAAAATGTAATTCAAAGTTCTCATTTGTATGTTGAGAAGCACAGACTTTTCTTTCACAGAAGCTTTTTGTTACTATATCGCGCTTTAAAAAAGCCATCAGTACACAAGTTCTATGAACAAGCTTTGTGTCATTAAGCTGCAGAGTACAGTGAACTCTAACCTTCTTTAAGAGGTGTGAAGGTGAAGCTGGGGAGGTAGCGTCTTAGCTTGGCATTGCTTGCTGTCTTCCTCATCTGGCCGTCAGACAGGGTGGTGTCAAACTGATGTTAGGAGTCAAGGGGAGAGGATTTTGAGCATAACAGGCTACATGCAGCTTAGTATAATTTCAGTTCACATCAGTGGGTTGTGATCATTGGGAAAAGATAGAAAGGGTACATGTATTTCGCCTTTGAAGTCCAGAGCGTTGGCTATCATCTCCGCAGCCTCTTTGATTGAGACCTCGTCCTCTTCACCCACTGAAAGTAAACCAACAGTCGATGAATGAACTGTACATACAGTTTTGAAGCCACAACGTCCCCGCTTTCTTCAGTGTATCACACAATCACAAAGATTCCCAGAAGTCAACACAGCACTGTGCTCACCAGAGAGGATAATGGGGTCAATTTCCTTATATTCTCTCAGGGCCCAGATGATTAGACGGCCCAAGTCCTGAGAATAAACACATAATGAGAGTAAGTAAATGTAGGCTTTGTAATGTATAATTTGTTATACTTATTGTATTTAATCTTAATACAGTCGGAGATACATGTGGCCTAAGGACAATATGTAGATTCACACAACAGGTTACAGCATGAAGATACAATACCAAAGAATAGATGAACTGTCTCCTGGGAGCTCCAGAGCCGCATACAATCACAGGAGTTCCTTCCTCTGTGAGAGAGAAACAAGAACATAGACTCTAATACCTGATAAATGTCTGTGTTGTATGTTATTCACTGCGTGTGTTATCGTGACGGATTAGTGTGTCTGAGTTAAATCACTTTTGGCTTCGTAGGTCTTGTTAATGAGTGCTGACAGCACGTGACCATTTTCTATGTTGAAGTTGTCGTAGGGGCCAAACACGTTGGTCGGGATGACCGCCGTGTAGCGATGACCATACTGCTGGAAGTATGCCCTGTCAAACACACAGGTTGCACATACAGGCGGTCAGATTCACCGGAACACAGATGAATATTCATATTTGTTTGTTTATGTATGGAGGCCATTTGTCTTTATGCGATTCACAAATTAAACTGGTCTAAAAGGGACTAATGGTCCACCTGGCTCAACGCATGACAATGAATCATGGATGTTTTTCACAGTCTTAGAGCGGTGGATTGTATTTGGGCATAAAGGCGCAGCCACGGGTTAAATAAAATCTACAAAAGAGCCGAAAAGGAACTACTTACCTGACCGGGTGCTGCCTCCACAGCCCTTTGTTGAGGGTGCATGTCAGACACACCCATGTTTGCACTACACAGCTGCTTACCTGTTCTGAACATCAATCATCCTTTTTGCATGCGAGTATCCAAAATTGGAGTCATGAGGAGGTCCGTTGTGTATCTATGGGAGTAAGGGAATTACAGTACAGTTAAAGCGCTGCTCTAATGGCTCTGTAGCAACATTGTACCCTAATATTTACTGCCTGGGGTTGGTGTGTAATTGAGAGAATTGATCATAGGGATTGCCCATCTTGAAAATCTGAGCCAGTCAATGCCAGATAACGTTGTCATTGAAATTAAGCTTCAAAACAAACAAAGAAAGCTTACCATGGTCTCATCGATGGGGTATGTGGTTTTGTCAGGGAAGATACAACTGGACAGGCAAGACACGACCTTGGTGACACCCATCTCGTGGGCTGTTTGTAGCACATTGTCATTGATTTTGATGTTGTCCCTCTGTGAAAGTGTCAGACTGTCACTGACTGGCCGTCACAGTAGATATCCTCCATAGACGCCACTTTTACAGTAGGTTTAAAATAGAGTTTGTTCAACAGCTGTGGCCAGATCATGAATGTACTGTGTGGCAGCATTATCTCACCAAAAAATGCAGGTTCTCCTTCATGTGCAGAAAGAGTCCTCCGACTTTTGCGGCGAGGTGGATGACGTGAGTGGGACGGTGCTTCTCGAACACAGCCCTGGTCTGCCCGACATCTCTGTTCATGTTTTAACACCACATTGTTCACAGTTGACAAAAAAAACTGTTTGAATTCTTGTGCTCACTAGGTAAATCTAAATAGGAAGTAAAGAGTTCCTCAGTGTACATTACAATACATTAATTGATTGAAAGCTATCACATACACTATATATCTAAAAACATAGATTTAAAAGTTAATAGCATAAAGCAAACCATGAAGACATAAACAGATAGGAAACACCTAATCACAGTATGATAAGAAGATGAGAAAGATGGGATGGTGATGGCAATGCAGCGAAATATATGACAGCATGTTACTCTATAGCAAGTGCTTTTTATCCCAACATTTGCATTATTATTAGTAGATTTTTATACATTATTTATGAAAATCAACTCCCTAACTCTTGTCGTCAGTGTTGGAACTCATCAATTATAGACAAATTTGTTTGCATGCACGCCTAGGCAGAAGAGAAGGATTGAAGCGACTTACACGAGAACAGCGTCCTTAGAAGAGAGGAAGATCCATTCCTCTCCCTCCAGTTTCCCAGCTTCCTTTTGCACCACATGCTCAATGGCTTTGCCCACCAGCCCAGACCCACCAGTCACCAGGACACGCATTGGCCCCCCAGCTTTGATCTCTGACCCCATCTTTTATATTTGTGCTGGCTGTCTCTGTGACAGAGAGGACATTAAACAGAAAAGAGGTTTCAGGATTCAAATAAATATATTCCTCATTACATGACTATAAAAACATCAATCTAATCGACATAAATATATTACATTCATGTTCTCTATCATCCCGCCATAAACAAGGACTCTCTTTCATATGCCTTCATGCTCCTTACCTGTATCGAGGGATGAAGTGAGTGTGAACTTCACTGGGGAGTTTGTTTGTCTTACCGGGGTTTGCATACCTGTAGGCCATCCTGTTGAACAGGTACTTTTGTAAACTAGGTATTGTTTCGGCTTGTTCCTCGTGGTGTTTTGGCGCATGAGGTAGTTTGTGACTCCTCCTACAACATGTGTCTGCCCCTCGATTCAGGGAGATGAGCTGCTACTGGTAATTATGTATTTTAAACTTAATTTTTATAAAAGTAAACATTAATATATGTGGATTAGTAAATAAAGGAAAAGTGAAAATTACATTTGAATAGTGGCACATGAGAACGTTACTCAGGTGAATGAAATTGTATCTTATATCTTAGTTAAATTTATTATATTTATCAAAAACACAAAGATTCCCACAAAGCAACTTCACATTAAACCCAGAAAATCCTTTATTGCATCCAAGTTCACTTTAATTTTGTATTAAAACTATTCAGTCTCTGTATTATACAGAAATTATACATAAGTAGAGGCACACATCAAAGTGATGGTAATACATATAAACATGACTCAGAATCCCTTCCCTTGCCGCCTGCTTTTAATGTTGAACCAACATATGTATGAACAAGTATTTTAAACCTTTAAAGCGGACATCCTTTCCAGCAGTGAGTGGTAACTGACCACAGTCAAGACGGTGCATCTGCAGTGGAAGGTTTATTTAAATCAGACTCATAATAATGGGCTCATTCAGTTGATTGTGATCCTTGAAAATATGGACACAGACAAACAGATCATTTTAGTACAACCCAATCGATATTTCTCAATAGCACAGTATACATATACGTATAGTTGAGTGTCTCAACTACAATAAATGTCCTGGACGCTACCCTGTGGATTTGTATTATAACAATATATTAACTAAAAACAGCTGAAGTGGTTGTTAGCCCGGAAGGTTCCGACAGATGACGGAGATACGACGCAGCCGAGGAACCCTCTGTCCGTTGAACACAGACTCCTCGTCTTTCAGGATCTCGTGAGTGAAGTTGAATCTGGCCTGGTCCCTGTACGGGTGTGAAGAGAACAGGATGACACATGTGACAGCACCCTTTTGTTGTTAGGTATCCAGCAGAGTTATGACACAGACTGCAGCACACTCCCTTGAGGAAATGTCTGTCTTTGCCTTTGACTGCTGCTCATCCTGGAGTAGAGCTGCAGCTTTCCTGGGCAAAACAGCCATGTGTAGTACATAAAGAATTAAAATACTTCATATTCAAATATCTTGTTTGAGCCAATTGCAGTATACACCGAACCTCAGTATGTAGAGGGAGCGGCGGGGCAGCAGCAGTTCCAGCCATTCGTTGGCGGCGTCCTCCTTCACCAAGCGCATGATACTGTCTGACAGGAGGTTCAACCCAGCAATGGTGCTGCCACAGAACTGGAATGACAGTAAGAGCACAGCTGGGATAACAGCACAGCCCACAAAACAAAAGGCATTTCCAAAGGTTTGACGCCACTTGTCAAGCATATTTTCATCTGAGTGACAGTTTCTAATCTGAGAACCCACCTTGACACTGTCAATGTGAGGCTTGATGTAGCCAGTCTTGTCCAGATCTAGAACGTGCACAGGCCCGAGGAGTGGACCACCCTCAGGAAACGCTACGGAGCGGACACGACTCAGGACTTCCTCACACGCCGCTCCCCACGTCACACGCTCAGTCTCTCGGTACCCGTGAATAGCCTACATGTGGACAGAGTGAACACAGAACAAATAACGTCGGCATCGCCGTCACTTCTACAGAGCCCCCTGGGGTCAGCTGAGAAAAGAAGAGGCATATGGAAATCTGTAGTCTCGGTTTATAACTTTATAACTTTTAACTGCGCTCTCAGATTCATAAGCTTATTCTTTATTTTGTATTGTCACATCGGCAAACTTGATGAGTTATTGCAGGGACTGTGTCATGGACAATGATAACAGCCAATGAGATGCCCTGGGACTGACCTGTGATCTGCGTGTGAGTTCCAGTCAGAGCAGAATTGATGCCCTTGGCAACATTTACAGTAACACAATAATACATCATGTGTAAACAATATACAAATGATACCACGTATGGTATGATAAAACCACAACAAAAACTAAATGGCATTATATTAAACCATGTGTGGTATCCTTTGTACATTGTTTACACATGATGAAGTGGTATTGTATTCATATTTCAAATGAATTGTTATGATGGGAAATACTGATATAAAATGTATGTGGGTAGTGAATGATGATCGATAGATGACTTCAGCTTGTTTCTTATTGTACAGTGACATCTGCTGGCCGAAAGCCATATAGGCCTATTGCTGCTGGCTACCAGCCCAGAGTGCCTGTGGGTGCAGTATACAAATCCGTGGGTTGGGTTATGAATTGGAGAGAACAGTTTCTAAACTACTACTTCTACTTCTGCTTCCAATGTACTATTTATTTAAGGGCCAGCATTCTGACAAGCTGCAGCTTTGTTTGTATGTAACTACTGGCTCAGAAATGGCTTTGTGAAATGATGTTCAGAAATAACTCCACAGCCTGTGGTTGTACTGTCTGTCACCTTGAGACCGTCACATATGTAGATGTGTTTATTTATTGCATGCAATGTTGCATCCTTGCTTAATCTCTGTTTTTGTAAGATATGTTGTTTGTAACAAATTGTTATTGCTACCCATCTTGGACAGGACACTCAGAAGGAAGAGATTTCCATTAAAACTAACCAAAACTTATACCAGGAAAGAGGGAAAACATCATCACATGTAGGATCTGGGCAGAGAGTATGACTACGCAGAATTAAGAGCGCAAAATTGGCTTTTTAACAACTCCAAGTTCCAACATCTAAGCCATTAGTGATTGGGCTTAGTTCATCGTAAAATCTGAAACAGGTTTTTATTGTTATGTTGTGTTTTAAATGCAACCTTTTTAGATGTTAACATGCGTCGTTAACTGGTGTGTTCTAACTATCGACCATGTACTCATGACACGGACTTACATCGTCCCAGTGGTCGAACTCGTAGCGTTTCTTCTTCAGGCCTGGCTCCAGCTCTCTCAGAAGAGCTCCTTCCTCCTCCTCAGTGATGAAGCCCGTCCTCACCTCCACCTGTGAGCCCAGTCTCTGCACCAGCTCCCGGCTTGACCCGACGATCAGAGCGGGATGGCCGCAGGGGGAGAGGCCGCTGCGGGCACAGGAGCTCCGGCGGCGGCTGCTAACAGCGGCTCTCTGCACTCCGTTTAACACCGACAGCCACTGTCTCATCCTCCCGTCTCTGCTACTGTTACCGAGCTCGCTGCACAGTCCGTTGACCCTTAAAGCCGTGCTTGGATCTTGTTGACAGGAGTCAAGCTGCTACGCGCCATGTTGGAAGAGCAATGCATTGTGGGGGGCGTAGTTTACCGGCGCATAAGACGCATCAATTACGTAGAGGGAGCTCTGTGCCAAAGAAATAAAAACTTTTGACACTTTTTTTAAAAAAGTGTTTGAAGTAATGTGCATGTTAAGTTGAGTAGGGAATGTATAAAAACATATCTACAACGTATACAAAATCCTCTATATTAATATATTTCAATTACTTACATTACTTTTTTATGAATCCCCTTGTATACACTTGTTAACTTAAAACAAATCTGAATTGGTTGTATTGCCAAGTATATTTTCCCATACAAGTAGCAGTAGTTTTCCTTGGTATATTGGTGCATAACAATAAACTTAGAACAATATAAATACAGATAAAATAGACACAATATATACAAATATAAAAAAAAGATAATATGACCATTATTTAAATAAATGAATAAAGAGCTGTAACGTTTTCAAGAATGTGCTAATATTGTTCAGGGGATGTGCAAGTTCACAGTATGACACATAAAATGATGTGCAAGCATAGCTTTGGGGTATGAACATACAGGTAGGAGAGGCAATAGAAAGAGAGTGAATGCAGATGTTGCAGTTCTTCACTGTGACCACTGGAGGGCAGTGAACACTAATGATTGTATTCGGGTCCATTGCCCACTCCAGCTGCCAACATCTGGTAAAACATTCAGAGAGAAAGTGGCGTTTCTCATTCACATTTTGTTGCACTTCTATTTGTTACTGGAAAACATTTTATGGTGCAGGGGATGTTCGAGTGGATTTTGTTCAGATTGATAACATAAAATAATCAGACAAGAAAGAAATACAAAAACTAATGATGGTAAATAAGGAAATCTGTATATTTGAAAAGAAAACTGGAAGAGAAATCTGCACAGAAATTATTGGAAAAAAAATAGAAACCAATAAATCCAGAATGAAATGAATAACTACAGAAAACAAATACAATGGTCCCTTATGGGCCCCCGCAGTGAAAGCAGAGAGAGGAACCTATTTAACATATTTTAAGGTTTAAAAAAGAAATGAAGTATGAAAAATAAGAGAGAAAAGAGAGTCCTGAGAGCAGAGAAAGTGGTGACTTCATCGTCACTAGAGATTCCCCCAGAAAAAAAAAACATTGGCCTATTTACCACTAAAGGCAGTTTACCACCTTCTCTCTTCTGCTCCCGCTTTTGCTTTGTTTCCTGGCGAACCCTACATTAGTGAAGTGGCCGTATCCAAGGAAAGTGAGGCATCTCCTTTACCCTTGCAGGAAATCTGTGAAGCTTAAAACTGAAGTTTAAATTCTGTATCAGATAGATAAGATCTAAAAACTGTCAGGGAGCCAGGAGGAGGTTGAGAAACAGATGGAGGAAGAAGATTTTGCTTGTGCAGGACCAGCTGTGTTACCCTACTTATGCCTAGGTTAATAATTCTGGATGTTTAAAAATGCATTGTGCATATTTCAGCAGGCTGAAAACTTCTTATGTGAGTGTATTTTTGTGTATTGCACTTCGGTCTAGCCACCATACTCACGCACACCTGATACATGTGAGCATGAACCTATACATGTAACACATCCATTGCATATATACAAGGATTATTAGTGCTCCTTCTGTGAGACGGCAGTTGGTCTCGGTCAGTGAGCATCCACAATAAACCTAACTCAGCCCCCTCCTCCTCCTGCAACACACACACACACACACACACCCAACTGATGTGATGCACATTTCATTGTTGGATGCCATGTTGCTGCCCCCAGCATTACATTCATCCAGCCATGATGGGTTTGGGTTCATATTCTGATTCCCAGTTGGTGCACTCATTTTAAGCTTCTACGATTCACTGCATTATCATCGGTCAGCTTGTCCTGGAGGCATCATTATGCCTTCTGTTGAATCATGCAATTAAACTGAAAATAAGCAGAAAAATACTTGGCAGTGGTCAGTTTGGTAGCATATACGTGTGTAGAACCCGTCTGCCATTACTGCACAATGATAAGCACCTAGACGCCAGAATGTCATAGGATAATCTAAAGATTTTTATGCATCATAAAATCATGAAAAATAAATGAAGTGGGACAGAGTGGTTGTTATTGTAGCACTTAGGGGAGGTACAAATACCTCTGCAGCTGTGAGGGCACGGAGGCTATATTTTAGTTTTAACATAAAGAATACGAATTTATTTGTAAGGGAGAGGGAAGAAGTGGGAGATGAAACAAACTTAAAGGGGAACTTTAACATGAACATCTGATTAAAACCTGGCAAATTGCCTCAACAACGCTATAGGAGTGAAATGCTATAAATCAGTAGAGTTCTCTTTTAAGAGAAGCTCACGCAGTGAAGTGGATATTAGGACACACAGAGAGGGAGACAGCATTGGGGGCATTGGGGTTGTTGTAGCTGTGAGTCTGCATACCTCTCTCTGTGTGTGTCTGTCCTGTCAGTCTGCCTCAAGGGGTCTCAATAAGCTGAAGCCATCATTACAGAATCTCCCTTTCTTGATAACATACTTAAACACACCATTATCATTTATTATGCAGTCCTATTATCCCCTAAAGCTTGTGTCAGTTTTGGTGTAGTGTGATTGCACCAACCGTTACACTGTCTCTGACCCAATTTCCTATGGCTGGACACTTAAATCCTCACCTACCGTACTTTTCATTTTGGAATTGTAAAAATGTGTAGTATGACAACGGCAAAATATAATTTTCACACATACTATAATATATCATAAGCAAAATCTATACCGCATGATGTGAACCAGTCTTGCTGTTGGTCTTGCAGAGGTTTACATGTAAGTCTGCATTGGGTCTGTGGAGGACCGGGTTCAGCAGGGGCGGAGTGCTCTACATGCATCCAGCCATTGAATTATTCAGCCTTATGAATCATTGAGTCACGACACTCCTTTTTAGGCCCTCGCCTCAGAGCACCAGCCTCACAGCTACCCACTATTTAAACATCTGACAGAGAAAAAAAAACAACAGAGAACAATCTCGATACTTTTAAACTCCAGAGTCGAAATGAATGGTTAATAATCATGTTAGAAACGTAGGGTGGAGACCATGCTTCCACCATGTTATGTGATTTATTTAAATTTGCAATGTATGGGCGTATCTTGAATTTCCCTCGGGGATAAATAAAGTATCTATCTATCTATCTATATCTAGTTCTATCTATTATCTCTTCTATCATCTATCTATCTATCTATCTATCCAAGACTAAGCTTTTAGGGTGTTAACAAATCATTTGCAGTCCTATTAGGATTGTTCATTTGTCCACTTTAGACTAGAGTCATCAAAACATTCATTTTAGAGGATGTTGCTACTGCTTCTTCATAGCTTTCACCACCCAAACAGAATGTAAAACATTACCTGAAGTTAATCACACATATAAATAAAATATACCAATAGCCTGCTATACATTCCAAATGAAAAGCATGAGCATTGCCATATAATTTTAGATTTTTTATTATATTACAAAGAGCATAGTAGTTGAGAGTACAGACATGCAACTCATGCATTCAACGCCATAATGTCATTAATAATCAGCTTGAACCCATTGTAAACTTGTATTCTCAAGTGTGAGTCATTTATACATTCCTATATATACTCCTGTTTTAAAGAAAATGTTCAGTGGTGTTCACTCCTTGTCAAATGCTCCTCAGTCAAATATGCTGTAAATACACAGAGTTTATCATGTATCTCTTTTATAGAGACGGTGTATGTGTTCTTGTGAGGTAACAATGTTTTATGCATGGGTGGCCTTGGAGCTGTTGCTCTTCAGTGCTTCTTGTGCTGCCTGTGTGGAATAACAGGTTTGGACAGAAGGCTGCTGCTCCTCAAAGGCTCCAGCTCTGAAGGGCAATAGATAATTTCACAGATCATCACACCCAAGTGTAAACACACACATTTGTGAACACACACATACACATGATATAACAGCCTATAAAACTGGACTACATTTTTAAGCAAGAATTAAATGCATTTTTATATGTGCTCGCTGTAAAAGTATTGTTTTTAGTTTGTCTGCTTTTTCTGGGATGAGAACCGGCTGCCTCTTAGCATTTTAACACACTCATTGTAACAAGTGCAACATCGTTAAAACCTAAAACATTACCGAGCAAAAGAGTAAACCATGTATAATATTGTTAAGTGGTACTATCCTAATCTGCATGCAGTATTTGTAACAAACCTTTGTTTATCCTGTCACCCCAGTAGCCACAGCAGGCCTTAGAGTTGTATATTTTGCTTTCCTGGTAGTAAATATAGTACATTTTAGCATCACTCATGCAAGTGTGTGGTTGGGAGTGCCTACAGTCACAACAGCGACTGGATACAACAGGCTTGATGCTTTTGAGAGGCCACAGGAAACCACAGGAATCAAGGTGGGGCTTGGTGGTATACCACTTTAGGTGAGGTGACATCTCATCCCGTTAACTGTGTGCAAATGACAAGTTGCATGATAGGGAGTCACTCCTTAAACCCCCCCAGACCCCTCTCTCTACCACACAGTCCTCTAATTTTAAACCCCTGCTCCATGTCAGTCAGTTTTCATACTTGCTGTATTATACAGAAGCTGTATTGTTGAGGTGCTGTCCGTGGTCCTGACATGTCCACTATGGAAAGGGATTAGTGCTGATTTTGTTGAGCTGACTTGATTTGTACTTGCTATAGTGTGGTGCTGCTGTCCATGGTCCTTAACTGGTGTCCTTAAGGTTAGCAGTGCAGAACTTTCCCATGCTGTCAGCTGCACATACAGTACTATCTATCTATCTATCTATCCTCGCTCTCTTTGGTTGATCAGGATTCAAAATTGGTGTTCTTGCGTGCCCTTGCGGTGGGGTCATTCTCGCTCTCACGGCCGGAAGCCCTGCTTAAGTGGACACAAAGCAAAACGATCCCTTTCTGACATATCGGATAGACGTTTAAGGTCGTGCCGGTATCGATTGGCGTCCGTACGTGCAAGGTTTCTCTCCTGATTCAATCTCTTGGAGAGGTGAATTCATTCTCCCGGTCATCCTTAAATCTGTATATGGACGAGCATTTCCCATTCACAGAGCCGAGGCGGCTATTTCTGGAGTCAATCAATTAGGTCACATAATAGATTAAGATAATGTTGTCCTGTGATGTTGTGGGCTGCAGCCTTCCTCTCCTCATGGGCTCAACGAAACGCGGCACCAGTACTTTGCTTACGGTGTGGTCGTGAGTGATTCATGACATTGATTGGATATGAGATCACCCTTTGCCATCTTTCTCCACTCTCCAGAAAACTCCAATACAGTCAAAGCTGGAAATGCAATCGGCAGTCAGGTCGAAACTGCATCTTCTGAGATTTCAGTTTTTGAAATTGAAAGGCTGAAATGTTTCATTGCAAAAAAGAGAGCTTTGGAAATTTCCATGTGGTGTATTAGAAATGTTATCACATCAAGAGACTGCACTTGTTTTTTATTTCTCGGCATTGTCCATCCACGTTGCCCTTGTTTGCGCTGCGTTATGTCATTGAACATCTTTGTGGGCTTTAGCGCAAAGCTTATGGTCGCACCTTGAAGAGGCACCAGTGTTTTGGTGGAGCTATGAGAAAAGCCTCGAGGAGGAGGAGAGGAGAGGAGAGGATCCTCGACTCGGTTTGGGGGAGGGAGGGAGGAAAGAGCTCTCTTCGTCCATTAATTTCCAAATGTCTGTTGCTAAGAATAGCCCCCCCCCCCCCTCTCTCTCCACCTTCCCTAACAAACACTCACAGACTCGCGCTGGCGCGCACTTTCACGCGCGTTTTGCTCCACTCACGCGCCCGTGCGCGCAGTCATTGTCAGCTTGGGTTGCAGCTGTATCTTCGCACGAGCTGCATGATGCCAACACCCCTTCTCTCCGCCACATACACACACACACACAGCACATCTATCACACACGCGCGCGCGCGCATTATGGCTAAAATAAGCATTCCTACTGGGTCTTTTGTGAAAACACACACTTATACAAAATGGGAGGAAATGAGAACAGCTGCAGGTGTCACCCTCATAAGAAACAGGCTGTTTTACGCATTATTAGAAACTGATGGACGTTTTTTTTTTTTTTTTTTTAGAGGTCCAGTCCAACTGGGCGCTCGGAGCCAGAAGCGCCTTAGAATAAACAGGCGATAGACGAAAGCCTCTGTCCGCTGACATCCTACGGGTCTGCGAAGGTTGGAGCGGGACGAGGCTGCGTTGCGTCATGTGTGCGGCTTGCGGAACCGAGCAGGCTCTCCTTATAGTATCACACAAACTGAAAGGCAGCGCGTGCCGCGCGCGGTGCGATTTTATTTAGTGTACAGGATACTACGGGGCCTTGAAATTCCAAAGTGAACAGCCCGCGCGTCCCCTTCATTCTATGCTCTCCTTCCATTCACCGCATCCATCCATCCCTCCGCTCCGGGTTCAGTCCGTCCCTCTTCCCCTCCCCCTCCTCCTCCCCTTTGGGCCGTCTGGATGAAAGGAGAGAGGAGCGTGGAGGAACGCTCTGATCCGACTACTTCCAATTGAGGGAGGAGAGAGGAAAGACGCCTCTGCCAGCGACATTTTGGCTTACTCAGGTGCAGACGAAGGTAGACTTTTCGGGCGGGGGATGGGGTGAGGGACTTCTTCGGCACTGCCTGCACCTCGGAACAGCCAAATCCAAAGATCATGAGAGGGTGTAAGTACGGCGGAGAAGCGGCCGTCGTACCCGTTGTCTTTGACGACGACCGTCTCGTGGTGTCCCTTTGCTCAAGCTTTGGGATGGTTCGCGCAGGTGACGGAGAGAAGAATGATGGTTTCAACCGAGGGAGAGCTAGTGAATTCGTTTGAGAAATTATTTGTCATCCACAGCGCTCGACAACAATGACACCACTCGTTTCAAAGGAAAACGGTATGTTTTTCTCTCTCCTTCCTGCTCGAGATTGTGCACTCTGAAATAAAATGCTTGAATAACAAATGTTCACAATTTTCCCGGGGTCCAGAATGCTTGTCAGAGCGCCACTGGTGAGACAACTGTTAAGTGGCGGGAGCCACATTATTGCCACACACGTGTGCAAACATTGCGGATGTTTCAAAAATAAATAAATATAGGTAAGCTTTTCCCTTTTCTATGCCTTTTAAGTCTTCGGAAACGCGATCCGTTTCCAAAATGCCAAGTTGAACACGCTGACGGCCGTAGCTATGGGCGTTAATCATTTTCTTATTTATTTTCGACAATCTGATTTATTGAGGCTGGTGTGACATTAGAGGCGTTTTTTAAGATTTCTA
>NW_023339696.1:9270384-9272809 GCF_004916995.1 Morone saxatilis | reverse complement strand
TTAATGACAAGAGGGGAAATTGGAGTAATGATTGTATTGATCCATGCTGATGCTTGAGCCGTGACATAACTACACACACTAATTGGGCTGCTCTTGTGAAATGCAGTAGCTACTTATAGTGCTTCTGAATCATGTCTATTCACCATCTAAATGACAGAAATGTGTGTGAGTGAGAGAGAGCGAGCCAGTGCAGAAAATCTGATGTTGTACAGTCATAGATTTAATATTCAGAATACGACACAGCAATTTAATAACTCTAAAACTCTAAAGTATCTTTTTATATAAAGTAGTACTTTTATTTTGTATGAAACGTTTGTCTTCAAATGTGTCATTTTGGTTATTAGTCAGAATGCATTCCTTGCTTAAATAGTGTTTCTATTTTAATCAAAATGTCGGAACTATCTGATGGTTGAGTCAGAAATAATTGCTGTACTGAATTCAACCTTTACTGTGCTAATAACAAAATGGAGAATGAATAGCAATACAGGCAAGAAAAAAGGGTCCAATGGCGGAATGTCTCCCAGTGATTTCATCCAGGGCATCCAGTATTTAATAATAATCATATTTTCTTGTACTGGCCTTTTAAAAAAAACTTTTTAAAGTGACTAAAACTGGACCCTGTTAAGTTAAAGTTCAACAAATGACTTTCCTATGAATTTGAATAGACCGTTTTTATATACAGAAAGAATTCTAACAGTCACAGTAAAGCACCGATTTCTATTCAGCTGCATTAGTTTCAGGGTCCTGGTACTGTTCATGCTAGCACATTGGCACACTGATTGCTTACTGGGACGCATGAATAGCACGGAGCCGTTGTTTATGTTATTAGTAACACCTGTTCTTTTCCTACTATGGAAAGAAATCTGCTGTGAAAAAATGCGTATGACTCACTGCACTGCAACTGTCATACAGCTGATCCCAGATAGTTTTACTTTAAACATCTTTAAGTAAAGTGCACAATATATTTTTTTCCCATTACAGAAAATGCTTTTCCATCAGTATATTTGTCAGAATATGAAATGTCCATAGCTTGGTGGAGATGAGTCTGGTGAAGGAAGAAACACTCGAAGAATGGGGCTGAAGTACCATAAATGGAGGTTACAGTAATTGTAAACATAAAATGTGTGTTGCATTGTCCAAAGCTGTGAAAGGAATGAGTTAAGAAGGGATTAATCAAAATTCTTAGGACAACCTAATCTTTAAATAGCTATAGATGTAGAACTGTAGGCTATTAGTTAATTTCAAGATTTCACTCAGATATTATAGCCTCACGAAAAACAGATAAGGTTGATTATTTTTGTATAATGTTTAACATCTGTGCTCTGCTGACAATAGTGAGTTGGTCCCATGATATCACATTGTCTAGGAACTTAGTTGGTCCCTGATGGTCTAGAAAGGTCTACCTGTCTGGAATATTTGCATTGTCTTAGGTACACAGTCCCAACACCAACGTCCAGGTGTTTGATACAATAACACGAACACTAGTACAATCTAATGTAATCCAACACAATAGCTCTGCAATAACTTCTACCTTTGTGAAGCTTATAATTCAGGGTGTTGAATCAATTTATTGGTAATTTCTGAAGCTGTGCTTTGTGGTTTTGGTGTTTATTGGTTTGTAATAAATTGTGAGGTGTACCTAGTACAGCATTTTATCCCTCTCCCCAGGGAATACATTCATGCTATACTGTCCATCCTCTGTATAACACGGTCTGTTGTGGGCAACCTTGAGTAAGTTTGAGATACAGATGATATTATTTTGTGGCTTAATGTGGGAAAACTAACCAAGCTGAGGCTAGAAGACGGAACAAAATGGGTTTCATAATGAAATGCTATTTTGAGATTTTCATAACCTCCTTCAATCGATATTTCAAAGACAAAACCCACTGCATCTTTTGAAACTCTTCCCAGTGAAAGTTTCAGTAATAAGCAGGTATTAAATCTGTCGTTTATTGTTAGGGATTTAGTTATATCTGCCTGATTCATGCCTAATTGTCCTTTGAATGGATTGGGACCTTCTAAATGACCTAATGTGCTAAAGCTTGAGTCTGTTGAGGAAGTCTTCACTCAGAAGGAGGTGGTGTAGTGACAATGCCAGTATCAATCATAAGGTCATCTCAGGTAACTCTAGACTCCACTGCACCACTGTAGATTGTGTCGAGATGTTCATTGTAGTCAATGTGCCTTCACGCAACTGTTTCAATACAAAGACAAATTGCAAAACCGAACTGTACTGTATAACATGGTTGCTAAGTAATTGACAGAAAATTGATTTAGGGGTGAGAGAGAGATTTGGACTGTGGATATACCATGTGTCATGTAGCTGTCGTAGCTGTCTCTTGTACTATGTTAAAACTCATTCCTAACATACAGTGCAACATCACCAGTGAATAACCCTCAAAGTGGCACCCAGAAATTTCTCTGA
>NW_023339696.1:9267982-9270365 GCF_004916995.1 Morone saxatilis | reverse complement strand
CTGACAGCAAGCATCAATGGAGACAGTGGCCATTTGGGTCTTTGAAAAAAGTAATTTAGCCCCAGTCCGATAACATTTTGCAGATATGTCATGCCTTTGAAGAGCATTTGTGAAAACTGCAATTTAACCATCCTTTTTTTCATGCTGGGGTCAAAGAGAAGCTTTCTGTCCAAATCTTCAACAAGTCCACAGATGTGGTATATCACCATAAATAAAAAAAGATGTGTATTAGCTCATATACTGGCAAAAATGTAACATTAATTAGCCCAAAACAAGATGAGGAGCAAAATAAAACACCCCTAGTTTTAGAGGTTTTCTTCTCAGTGGTAATATATCTGTCATTTGTCCTTCGCTGGCTTATTGCATAACCCAATGATGAAAAGGGCTCAGAAATATTAATGGTACAGTTAATTAAAATATAGGAAATGGGATTCATTCATTAGAAACTGCAGCTGACAGAGATGTTCCAAGACGCATGTTGATTTAGTGGATTTACCTGACTGATGTTTTACCGAATGGGGATTGAAACAGCGTTTTGATTCACCAGATGTATTAGTCTCAGTGGATTCACTATTCAGCAGAATTACGACCTGCGGCTTTATTTAGTTGTGAACTGACTCTGGACCCATGGGAGAACCATATAAATAACTATTCTCTCACATCCACATTTAGATATGGTAGACAGATATTTCATTGTTTAATTAGAATTAGCATTACAGAGTTCAGGCCCGTTACTGTGCCATTTTCTGTGGTAGACAAATAGTGCCTTGTTAAAAACAATTAATACCCGCATGTATCTCCCTTACTGAGTTTAAGCTTGACCGTGCAAGAAACCTATTTGTTTTAAAACATTTTTCTTTCCATGTGTTTATTATAAAACATCTTTCAGAGACAGAAAACATTCATTTTCTGAAATGACATTGAAAAAAAAAACACATAAAGATTCACTATTTACACTAATTTGCAGTCCCAACGTTTGACACATAATTTTGGACAATCATAATCCATTTTACATTTTGTTTTCAGTCCTTTCCAACAATATAGTTAGACTTTAATGGTCTGACATTCTGCACAAAGAGCACTATGAAGCACCCCACTTACATAGAATGAAATCATACAGGCTAACATGGGACCTACTACAAATTGTACATATTAGAAGTCTTCCACCCCTCTCCTTATTGGTAATTACTTGGTGAATAAAAGTAGTGTTTAAATGAGAGCAGCAGGGTGACATGACTGTTGCTGCTGATGGAAACGTGTAGTATAAAGTGAATTATGCGAGCCGCTGTAGTAGACTACAGGCAGCCCAATTCCGCCACTAATGGCTTTTATTTTGTAATTTACGGTATATTTGTCTCTCTACGTGCGCGACCCGCCCCTCTCCTGCTACCTAGCTAACCTAGACACATTCACTTTTCGGAAAAAACAACAACATTATAAAACAAATGTCATACTCTGCGGTGTCCAACGCTGCTGAAAACTGAAAAAACAACACTTTTATAAACTGTACCGAGTAATTTACCGAGGCGACGTGTGCGGTAACCGACCCTAACAGAGTTATCGGCAACGAGAAGCGAGTAACGTAACGCTAACGTTAGCACAGTCAAAGGCACTGACTGTGACCAGGTGGTTTTATTTACAAGGACATTCCCATATACCGCTGTTGAACATGGTAACCTTCATACGCTAGAAGTGAGGTAAAACAACACCCAGTTAGCAACATTTCACTGAAATACTTCTCGGAAATCAGCTTTAAATGTCACCCAGTGTATCATTGCTCATGTTTAACGTTTTACTGTTTGTGGTGTTGCAGGAGAGGAACATTTCTGAGGCGTTTCATTTGTGGACACTACCAGTCAAAACTAATACACTTATATTCATGAACAAGTAAAGTATCCAAACCTGTCATTGTTTTATCCGGTCATTGACTGTAGATACATATCAAATCACCTGAGAAAAAAACCTGCACTTGCAGTATCATGAGCTTTGTCCCAGAGCTATTGCACAGGACATCTGTTATAGCATAACATAAATAGTGATTGTGCTGTTGTCCTTATAATGTGTGTGTCATCATGTTACATGCTGGAGGAAAGTTGAAACTAAAAGGGTCATCCCACAGGAACTTAGAAATTAAATCCCCATCAGCAATCCTACTGACCTTTGACCCTAAATGCCCGCTTGACCTTGTGCAATGCATATCGGGTGTCGTATACTGGAGAGTTAATGTAAACCATGTATTAAGTGTCAGCTAAATTCATAATGTTCACCTCTGCAGGACATTATTTTAGCACATGTGAGCCTGTACATAAACAAACACGCACCATATGGCGTTGCCTGCGTCATCAGCGTACACATCAGTGTGTTTTCCCCTGCTGATGGAGAG
>NW_023339696.1:9265882-9267963 GCF_004916995.1 Morone saxatilis | reverse complement strand
TATAGTAACAATGAGCTCAATATGAAATATAATACAAGTGTTGTGTTTCATAAATGAACCACCCTTTGATCATCATTGGGCGTTCAGTTAGAGAAGTTGTTTGAAATATCCTGCAGACTAGAATATAAACAAAGTTGATTCAGTAAAATCGACGCATGCTATTAGTAAGTTTGTGCATACTGTACATGCTGTGGGTTTGGTGTTTGTGTTGTATGATGGAGGATGGAGTAGTATCTCCTTATCTGATCCTATGTGTCTGTGTCAGAGTTTTGGTGTACCTGAGCAGGCCACCACAGAGGATAGTCGGGTGTCTCACCTTGTTCGCATCCATGCGAGTCGGGTCCAGAGACACACAGAGCCGGGGTATATATATATATATATATAAAAGTGATTAAGAGAGACAGACGGAGAAAGTGAGACACACCCAGAGAGAGACGGAGAGACAGAGAGAGAGAGTGAGAGAGCAAGAGAGAGAGACCTGGGTGTTTTTGGGTGGATGTGGAGAGTCAGTGATCTACGTTCACTGCAGAATCTAAATTATTTATTGGCCTTTCTCCAGCTTGCAACTGTCAGCTGATAACTACACAGACTTGACATCAGCTTCGTGTGTGTGTGTGTGTGCGCGCAGGATGTGTGTGTTGGAATGCATATATGCTTATTCATTTGTTTACAAGTCTATCACAGTCTGTGGATGCTGCCCATTTGTTTCTTTCTCCTTTGATTTGGAAACCATACACACACATGCACTGTTACAGTGCACACTCTGCTCATATGGGGTCTCTCTCTTTCTCTCTCTCTCTCTCTCTCTCTCCTCAATCTGGTCACATCCACGAGTCTTTATTTTTCACATCAGTTCAGCCTAAAAATAACAGGAGCTGCTTGAAAAGAGCCCTTTTCTGTAGCGGTCCACTCTCTCTCTCACCCTTCCTTCAACCCTCTTTCCTCTAGGGCTGCACAGTTAATCGCAATATTATCAAAATTGCAGTATCTTCATGTGCAATATCCAAATCGCAAAAAGCTGCATTTTTTTTGATAAAGGTAAAATAAGCGTCAAAACAGCATTATAATAAGGTACTATAGTATAGAGATCCCCCCTGGCTTAAAAGTCTTGTTCTCCAGATAAAAGAAAAAACATTTTGGTTTGGTTACAAAGGTCACATCATCACAATTGTAATAGTTTTTGTCAAAAACTAAAAAAATTCAATTTGGGATGCAAAAATGATCATTCCCACTAATCGTGAAACATATCGCAGTACCTGTCAAAATAAAAATAATCATCAGATTTTTTTTTTAGCACACTGTGCAGCCCTACTTTCCTCTTGTTGATGTAGAGGCTTTATCATGGAACATATGTGCCACACTGATAACAGAATGATGAAGTAAAAAGTTAGCGTTGTGAAATATATATTTTTTAGGGGCTAAATGCTGTAGGTGAAAGGAAGTTTATATGTTTATGTGCTTTGTCGGATAAAAAGAGTTTGTCTAGTAAAGGAAAGAGGAGAGTGAGAGAGCGTAAAAATCTGTTTGTGCTCGGAGAGACAGAACAGAGAGAGATGGACTATTGAGTGACAGAAGTGGAGAAAGGAGGGGGAAGTCAGTAAGACGGAGACATTATAGAGAGGGATAGACTAATGAGAAACAATGGGGGGAGAGAGAGAGAGAGAGAGAATCAAACTGCCTGTCTGCATATAAATCATTTAATACAAAGCGGGGGAGAGACAAACACAGAGCACACACTAACTTTTTTTTTTTTATCATTTAGAAAGACGTTGCATTGACTTCCATGTATTCCTTAGAGACTTACCCAACCTAGCCCCACTCATAACCCTAATCTTAAAGCTAAAGTCTTCACCATAAACTCTAACGCTTTACCACGAGGGGACGAGTTCTTTGTCTCCAAACGGGAGATGACTTTGCATAATATGACTTGACAGATTTTCATCAAGTGAGTGTTACAGTGAGTTTCTGCCCCACCCACTCCGAAACACACACTGTTTTTCCTCCGTCCTTTTTTCCTCTCGTCTCCTCCCCCTTCCCTCCTCCCTGTCTCTCTTCCCCTCCCTGTCTCTCTTTCATTCCCT
>NW_023339696.1:9262770-9265777 GCF_004916995.1 Morone saxatilis | reverse complement strand
CCCTCCCTGTCTCTCTTCCCCTCCGTCTTTGACTGATAGGAAGTGAAGTTTTGTCGTCTCCTCTCACGTTTCACTACCTGTACTTTTTCTCTTTCCCTCAAATCCGATCCATCATCCTCTCTTTTTCTCTCTCCTCCCCGCCGCCGCCGTTCCACTCACTCGCCCTCCTCCGCTGTGTCTTGTCCTCCCTCTAATTGGCCGCTTCTGCCTTTTGTGATGCTAATTTTTCTAAAGCATTTGTTTGAAGTTTTGGGGATATTTTGCAGAACATCCTGACAGCTGCAAGTCTTGTTTAGTTTAGTTTACTCGTAATTGTTGGCAATAAGAAGTGCATGTGAGTGCCTCGGTCTGCATGTGTGTTACAATTCCTTGTGTGTGTGTGTGTGTGTGTGTGTGTGTGTGCGCGTGTGTATGCCCACTGGGCTCAATCTGCCTAGCTCATACCTTTAACTCTCTGGTAATAAATGTGTGAATTGATCTGTATCCTGAGTCCCTACGGGCAGACTCTGTTCTCGGGGGTTTGCATGAGCGCACAAACACACGCACACACACACACACACACACACACACACATACACAGTACACGCTCACAGAACTGGAAACCAAATTGAGCTTCTAAGAAAGCCTAATCCATTTAGATTGTTTTTCACACTTGGACAAAAAACATTTTGTTTTTCTCATTATTTGCTGTATGTATTTTTCATCTGTAGTGTTGTCTTTGGGAAAAAGTGACCTAATTAATCTGTGAATATTTTTAGAGTATAGTGAATGTTGTCATTTAATCTACTTTTTAAAACTAAGAACAGCAACATGTCCGCTATACAGTATATCGTCCCTTTGTGATATTGGTCATCAGCAGAGCATTGTTGTTTTACCTTGTCTCTCTGTGTGTGTGTGTGTGTGTGTGTGAAATAAATCTGTCTGTCCTACCACAGTGTTCTTACATAGAGATGGAGGAACACTAAGGTCATTTGAGGTAGTGAGGAATCTAGATTTGCCTCTCTCTCTTTCTCTCTCTCTTTCCTCTTGTTTACATCTGCATTGATATAAAATATGTAAAAAGTAATAACAAGTGTAGTGTGGCACAACGTGAAGAGCTTCACAGCTGAACTCTGAAAGAATGTTAAAAATGTCAAAATGAAATCAAAACATTAAAGTTATGAAATGTTACAATAAAGTTTTTCTAAGATAAAACATGCTTCACTTTAGTTTAACCTTACAGCCACAGAGCACTAAAATCCCATTGGCTCGTCATGTTTTATGGCTAACATGTTGCCGAATTAATGTAAATGTATAGAGTCTGAAAGTACAATGAAGTGCTGGGGAGGGACGGTTCACCAACAGCAACTGAAAATGACAACCTCCACTTTTATCATACTGTAAATCGATCCCCTAAATTCATTGTGCTTGCTTTTTTTGTGATGTACTGCAGATCGGTGCCCTTGTAACATATATGGCAACTGAGAAATAGAAGCAAAATCAATATGGAAACATGCTGCCGCAACTAGGGCATCCATCACAATGGAAATATTGGTTTCAATAGCTGTGCCACTGCCTCACTCAAGCCTTGTGTGTGTTGAGCTGAGTACAGTCTTTGTGACTTTTACATCATTTTGGACAAGGCATTGCCTGTTGCCTAAAATTTAAAAAGTTGCAGCAGAGAGTTGAAGCTTTTACCCCACAGATCTCCCTGTAAAGGTGATCTCTGTGTCGGCGCTGTGTCCGTCAAACACTTTGAATTTGAAGCCTTTCTTGTCAAGGACATCAAAGTTTACTTATTGTACAGAAAACCTGGCATTCTTATGGTTCCAGGACTTTAATTTGTTGCCTTTAATGGTCAAATAATATTTAAGACCTATTAGAAAATATATGTGACGTAGACAAATATCCTGGATTTACTTCTTGACCTGTTGGCAACAGAGTGTGTGTCTGTTCATCTGCGTTTACAGTATGCACAATTATGCATATTTAGTAGAAGATCATATTTTTTTTTTCATAGCTTTCTTTTTTCATTTGTCTTTGTTTTTCTCTCTCTCTTCCCTCTGCCTGTTTCTCATTCCTCTTTCTCTTAGCTGTGCATTCTGACTCTGTTGAATAATTCAGCTTCAGTTGCCGGCTAGTTTGGATGTGTGTGTGTGTGTTTGTGTTAGGTGTGTGTCTTTTGAGAATGCGCGTCTGTCTGTGTGTGTGTTGCGGGAGGGGGTGTAGTGACGTAAAGAAGAGCTATTTTGGGGATTCGGGTACGTGGAGAGAGAGAAAAATAGAGAGACAGGGAGAGAGTCTGCGATGGATTGATTTTTTCCGTGCCCGTGTTCTTTAGTCATGTGCTGCGGCTGTTACTAGACAAACCCTGCTGGAAACCTGCACTCTACCTGCAGGGTGTGCTGGCACACACTCACACACACACACAAACACACTTACATGTACACACACACACACACACACTGGCAGTGAAAGGTGGGCTATCGCACACGGTTAAATCAGCAAGTTCTATGGGGTTTATGCAAATACGCGTTCATGCTAACATGTCTTCCTCAAGATACAGCTAATGTAAAAAAATAAATAAATAAATACATACACTGATATTCTACACATAGCCCACGGCACACACATACACACACACCACCACCGTCAGCATCTTGTACAAAGTGACAACTCGGCTATATGTGGGTGGTGAGGGAGAGGCAGTGGCGGGGGTGAGATAGAGACACAACGTATGCAGTATGGAATAAACATGCAGGAGAAGTGGGCGACTGTAAGGACTATACACACTGATTGATGCTAAATCAGACTGAGAGAGGCCAAGTAGGGCTAAACTGGCCTTCGGGCACTCCCATTTGTTTGGCAACGCAGCCAAACATGGTGCCAAAGTGGGAAAAACTGTAGAATCATTACATTTTTTTGTAGCACGGAGGAGACACGTGTGTTTTAATCACAGTTCTTGTCCCGCTTTTGGTCAAAGTGTTGAATGCAACAGCGAAAATCACATGTTTTTGTTTGGGGATAA
>NW_023339696.1:9240689-9262726 GCF_004916995.1 Morone saxatilis | reverse complement strand
ACTTTAAGTGCAGTTTGTAAGATTCTACTTAAAATGGATGATGCAGGAATAAAATGAAGCGCTCCGACCATGTCTCTTATCTTTTATGGCTGCTGATTATCAAAATAATTAGATAGGTTTCAACCACAGTGCTTAATTCCATTCATTTTATCAAATCAGTGCTTCTGAGGGAAAAGTGACAAGAAAATGAAGTAATCATTTGAGCTGTTCTGCCAGTGCTCTGCTGCATAATGTAACAGGACAGAGAGAGAGATAGAGAGGGAGGGAGGGGAAAGGAGTGAGGCATATAAAGAAGCTGACAGAGAAAAGGCGAGGCTGCTAAGTTATGAGTTTAACTTCTTCCCATTTTTTCTTCTTTCTGACGTCACGGATCCACCTTACGATCCAGATTCCGTAGTCTGATGGTTTGATTTTGCCGACTAGTAATTGTTAGATAAAGTCGACTAGTTGTCGCACGTTTCTGATATTAGTTGAATTATATAAATATATGTATTTGAACAGCTGCCTGGTACATTATGAAAAGCGGTAATGATTCTGAATGAGTCGGAGCAGCCAGCAAGGACACTGAACATTTAGTTCATTTCAACACAGTATAACAACACACATGTCTCGTTCAAAGCACAAAAAAAAAAGACTTCCAACTTCACCAAAACTAATACTTGCGGACTTATCCATACGATGGATGATTAGTAACACTACTTACAAATAACACACGACAAACTCGCTCCTCTTCCTGTGTTTCCTCTAGGTCTAGGTCGACTATTAGGAGGCAGCCCTAATAATAAGCGATCCAACACTTTCACAAAGATATCCAGTAATCCCCATATATTTTTCAGAGTTAGACATACAGGCGGGGCTTGTGCTGGACCATGAACCCGTGACATGAGACAGTCTGCAACCGAGCTAGTAACAGATGGCTAACTCAACATGTCTCAAAGTGCAGAAAAGCAGGACAGCAACTTGTAATATCTGTAAAGCCAACATCCAGAGGGGTGGAAGTTGCATTGTACAGTACTACCTATTGAATTAAGTGGAATCGGTATCTGTATCAGCAGATATCAAAACGTACGTATCCGAATCCGACCAAAACTGAAAAAAAGTAGATTGTGCATCTCTAATTGTTAATGTAGTATACCCAAAGCACTGTACTTCCTTCATACCACAGACTAACACACACAAATAGAGACCGATATAGGACGAGAGAAAGATAGAAAATACTAGTAGATGATTACTTTGTCCTTGTTCTTGTGCTTCCATTACCTTTCATATTTGCAAAGCCATACTCTCGCCACTCTGAAGCTGACTTTATAAAACACAGATAATGATAACAAAATGTGTTCCTCAGCAAACATCTCAAGTGAATGTACCACAGTAAACAAATAAAACCTACGCTTTATTAGAAATACACTGAGCAGATAGTGAGTGTCACAGTTAGAGAGGCCAACGTTATCATGCTTGGGTTTATTAATAGGGAGGCTGGCACCATCCCAAAGGGTAGCAGCTGGTCTGGACTCTATTGGCAGACAAGTGTAGTGTAGTGAAGTGAAGTCTAGTGTCGGTCTATATGTGTGTGCCGTACGTGTATGAACATGTGAGCTTGAATGGTAATACGGCACATGGATAAGAGGCAGGACCGGAGCTTTGTTCGATTTTGTGTCTGCATTAGTAGTGTCTCTATATACCGATATTGATGATAATCAGGATATTTAAAAATGAAATATGAATTGTGTTAATAGTACGCGTGGTATATAATATGTAAATAATCCTGTGCCTTTGAAATAATTTCCGATTCTTTCCGTTCATACTTTAAAGTTCACACTCAGACATCGCAGACTGGTTATGCACCTTAATACCGATCGCCAGTGTTACAGTCGAGTGTAACCATTTGCAAAAACAGAGATAAAACACACAAGTATAGTTAATAGTAATAATAATGACAGTGAGAATCTGCTATCGTGACAGCTGTAGTCTGCGTGTAGGTACATGTAGGCGTGTGTGTTTTCATGCGATGCTGGCACTGTACATAAGATTTAAGCGCTTGTGAGACACGTGTGAGAAAAAAAAACCTGAAAAAAGTAAAAAGTAAAAACACGCTCGTACATACTGTATGTGACAGTATAATGTATATTCTTCCACCCACTCTCTTGCTTTCATCGCCCCTCCCCGTGTATATATATATATGTGTGTGTGTGCTCTGCCACTAACCTACTTTCGACAGAGCATACACATCGCTCAGGAGAAGAAAATACCGCAATACTCTCACACCCCTCTGTCATTCTCTCGCTTTATCCCTCATTCAGCACTCCTATGCTCTTCGCCTCTGCCCTTCTCTCTTCCCCGCTGCCGTTTCCCTCCCTCTGCTCCCTCCTCTTCCCTTCTCTCTCTTTTATTCCTCACCACTCACTCTTTTCAATCACGTCTGTGCCCCCTGGACAGGCTCTTTCTCTATTTCTCCCTTTCCTACTCTCCTCTCTCTTTCATTTAGCCCTCCATATATCTCTCTCCTATCCAAGCTCTCTCCCTTTTTTTTTTTCCCTTCATCCCCTCTCATACTGTTGTCTCTCGCTGTCGGCGTCCTCGTGCATTTGCTGATGCGGCATCTCATTCGATATTGAATGGAGATGGCACGGTAGAGATAGGGATGATTGATGGGCGGACTCGGCGAGAGAAAGGTGGACCGAGGAGAGATACAAGAAGGTGGGAGAGAGACGGGGAAACAAGTGGGGGAAAAATTGAATGCACAGACGGTGATATAGAAGCAGAGAGGTGTGTGAGGAAGAGACAGAGAGGAGGCTGAAAATATATCAGTGAGAAACAGGCAGGGGCTTTACTGAGGAGGAGAGGAGGGAGGAAAGAGAGCAAACATGAAGACTGTACGGCGTGGTGATGGACAAGGTTAAGAAAAGGCCAGTAGAGGTGTGTGTGGTGTGTGTGTGTGTTTGTGCGTGCGTCATTTGGCTCCAGTGGTGTACTTTGAGGGCCCCACTTCCCTCTTCTTGGCGAGACATCTCCGTCTACGACCTACTACTGTCCCCATTACAGCATATATATACACACACACACACACACACACATACACGTACACACAGACACACCTAGACAGATAATAAAAAGCAAGCATATGCAGAACCACGGGTCGAGCGAGGAAACACAGGGGAGGCAAAAGAGAGCGAGAGACTGAGGACAAAGAAAACATTAGAAAGATGAAGGACGGGAGAATGGTGAGAGAGCAACATATTCTCATCTCTCTCTCTCTCTGTGTCTCTTCCTCACCCCCGAATTCTTCCCTTGCTTTTAACTCTGTCATGTTGCTATATATAGCCATTGAGGAAAGAGGAAGAAGAGATTCATTATTGAAAGATTTATGGCAGGGTGTGAGTCATTTATTCATATTTTGAATTTGTATATACTGTATGTATATGTGTGTGTGTGTGTGTGTCTGCAGGGGACATCTTTATGGATAGGCACACACACACACACACACACACACACATTGCCAGTGTAAAGAAGGAGCGAATCATGTGGCACCTTGAGATATAATACAGGGACAAGATGTGCCAAATGATCATCATATACACACATCAAACAGTCATTCCGCAAAGACAACACACACATTCACACACATTTGTCCCTTTGTCCCTGTGTTTCTATATCAGTCGCTCTCCTCCTCTCTCCCCATCTCCTTGCTCCTCTTTCTCTCTCTCTCTCTCTCTCTCTCTCTCTTGCCCTTTTTTCAGTCAGCCCAACACACACACACGCACGCACATACGTACACATGTACACTCGCTCACATTTCTACGCACACACTGCTGGGGGGCAGGGAGGCTAATTGAGTGGTGCCCTGGGTGTTGTAGTAATGTGTGCTCGGTAAGAGCGGTCAAAGAGATGCGCGTGATCGCAAACATACGCACACACACACACTCACATTGTGGGCTGGGACTGGGCTAGAGCAGCTTTTCCCTTCCCCTTGGTCATGACAGGAGAAAGCAAACATACACACACATGCACACGAATACACACGCTGGCATGTACATGTAACAGACGTGTTTCACACACGCACACGTATGATGTATGTTTCCATAAATAGCCTGTTCTTCCTTTCTGCCTCTTCGCCATTCAATTTTCCCCTCCTCCCATTTACCATGGGAATGGCTGCTCCCAAAGGAAGCAAGCAACTAGGAAAAAGGTGAAGAAGAGGAGAAAGAATAGAATAGAATAAGATAGAAAAGGATAGGATAGGATGGAATAAAGCAATAGGGCAATAAGTTCAGTCAAACTTAATATTGCTACTTTGTATGCTTTATTCATGATATGTACACATAATCACGATGTTAATTATTTAAGTCGCACTCCTCTTTTCTCCCCTCATTATCGTCCTGCTGTCCTTCTTTCCCTCCTCTATCCATCCCTCCCTCTACCTTCCTCTCATTTATCTCCTTCACACATTTGCACTCACATTCTTTCTCTCAGTCACTCTCTCCCTCTCTCTCTCCACTCGCTCCCTCTTCTCTTTTAAATGTAACTATTCATCTTGTGACCTTAACGAGACAGGAGGATTGATTCAAGAAGACACCACCAGAGTGTGTGTGTGTCTGTGTGTGTGTTACAGAGGGAGAGACGGAGAGAAAGAGATTGTGACAAACACAATTAGATGTACAATGAGATACTCCCTCTTTCATTTTATTTGTCTCTCTCTCTCTCTTTCTCTCTCTTTTCTCTCTCTCTCTCTCTCTCTCGTCACTCTCTCTCACTCTCTCTCTCTCTCCGCCATTGAACTAGCCTTCAGACGTTCTGTACATAGAGCCAAACGGTGATGTCACAGTAAATCTCACTCAGTGTCCAGGCACGCCACCACACACACTAACACTTTAATATAGCCTGTCTGTTTATGTGTGTGTGTGTGTTTGTTTTGTTTGTCTGTGTGGGTGGTGTGTTACCAGAACATACACTTAGCAGAACATATTTAACTGACTCATAATGATGGCTTGTGGGACTGTGTGTGCGTGTGTGTTTGTGTGTGTAAACAGGCGGCAATGGCAGTGAGAAGCCAGACATCGGTCCATTTGCGCTACAGGCCTGCTGTCTGTCTGACTCGCTTACATTCACTGCATTCAAATACATTTGACCTTACGTTTGACCTTTGATGTGGGAGTGGTGATATTATCTTTATTGTTAGACAGTGTAGTCACTTAATTTACCAGTTTTTGAGCCTGGTCTGTCATATAGCACTAGGTTCTAGGTTTCATGGCACACGATATGCTGGAATTAAGTTGTCATTATTGCATATAGCTAGATTCTCACGCAGTAACAAAGGCATAGATCTCCATGGCTTAAATATTCTGATTAGATACATCTGCTTTGCTGCTACACTTGCATATTAATTACGTTTAACTCCTGAAAGTCCTCCTATTGTTGACAAAACTGCTATTTGAAGCAGCCCAAGTACTTTTTTTTATTGTGCATGAAATAATAAAAGCTCAAACCTGCACTTTGGCTGTGCGTGCAACTTTAAGTTTAAGTTTGGGCCATCCGGCCAAATCTGGTTTGATTTGCATCCCTACTGATTAAAGATTCAATCAGTTAACAATCACTTACCTCTCAGAAAATACCAATCTATATACATAGTAATGAATCTATATTGCAAATTTGTTTTTTCCTAAGTATAGAAGTGTATTGATATATATATTGTATGTGAGATTGTTGACAATAATGACTTTTGTGCATGCCAAATGAAACTTTCCACAGGCCAGTAGTAATATGTATATGATACAAATGTAGCAAACAAACATGTAATGACCTACAGATATTTGTTAATTAGGGGATTTTTATTAGCGTAATATCTGATTATAGTACATCCTGTTCAAAAGTTATAAAGATGAGACACATCTTGTACAAAAGATTTATGTACAAAAGAGCACTTACTATGTCAAGTTTTATTTTTTTATATGTTGTATATTTAATTTTAGATAGAAAGTGTTTGGATTTGTGTCTCCAGAAGTGTTTCTTCCTTGACTTACCCTCCTCACTCCATTTGAGTGGATGATTCTAGCTACTATCATTGCCAACTGCATCGTCCTGGCTCTGGAACAACATTTGCCTGATGGGGACAAGACGCCGCTGTCTGAGCGCTTGGTAAGTTCAACAGACATGATACTGTATGTGAGCCATATGTAAACATGATTAAATCCAGGCGACAGTTCTGACACCTTATTGATTTTACTTCGGTGGAGACGCACGCAGCTATTCCACTAAAAGAGGCTGAGGCTTAAAGCAAGGAACGGCCTAAATGATTCAAATTTTATGGGCACTGTGACACACTGAAGAGTACACATTCTTACAGATATCATAGGAATATTCATTATACACACAATATTTAACTCCGATTCACAAGGAAATATGCTAATCTTTGTGACACATGTTTTTCTGAAAGTGCTCGAACTCCCTCTTAACCCTTTCTCTTCTTCCTTTCTTCCGTCTTTTCCCTCTCACGTCCTTTGCTCTCTGTCTCAGGATGATACAGAGCCGTACTTCATAGGGATCTTCTGTTTTGAGTCTGGAATAAAGATCCTGGCACTTGGTTTCGCCTTCCACAAGAACTCCTACCTGAGGAATGGATGGAACGTCATGGACTTTGTGGTGGTGCTCACAGGGTGAGTGGCAAGTAAAGAGACACGAGTCGAGCACGCACCTATTACAAATACACATACATGCACAGTATGTACCTGCATGGGCACTCAAAGAGGCACTCACAGGCTTAGAATCAGATGTGGTTTTCCCTCTGCGGCTTTATTCAACTAAAGCTGGACAAAATGAAGTGGTTTGTCATGTGGTTTAGTGTGTGTTTGTGAGTGTCCTATCCCTGCTCCTTTGCCCTAATGAATGGCCCCATTCTGGGCAAGGCAGCAGTCAGATCACAGAGAAGAACTGCAGGCAGTCAGCATCCTGGGTAGCGAACAAATGTCACCATAATACACACAGAGACAGAAGGAAGGGGGGCATTGGATAGAAGGTATGAAGAAAGGATGTAAGAAAATTCACAGGTGCCTTTAACAGCATGGACCATGTATAAAGACCAACAATGAAAATGGGCAAAGCTTTAGAAGTGGGACGCTAAAAACATTTGGAAGGGCTAAACAATTACCTCAATAAGCAAAGTTTACAATGATATATCATTTGAACGCTCAACGAGAAGGTGAAAACAAGGGTAAAGGGATCGCGAAAGGGGATGCCGCCTGAGGACTGTGACAGAAAAGGTGAGAGGGAAGACACATGATAGGATTAGCATACCGGTAATAGAGTTACTAAACCTGATTAGATTATAGATCATAGAATAAGGGCTGGAACTAATAGATTTGTTGGATTAATACAAATAAAGGAAGGGAAGTGTGCATATGGGAAAGGTGCACTGATATATCTATGCCAAATGATTCTGTTTTCCCATGTCTATCTTTTCATCCATCCATCCATCCATATGGCTTACTCTTACAATTGCAGGTAGTGAGCTGATATATTTACAGCTGTCACGTGGTGGTGTTTGGGTGCAGTGTGTGTTTAAAAATGAATGTGATTTAGATTAATGTGATTGCGTGAGTGGTGGGCTATTGAAAAGAGGAGAATCTGTATTAAATGTCTACAAGAACACTCCGTTAACTGACACACAAAGCTGATGTTTCTTTTTCTGCCACAGCACGTTTTAAAATGTTATCAAAGCTTAAGTTTCAGTTTTAACAGTGCAGTTAAAGCCTGGTTCTATTTCTAGCAACTTTGCAAATTTCACATTACACTGATTCTGTCTGTTAAAACAGTGAAGCATAGTAAGTCATTGCAGTTTGACAGCAGTGATACTATTTTTCGTGTGTCATTCACACAATTCATATACTGAAACTGTGTTACTATAGTTTACTGTGTCCAATGAAATGACTGTGTGGGAGTGCTGGCACAGATTAATATGCTGAGGTCAATGCATGTTTGTGTGTGTGCATGTGGGGATTTGGAGAGTTTCATGGGTTACATAAACCTTGCGCGTCTTTGCTGACAAAGCACCAGAGAAGCTAGTGATTGCCCCCCACTGCCCACCTCTCTCTCTCTCTCTCTCTCTCTCACACACACACACGACACACACTGATACTGAGTGAGTGAGCACTCAGTCTGGCAGTATGTCCTTATGCTTTAATAAGAGCAATCATGAAGCCAAGCTCATCTCAGCGTGGCACAACAGAGTGACTGTAAGAGAGAAGAGGAGTGAGAAGACGAGTGTCAGCGAGACAGCAGGAAGTAGTGAGATGCGGAGAGCAGAAGGAAGCGAGGCAGTCCTTTCAAAAACTTGCAGTAAATGCCCAGTCGCACATAATCCCCCTCCCTCTGTGTTTTGTATTAGGAAATCAATGTTTTGACAGTGAAACCCGCCGAGCAAGCATGACACAGCATTTAAATCATCAGTGTCTCCTATAGGAACAGGCATTGCTGGTGCTGTAGTGGAGATGTTGATCCAACATGCAAGGCTGGAAAGGTGCTCACAGTAAATGTCCAGATGAGAGTAAAGGTCAACCCATCTCTGATATTGTAGCTGTAAACCAAGCCCCCAGGAAGCGTGCCAGGCTATGAAACCAATCCGACATAGTGGCCAAACTGTGTAATTACAGCAATGGCATCCGTCACATGATGCACACTGGCCCAAAAATAATTTTTCCCCATAAGCTTACATTGTGAAAGAAATGGCTGTAAAATGGTGGATACATTGTTTTGAGCATCACAACCCCCACGAAATGACTCATTTCATTATCGGAAGAGCCACATGATTAGATCAATTTATCTCCATTCAAGGATATGTTCTGGCTCTATGGACCTCACAATGTGGAAGCAAGATGCTGGTCATTTTATACCAGGAAATAGAATTCCTTATGAACTGAACGGAGCCCAGCCTCCAACGCTGTATCCAATTCTCCCTTAATACATCCACGCTGTAAACAACTTTCTGATTTAGTCGTTGAAACCACGTTATCTAGGTCGAGACTCTTTAGGGTCTTTAGGCATTACCAATATTCCCCTGACTAGAATGTGGAGATCATCCATCATGTTTGTTGGCAATCTAACATTCCTCCGCACAATAAACAGAAGTCATGGTTTTAATCGTGCGGTCTTCTCTCTCTCTCTTTCTCTCTATAGCATCAATAGGTCTGCTCATAAATTCTTCATACTTGAGCTGTCTGCTGGCCTCAGGGTGGTCACTGCTCCACCAGTACTGATTTCTGATTTTTGCCACTGAAATAAAGTTGACACTGTCAATAGGTGGTTGACAGAGGCACCAAAAATAGTTTCTCAAAATGTCTGAGGAAAGAAATTTGGCTAAAACTTGATTTATTGTGCATGTACAGTCCAGAAAAGTGACAAATCACTCCTGGGCAACCATGAAAAGTGTCTGTCTGTCTGTCTGAACTGGTGAAAACATATCATAAGGCACATGATATGGAAGGAATGAGGCAGATCAAGGTGCAGTAGAGGAATTGAGAAAGTGACACTGTTATGAAATTACCGTTACCATGGAGCATAAATAAAGCAGTATCAAACTATTTTTTCAAGTAAACAATAGTCACACAACACACCCTAGTCCTCTTCCCTCTGTCAGCTGTGTTTTTACCATTTTCGCACTAAAGCAGGAAGCTGCCGCAAGACGTACAGACAGAGAATATGCTGCAGCACTTACAACACACAGACTGTATATTCCCATGATACATTATGTACACTGACTCAAGTCAATGCATTTTACACTCTCTCTCTCTCCCTCACACTCACACACACGCACACAAACACCTACACACACACACACTATACACACATTCTTTGTTGTGCTCTCTATGAATGGGGGTTGTGTTTTTAGCAGTGCAGCTCTTTGAAGATGAAAGGCTACTTGGCCTTTCTACCCACCTCTGGCCCAAACCTTTGATAACACACTGACCAATGTTCACACACACACACACACACACACGCATACATTTCCACTTCAAACATTCCTTTCCATTTCCTACTCTGTCCTAGTGCAATTGCTTGCGCAACACATACAAAGACAAACACACAAATGGCACTTAACATGTCTGAATAAATTAGCTATTCACTCTACAGCCCTGTTGGATGTCAGCGGATTTGTGTGCACCCTTGTTTCTGTGCCCAAGTGTGTGTGTTGACCTATCTCTTGTAGTAAATTGCCTGAGTGATTTGGCCCTCGGAATAAGCTAGTTGTTTTTTATGCCCGCTATTGATTATTAGTCCAATTACCCTTAGTTTACAACCATTCTTGGCTTCCATCCTCCACTCCGTTCCTCCTTCATGCACCCTTGTTGAGGTACTTTTGATTAGATACGACTGGTACTGGGAAGTGTAGGAATAAAGGAAGGAAGCCTTCCAGTGACCTTGTAATGTAACCGAAATCTGCAGTGAAATAATGAAAGTACAAATAATGACTAAAATATTCTCCTTTACCCTTCTTTGGCGTTTTAGGAGAATTGTAAAATCACGCTTTCTTGAAATGGTATCCCAGTTTAAAATGTGTTTTGAGGTTATTGTGAGAAATTATTGCAACTCCCAGCAGCTGTCACATTCAGATAATGAAATATTGTATAGGACAATCTAGAGCTACAACCTTTAGTTCTGTCATTTTTTTTAGAAATGTGCTGTATGGACTTCTCATGTGAAGCTACGTGTGTGACATTTTCTTGGCCTATTTTTATGTTACACGTTGTTAAATGGAATGCCATTCAAAGGCATAATGGGATATTAATAATCTAATTAATAAATACCTTTGCTGGAAAAGGTCGGGTAGAGAGATAGTGTAACAATGCCGATACATGAAATATGAAGTAGTTGAATCATGGTAATAGAGCAAAGCAAGGAGGCGAAGAGAGATAAGTTGAGAGTTTGGGGACGATATGAAGCGATTTGGTCAGTGATGTGGACAGAGATAATTACCCACATTTAGCTGAAGTCAGCAGGAAATCAGACGGAGAGAGCGGGCAAAAAAGATTGTGTTTGTATAATGTGTTGGTGTCCCATAAGAAGGGGTCAGTGGGGAGATTGTGTAATAGCAGTATTGCTTAATGTGATTCTCCATAATCGTTCGTGTTCCTCTGCACACGGTGCAGGTGTATGTCTGTGTTCACCTGTGTGTGTGTGTGTGTGTATTTATTTTAAGTTCATAAGATGTACTGTAGACAGCATCTCTGTCCCTGATAATGTTTTCCATTGGTTATTCCAAATGACCTACTTTCCAGTAGCATACGCGAATAAATGTATTCTCACTAGATATGTTTAATCTCCAACCAGCTCCTGTTTGCTGTGCAGATGTGTGTGTGTCTGTGTGTGAGTGCTTTTGTCATCTATGCATATATTTTTGCATGTGTGTGTGTGTGAGAGTTGTGATACATTTACATTAAAGAGAGAAGAGAGGAGAAAGAAAGAAAAAAACAATCAATCAGGCTCCTCCCTTGGCCCTGTTACCAAGGTGATACAGAGATTCTATCAATGAGCCAAGGTCCCAGTTGCCATGGAAACACTTATGAATGAGAAAGGGCCCAGTAACCGTGGAGACGGTGTGAATGAGGAACTGCCTCATCGGCTTGACACTGTTTGTGACGGCGGATGCTGTTTAGAAATGGAAATATTTATCACTGTCATCACACTACCATCATCATCCCCGTCATTGTTATCAGTGTTACTACTATATTCAAAGTCCTATCACCACAATATATTGCATAAAATAATGTGTTCTGTTTATACCCCCAATAATGCAGAGATGCACAACAGAGACAATCATTTGTCATATGTGTGTGTATATAAAAACACGTGTGCATGTGTGTTTGTTTATGTCTGCACACAGTGAGATACTTTCTCTGTATTTCCGTTTCGATATGCAGGTCATCCTTTGAGAAAACTGGAACTGTCAGCAGCATTAAAATGTTCCTTCACACGTGCATTCACACCCATACACCTCAATTTATATCATAAAAGTTATGCTGCTTATGAGCTTAATACTGTATGTTCTCCACATTTTCAGCATGGAAATGAAATAGCTGGCTAACCATCACCTTATTTGTAGTTCTCCACAGTTCTCTCAGTCTGAATTTTGACTTTTATTTGGACTTTTCCTGTCTTTGTTAGATGTTCTGCCTATTCATTGCATTTTCCTTTCCCTTGTGCAATACATACTGTATTTATTTCGCCTTCCTTTCCTACATCACCTTCCTCTCTCCCTTTATTGCCATCCTCAATTGCATCAGTGGAGTGTTCTGTGATGCCAAGTATCTTCTAGGCTAATGCATCCCTGAGCAAAACACTAAATCCTCACCTGCTTTGGGGATGATGTGTAGCTGAGCCTGCACTCAGGCCTCCATGTGAAGCAATGTTCTTAAGTTATTAAGAGTAGCACTATAATGTATTAGAATACAGTGTCATACACTTTCCAAAATAAATAACATTAAGCTACTGACCCTAAAAAAATAGAGCCTGGGCAATTTGTAGTCTAGCTCTAATTTGAAGATCACTTACAGTTATACGTCAGAGTGTTTTGTATTTCTTTGTACATGCCAGAAAATAGGATTTTAGTGAATTGCTCAAGGGCACTTCTGCTGTAAATGTTGATGACTTAGCTACACACACAGCTGAAGTACAGTGTTGCCTCGTGACCCAACCAGGAGCCTCTCAGTTACAAGTCAGCCTCTGATGAGGCATTTGATATCACACAATGTCATTACAAGGACCCCAGCCTCCACTAGTGATGGAGCACCCACCACCGGGGGGCTTCCTGGTAATGCAATACAGCATTCAAAGCCACAGCTGAGTATACCTTCGCCCATAGATCCTGGATCGGTGTTACTTTTCCCTTCCTGCTAATTCTGTTAGTTTTCAAGTAAAGCAGGCTGACTTCAAACCTGTGATTAAGGCTCTGCTGTGTCACCGAGCCTCTTAGTGGAACAGAGGAAAGTGGAAATGTGTCAGAGAGACTGAAAGAGAGAGAGAGAGAGAGAGAAGTGGGAAGGATGATTCACAGTGTGCGTCAGACGAAGGGACTGACTGGAAGTCTGGCAGCACAAGGGGACATCTTAACCCTCTGAAGTACACACATACACGCGCACACACACACACACACACACGCGCTGTTTACAAGCCTTTATTCAGATGATGAGTGGCGAAACAGGTGCTGCAACACGCATCGCAACATGTTTACTCCACAGCCTGGCGACGGCTCGAAGAGAAACATTTTAAACGTACTAAGAATAAAAATAGGCAGAAATAAGCAAGTCAGCATCTCTGATTCTCCCCATCTGCCAGAGGTCCTTCTCTCTCCATGCCTCTAACCTTCTCTCTCTTCTGCCCTCCCTCTTTGTCTCCCCCATCTCCCCTCTCCTCCCCATCACTCCATCGCTCCTTTTTTCATTTTATAGTCCCTCCGTCAGCCCGATACAAAACGCCCTCCCTTCAGCCCATCCCTTTCTCAAGACACTTCTCTGTCCTACTTCACTTGTCAGCTCTATTGATCAGCTCAGCTCTTACAGGATTTACATACAGTGCTCACCCAGTTGCTTGTAATGACCTGCCACGGGTTTGAGTTAAAGTGTGTGTATGAGGGAGAAAGAGGAAAACGGAGAGAGGCTGACTGACAGTGACAAGCTTGATTAGCTTAAATATTGATTGTCTGTGCACACTTTTGTGCATTTGTCTCTTTCCCTTTAGGATCCTGTCTACTGTGGGTTCAGATTTCGACTTGCGGACCCTCAGGGCTGTGCGAGTATTGAGGCCCCTCAAACTGGTGTCCGGTATTCCCAGTAAGTCAAAAGTCTTCATTTGAACTAACAATGACAATGAAAAATAAAGGCTTTAAACTGTTTTTGGCCTCCTGCCTTTATTCCAAACAGCTTCTTCGTTGAGAAAATTACATTTCTTTAAGTGCAGTTTTAGATTTTATTGGAGGATCAGAATAGCATGAAGAATATTTTTTGTCAAGGTTTTATGCAGCTTTTGTGTTGTTCTGTATAATGCACCCAAAGTGTTCCGACAAAAGTGGTTCCTCTATGCACTCTGCTTCTTTTTTAAATGTTATAGTGGCAGTAGTGTTCCAGCACCACTGCAGTGTTATTAATAGCTTGGACGCCACTACAGGGCTGAACAGGCAAACCAAGGCTTACTCATCATAAAAGTCACACTCGCTTCCTGTGACGCTTCCATTCCAAAGTGTGATGTACATCTGAAAAGTGTGACTGTTTTTTTACAAAACATTTCACATGAAATTAGAACAAAATGTTGCCTTCAAGACCTTTTTTTGTTAGAAATATTTGAGTATGAAACTTGGTTTATGGTGGTTTATTTTACCTCAACTAAATGTGTTTTATTACCTTTACTACCTATATTGTGTGATCATAGATTAAATCCCTTCATCACAAGCTGTAGTGTGTACCAGGTAGCAGGAAGCCTACTCCAGTGGGCGCAGCAAAATGGTTAATAGTGTAATCTGAGAGTCCCAGTGTAACTCGCTAAATAATTAGAGTGAGGAGGGAGCAGGTTGCAGCTTTTTGTCTTGCAGCTCCTTGTCCAGGTTCTAATAGTTGAAAACGCACTGATAATGGATAACAATCATTTAGAAAATATTAATACTGTGTATACGCTTTGTCCTCCAGGCTTACAGGTGGTGCTCAAATCCATCATGAAGGCCATGATTCCTCTGCTGCAAATTGGCCTGCTTCTTTTCTTTGCCATCCTCATGTTCGCCATCATTGGCCTGGAGTTCTACATGGGCAAATTCCACACAACCTGCTTTGACAATTACACAGGTAAAGAAGTGTTTGTGTGTGTGTGTGTGTGTGTGTGTGGTTGCCAATAGTGCAGTCAGGATTAATTTGCTACCTATTTTTGAGAGAGACTGCGCCTGTTCCGGTTGAGGTGATGGTGGCAGTGCTGAAATTAGAAATGCAATTAAGTTCAATAAAATATCATTTTTGGCTTTCGATTGTTTGTAGTACTTCAGTTCCCTGTTTTTGTGATGGGGAAAGGCAGTTTCCAAAAATGTAGGATGTAATTGCTAATAGCTGTGCCCCTTTTCCCCTGTAGTTGAGATTATAAATTAAATTCCTATACCTTGTTTTTTGAACCCTATTCCTTCCCTTATGTAACTCCAGAAAGTAAGACACAAAATCATATTTTGAGCCAATGGGTACCATTCACTATTCTCACGAAACAAACATCACATTTGCATATGCCTGCCTTCTGTTTTGAAACATTTCCCCACTTTCATCCATGTTCAGGTGAAATCCGAGAAGAGTTTCCATGTGGGACAGAGCTTCCGTCACGGATGTGTCCAGAGGGCACCACGTGTAGAAAGTACTGGCTGGGACCAAACTATGGCATCACCCAGTTTGACAACATCCTGTTTGCTATTCTTACCGTCTTCCAGTGTATCACCATGGAGGGCTGGACTGAACTGCTCTACTGGGTAACCGATCAATCAGTTGACAGTTGCAGGTCTTTGTGCCTGTAGGTTTAGGAGAGAATAGAAAAGGACCATTCAAGTAAAGAGGATGATAATGCAGATTGCAAACCCCATCAGATCATTGTATGGATGGGCTACATCAGCAGACAAACTACTTATCCTATTAATTAGATTCTGAGAAGAAATGATGCAGTATCTTTTTGTTTTCAATGTTGACCGTGTTCTTAGGGATATTATATAGTATTTTTTTTTCATTATTGTATTTGGTGGCCATTTTGTGTGGATAAAACTACCACACAATACCTGAAAAAGCAAAAATGAAATACCTAGTCACTGCAGCTGAGCTTAAGTCTTATGTTTGTCCAACGTATCTATCAGTAGTGACAATAGTATTTTCAATCTAACGTCTTGGCTGCACAACAAAACCATCTGAGATTATTTTCTCTCATAAAATATAGAATTTCTCGTGTTAAAATGTCCAATTATTTTCAGCTGTGCACACTGTGCGTCTGCCCATAAAATAGGTACCAGGTCTTGAACAGTGTCATTACTCATGCCCAAGACTGAATAGTTCCCCCCGCTGTCAATGGCAACGGTTGCTAGGAGACCAGAGGTAGATGAGGGTCTTTGAGTGTTGCTGTAGTCGTCTCTTTTCTCATCACCTCTCCCTCTCAGCTCGGCTTATTCTTCCCATTGCTCTTTTTCTTTATGTATTCAATCTTTTTCCTATCTTTCTTATCCCTCTCTCTTCATTTCCTTCCTTCCTCCCTTTCCTTCTCACTCTCTCCCTGTGTCCCTCCTTCCCGACGCTGCTCTATATTTAAAAGGGCCTGTTCAGCCCAAGTTATTCTTGCAGCTGCTGGGGAGGGGAGCGATAAAAGTTTAATGGTAGAAAAAAGGGTCTGCGGTACATTGGGTACACAGCAGCAATGCCAGCTTACCAGCAGGAAGAAGGAAAGATGGAGGAAGGCGGAGACGGGGACGATAGACAGGGGCTATGAGAAAGAGAGCGCAAAGTGAAGGGGGTCTGGAAGTGGGGAAAGGTAAAACGATGAATCAGTGTAGAGGCTGATCTGTGCCAGTGAAGAGCAATGGAAAGGTTTCTCAGTGAGAGGAAGGGAGGAGGGAAGGTAGGAATGAAGGAAAGAATGAACAATCATCAAAATGAATGAAATAAAAATGCAAGAAGCAGAAGAAGGGGCTCGTAAAGAAGGATGCAGAAGGAGAGGGAAAACGATAAGGAGTGAATAAAGAAAATGGAAGGAGAGTCTGGACAGCAGGATGGTAGAGACAGAGAGGGAGAGACCAAAGCATTCGTTATACATTATTTACTCTGCGCTGAGCAGCTAAATAGAGTGGCAGATATGCATTTACTTATTGAGATGACTTAAAGCAAAATCATGTCAGCCCTGCTGTTGTTTATATCGCACTTTTGAGGGCACAGGCCTCTATTTTTTTAACGGCCACATTGTCTGGACGTTTATAATCAGTTTAAGGCAAATTTTTTAACATGATGTTCTCTCCAGATGTTTTAGCTTTCGACAGTGAGTATTTAGGATGCAAATAAATGCACCATAAGTTGACCAGCAGGCCTAAATTGCACTGGTATTTTATTTAGTGCATGGGGGCCGAGATAGACATCAACATACCCTTACCTTTCAGCACAGGCCAACCAAAACATATGCCACTGTAGCTGATTCATACAGCTGCACAGTCATCCTACTGTAATGTCTAACGTCTCCGTCTTTGGTCATTATCAGTCGTGGCAAATCTCCCAGTGCTCACTGTAATAAACTGTTAACCAAGGGATGTGTCTGTTAGCTTAGATGGTATTATATCAAGTTCAGAGGTGAAGAGCAAAACATTGATTACTCCGTCTGATGTCTGCGTTTTTGTTTCCAGAGCAACGATGCCTCAGGGAGTGCATGGAACTGGATGTACTTCATCCCCCTCATCATCATCGGCTCCTTCTTCATGCTCAACCTGGTGCTGGGTGTGTTGTCAGGGTAAGTGTGTGTGCCTGTTTGTGTGAGAGTGCTTGTGACAAAGATAGTGTTTATTAATAGTTTTTCATCCCATGTACATTAATAGTTTGATAGCTTTTGAAATTGATTAAAAAAAATAGTGGTTTATTGTATTTATGTGTAAAAATGCATGTGTGTTTGTGTGTGTGTCACGGCAGGGAGTTTGCCAAAGAAAGAGAGCGTGTGGAGAACAGGAGTGAGTTCCTGAAGCTCAGAAGGCAGCAGCAGATTGAGAGAGAACTCAATGGTTATTTGGAGTGGATCTGCAAAGCTGGTATGTACAATATACTGGATGTGTTCATTGTTTACACACAGCCATACAAATAGCACAAAAAAATGGATTGTATCATATTCTCCCCCCAAGTATGTTGTAGATACAGATGTTTTATAGCATTTAATTATCAAACATTGTCATAATAGTTTTACATTTTACATTAAAATAAAATGTTGTAGACAGGTGTATGCAATGTTAGTGTGTTATTAAAGCTGTACAGTTATAAAGTGTAAGGTAAAGTAAGTATATATATCTATATAGCTTTAAAGCTTTACTATAAAGCAGCTGCAGGAAATATATTGCTCCAGTTAACTACAGTTAATATTAGCTTAAACAGTTACACAATAACTGAAGTTGTTTTGAAGCATTTGTAACATTTGTACAGTTTTTGTTAGTCAGGAAACAGGAATGTTAAATTGCATTTTTATTTACAAGAATACAATTTGTAGTGTAGTACAGTAATGTAGTTTGAAACACACTGACCCTTTTATAATAACCCTAACCAAACAGTTCAGTTATGGAGCTTAAACTACCAGACATGCTCCATAATGTTGCTGCTGAATGCAGGTGACTGTTTACTGGAACCTAATTTACCCCCTGGGGACGTAGGTATAGCTCTCCACAGCATATTATAGCCAGTGCACTTGTACAGGTAAATATACGTGACCAGTCTTGATTTACATCAGTGTGGCAAGGTTTAAAGACACTTTTTTGATGCTTGGATAAAGAAGACAAACTGTTCGCCCGTAGTTCTCTTTCTCTCTCGTCTTTTCACTCTGGCCCATCTGCCGAGGGCAGGAAAGACGAAGAGAAGATAAGAGGAACGGAGGGTTGAATGTTAGATGTTGGAAGGAGCTGACAAAGGGGCAGATAGAAAGGACAGACCTTTGATCTTCTTGAAAAGACAATCTACATAAAAACAAGGAAGCATACAAACAAAGGTGGGAGGGATGAGTAACAAACACAGGTGCAGGCCAAAGACTTTGTTTCCAGTTTTTAATTAAAATGAGAAATTACAATTGATGATAATAAAAGATTGATAGATGATGTGGAAGTCATCAAAGATAAATGTAATGTGGCTGTATACCGTATTACCATTTTTGTTTGTGTGTGTTTTGTAGAAGAGGTCATCTTGGCGGACAATGAAAATGAAAATGATTATGATGGTATGAATTTGCTGTTGTCTTTATTGTGTGTGTTTGCCCACGGATGAATTAGATTTTTCAAAAATTATACAAATAAATTCAACACATTCAAGCATTTCAATAATCAGTTGTGTTAAAGATTAAACACTTTTTTTTCTATTACAGGCTCCCGTAGGAGAGCCACAAAGAACCATAAGAGCAAAGCTGAGCTTCTAAACCCAGAGGAAGGGGAGGGAGATCTGGCAGTTGGTAAGAGACTCTCACTCTATCACTCTCTCTGTCTCTCTGTCTCTCTTTCTCTCTCTCTTCCATACACACACACACACACAGACCACACTCAAAGCAAACCACAGGAACATACAGATGCTATCCTTATCTTTGCATAATCAGCAATACCTGGACCCTCCTCTCCTTCCCTCTCCTTCCCTCTCCTGTCCTCCGCTGCTCTGCACCTCTCTCATGTTACTTTTTTTCCTGTCCCCAACCCCCCTCATATTCTATCTTTCTTTTCTCTAACCTGCCCTTGTTGCCTCCTCCCTCTTCTCTGCTCCTTCATCCAACCCCTCTGTGCTCCAGCCTTCTCATGCAGGACAGTTCTCCCTGTTTCTCATAAGACAAAAGGGAATGTGTTATATTCTATGCAGTGATATTATGTCGTGTACATTCATGTAAATGGGACAGACAATTTGTTAAGGAAAGAGCAAAAGATCATATGCTTACAACACTGAATATTACTACTGCAATATTCACTTCAAAATAAATGCAGATACAGAAAAGCACTTGTTTAATCTGATGAAGTATCTTCAACAAGCAAAAAGTCAGTACTAAATATTCTTGCATGGGTTGACAGACATACAAACATAGTGGAAATATCACTACATATGAAGTATTAGTGACACATTTTTACATTTCCATTAAACTGTACGGAACCATACCGATACCAACAAACCACTGTCATCTTCACTGTATCCTAAATAATGTACAATGTTTGCCTTGCTTAATCCTCCAGGGTCACCATTTGTCGTGCCAGCTTGGAAGAGCTCCAGCTCGAAGGATCGACTTTCAAGCGGCGTGAGCGACGGGCTACGCTTCTTAATCCGACACGGTTGTTAAGTCCCAGGCCTTTTACTGGACCGTCACTGTGTTTGGTGGCCTCAACAAACAATGTTGTGTTGGCAGTAGTGCACTACGACCAGGCCAGAACCACTTTTCAGATTTTCTGGAGTGAGTACGAGGGAGAGAGATACATGCATACTCAGTGCAAAGCATGCACAGATTATCTCCACAAATGGCACAAATGTTTCTCATCGCGATTACTGGAAGTGGGAGTGGTAAGCAAATTCCAAGTAAATGTGACTAAATACCTGGAAAGAGCTGAACCCAAACTAGGTTAACACAAGACATCCATAACAAACAGTATCTTCCTTTCCTACAGGATCGTTTGTATGTATTAGATACAAATTACAAGATTTAAAAAGCATCTCTTATTTCAAATTCATTAAATATATAATCAATAAAAAACAATGCCCTTCCTTTACATGCATGGATGGATGGATAGGTGGGTAGATGGTCAATGATGGGTGGGTAATTTAAAATACAAGTTGAAGGATAAAGGGGTTTATGGCTCCACTCTGTTGTTTGAGCTTCTCCTCCTCCTCTCCTCTTGTTCCTCTTCCATCATGTAGATTTTGCTGAATTTCATCTTTCTGGGGGATATTCTTGACGGAGATGTTTGTAAAGCATGTATGGCCTTTTGGCAAGGCAGGCCTACTCAACTCTTCACTTCAACTGCTTCGACTGCATTGTGAGTTCCCACAGCAAATGGGGGACACACCCCAACACAAAGACACAATAAAAACACTCAAAAAACAAGTTGTTAGACCTTAATACACACCAAAAAAAACAAACACCACACACAACACACACTACACACCAAATAAAATTGCACTGATGGTTTGCTTACGTGTGCACATCTATATTAATAATAATAATAATAATAATAATAATAATAATAATAATATAATAACCATGTGCTTACTGTGTCTGCGTTTAGGTGGATATGTGGTAGTATATTTGAGTTTCTGTGGTCCATCATCCAAGCCGTCTTATACGTATTTCAATTTTGGTCGGTATCAGTTGTGCGTATTCTGAGGCTTCTCAAGTTATTTTGAGGATCTTCACGAATGTTCCATTACCATATATTTGTTGTGAGTGCGTGCTGTTATTGTGTAGTAAGTTTTGTCGTTTATGATGGGGATTTTTCATAGCTGTCATATAATGGAATTTATCACTTAATTTAATAGTATGAGCGACACTAGTTTCTGTTTGTCTTTATTTTATTGTTCTAATGGGTACTTGGGCATCTTTGCGTTATATCACTCTGTCTCTCTGTGGCTGTGTGGCTCAACATCCTATGAGTAGTGGATTCATCAGTGACTTGTTGTCTTTTTAGCGTCTGCTCTTCGGCGCTTTGGTTGCACATTATTGTTGGTTCTGTGTGCCCTGCCTGGCATGACCACGCTCTTTCGCGTGGACAGTCAGTGCGTTTTTCTTTACCTTTGGCTCTTTCCCTGTACCCTCTGTCTTCTTTTCATCTTGCTTCCTTATTTATTTAGTCCTCATTGGTTGGATTTTTTTCTCACCTACTGGAGGATTGTGGTTCTGGTGTAATTATTGCCAGGGTTGCTAACGTGACATTTGTGTGGTTTGAGGTATTAAAGAAAAAAGAAAGATGGTATTGGCATCGATTCTGGTTTAATTTATCTGGTCTTTTTTTTCCAGTCTCTCTTCTCTCATTTTTTATTTTGTGTTTCCTCCTGCAAGTATTATATTCTTGAAATTGGCACTTCCGTTCCGGTCTCTATGAGTTCTTTGATACCTGTGCCGCGGCGGAATAATTGACCAGTGATTTCCATGTGTGTGATGCAGAGGTGAGGACGATGTAAAGGAGGAAGAAGGGAGGATAGAGGCTGGTGGAGGGAGGAGGATGGGATGGGATGGGCAGTAGGAAGATAATAAAAATAGGTGGCGGAGACACAGGGGCTTGGATTTATATGATTTCTTAAATTTGTCGATATAGAGGAATATTGATCAGGTAGAGAGAGTTTGCTTCGCCAAGGAGT
>NW_023339696.1:9240277-9240589 GCF_004916995.1 Morone saxatilis | reverse complement strand
GAGGGAGGGAGGGAGGGAGGCAGAATGGTGGCGGGGACACAGGGGCTGGATTAGGACTAAACGATTAAAGGAATGAAGAGGATTTGCTCCCAAGGAAGTGATAAAACATGTAGAATTCTACTTTTAAATTCTGAAATGTCAGTCAATTAGCCAAAGCGCAATTGTGCTAAAGCTTATCTATATGTTTAAGGTGTGAATGTGTGTGAGGGTGAATGTATTAATTATTGCATATTAATCTGTATTTATCACAGCATTATTAATCATCAAATTGCTACATGTAGTTGGTGTGAATATGGCCTTATCTGACTATTT
>NW_023339696.1:9214706-9240261 GCF_004916995.1 Morone saxatilis | reverse complement strand
TGTGTGTGTGTGTGTGCCAGATCCTGACTGGTGAGGACTGGAACATGGTGATGTACGATGGCATCAAATCTCAGGGCGGAGTCAACAAGGGCATGGCCTTCTCTATCTTCTTCATCGTACTCACACTTTTTGGCAACTGTATCCCTTGACAGTGAAAATACAAAAACACATGCACGCGAAACTCGTACACATACTGGAAATGAAGACATTTGCTGTTATATTTTAAATTGTAGTCAATGACTTTCAAAATACACAGCCATGCAAATGATTCATTTTTCTAGTTTATCTAAATCTCCATAGTGCTTATTCTGTAAACCACATTGACAGTTTTTGTCATTTGTTCCAAACAGAAACTGGTAAGCAATCTGTGACAGGGATGGTATTGTAACATGAATGATATTTTGGCTATGACCTTGGTTCTTGTATCATCTGTCCAACACACTATTCTGCCAAGAATGACAGCACACCAAGTGTTTTAGCCAGTTTATTAGTTTATTAGTCAGTTACCATATGTGCATGCTGTATACACAACAATATACACACAAACAAACTCCTACATGCTGGATATCCTTTAACTCTGTGTTCAGACACTTTGCTGAATGTGTTCTTGGCTATCGCTGTGGACAATTTAGCCAATGCACAGGAACTGACCAAGGTACCGTGCAGTCCAATATTACTTAAAATATCCGTAACATTTATTCTCTGAGAGTTATGCTCTACTGCTCAATTAATTCATTTGCATTGTTCCCACCTCATTCATCTCTTGATTTTGATTTACGTCCTAATCTCTCTCTCTGCAGGATGAACAGGAGGAAGAGGAAGCTGCCAGTCAGAAGATTGCCCTGCAGAAAGCCAAGGAGGTGGCTGAAGTCAGCCCACTGTCTGCTGCCAACCTCTCCATTGCAGCGTGAGTTCATGTCTCTATTACTGTTGTGCTCTCGTTTTTGTATCCATTTTAAGACATTTTCACACCAGGCAGGATTTTTTGGGCAGAACATTTGCATTTGCATATCTTTAAAGAAACTCATTCAGCAACTTCGAGTCTAGAGCTTATGTAAGACTGTAAGAAAAGCACAGTATAGTGCACTAACTCAGAGAGCTTACGGAATGAGGAAAACTGAAACCTTTGCCATCTGTTTAAGTTCCAATCCTAACCACATCACTTCATCAGGTATCAATCTGACCATGGCGATGTTATTGCAAAGAGTCAACGTCACAGTTTATGGACATTTAGCCTCATAGCACTTGGCCCACTTCAAAATATATTATGTTAAAATAAAAACCTAAAGCTCACTCCTTGATCTTGCTGGAACCAATCTGACATTTGGAAATGCTGCCGAAATCACACCTGATATTATTTTGGTGCAAAGAAGCACTCTATTGTCCCTGCCTTCAAATTGTTGACTAATCATCCAAAGTGATTTTCTTTTCTATTTTAGTTTAAAGTGAAACAAATTCACACCAGGCTAGGTGCGGAAAGATTATGTGCAGACATTCTGCATGTAAAGTTTTTGAGTATTTTCACCACATTTTCTCATCACATTGGTGTAAAACAACTTGCAGTCTGCAGTCTTTTATATGCACACTCAGCAGCACTGTCCATATGATTCATCAATACAATTAACAACTCAATTTCCTTAAAATGTTACTTTCTTTCCAGTTGTTTAGAATCAGTAGACACCCACGGTTAAAGCTATGTTTTTTTTATCTGACGAGGTCCGTGCATGTACTTGCATCTTCCTCCCTCTCTCTGTCAGCTTCTTTTTCTCCCTCTCTTCTCTTCTTTTTATATCTCTGTCTCTTTTTGACACTCTTTTGTGCCTACTAACACACACGCACACACACACAAGCCAGGGTTGGATTGATCTGGGCCAGCCCTCCTCTGGTCAGGAGAGTCAGAGTCTTTGATCTCTTTTCTCTGTATACACAGGGGTCTTTCCTTTCACTCCTGGTAAAGTTCACACACACTCACTCATAGAGACACACACACATACCACACTGTAGTGTGTCCCTAAAAAAAGCACAACAGGGAGCCCGAGTCTGCTTAGAAATAGCATACACACAAGACACACACACAGTTCTGACCTTTACCGCTTTGATACATCAGCAGCCTCTGCCCATTTCATATCACACTAACATATTATCATACACAAATGCGTTAAACAAACATGCCCAAGAGTCAAATCTCATCACGTGTTCATCATTTTGTGAATCACACTGTTACTGTATGTACTGTACTTCGCCGGGATGTGACAATTTGTGTCTGTGTATCTGTAAACTTTATTTTATCTGGGAGTCCTATTAAGGTTGAATATTTCTTTTTGAATATAATGCACATACCTTTGTGTATTTGTGTCTGTATGGGTCTGAGAGAGAGAAAGTGTGAGTGTTGGTTTAGTTAGAAAATCTATTCTGCAGAAAACGTTTATTTGCTGATTATTTGATTATTTGCTGAAACACGTACCCAGAGAACTGGCTGGTTTAAAATATGACATTTAAACGCTTTATACTTTTAAACTGAAGAGGTTAGGGTAGATCAGATTTTAGTTAACTGCTTTTCTTCAAATAAAATGTATCGCAGTTCTAACAGTGTAGGGCTGCATTGTATGTTACATTCCACTGTATCAGTGTAAATCCAAATCCCTCATGTGCAAAATAGGAAAGACATTGAAATTCAAATGGAGATATTTTTCCAAGCAGGGGTTTTAAACTTGGGAACATCAGTGGTGCATGTAGAATCTCTTAAGAAGAGATTCTATGGTAGGTTCTGGAAGGAGGCTGCTGTGAAAGCCACAGAAAACAGTTGTAAGGCTACATAACACTAACTAGCACCCAAACAGCCATACAGTCTAAACAGACCGCAGGAATACAGTAACAATTCAGTTTTTAATCACTTTACTGTTGTGAGTCTAAAAGGATGGAAGTAGTTCATTCACTACTATGTTTTCAGTAGTTAATGCACTACAGCCTGTGGTAACAGTTTTGGAATTATGCTAAATTAGCTTTTTCATTTAGCCTTGCTGTGTGCTAAACTGTTAGCATGTTTTATAGTAAGTTCTCATTAGTTTTTTAAAACTTTGTGCACTCTTTTGCATTGTTAATCCTCATCAGCATATGCTAACAGTATGAGTACACCACATTTTTAGTGCAATATTTTTGCAATGTGCACAATGTTCTCATGCATGGCAAACACATGGGACCATCATTTGTGAGGGAGTTTTGAAAGGGAGGAAATTATTTTGTAGTTTTATGTAGTGTAATGTAGTGTAAACTTAATATAAAAAAGGAGCAACTGTGGTCGTCAACATAAAGAAAATGGCACTTTTTTCAAAATCATTATAACACTTTAAGACTTTGGAGAACAAGAGTGTAGTTAACTGGGAAAGAGATGGCTAGAAACATTTAAACTTAATTTTAACATACTGTACAGACAAATAGGAACATCAGAAATAACGCTGGGAGTTTGTAAAAGATGCAAAGAACGATCAGGACAGAACAGTAGTAGTCATGCAGGGTAAGTGAGTGATGCAAGCAAGATGAAATTTGTGAGATTGCAAAAAGGAGGACAGGGAAAAATAAATAGAACCGTATTAGATTCACAGATGGAACAAACTGCAGAGGTGAGTGTGTGTGTGTGTGAATGTCTGGATGCATGCTTTGTATGTGTGTGTGCGTGATTGTATGTGAGAAGGGTTGCATTCCAAAATGCTAAATCTTTTTTGGCAGAAATTTTACCATTTGATTGAGACTTGTTCAGTTTTTGTATTTCAGGAATATATTTTCCTTTTTTAAGTAATTCAGTTTTACAAGCCGTTTTATTTAAATAGAGACCATTTTTTCAGGGTAGACTGACTGTTTTTTAAATGGTGGATGGATAGCCCATTTTGGAATGAAATCCTCCTTCTGTTCTTTCGTGCCATCTCACTCACCAGCTGTTTCCCTCCTCAGCAACAAAGTACACAGTGAGTGTCACAACGCTACCGACCCCTTTCTGGACTGGTATTTATTTATTTGTTTATTCATTTCTGAATCCCTTCTGTTGATTGACTTTACAACCATTCCTTGCTTTCTTTTGTGTTTTAGAACACCATCCTTTCCTTGTCCCTTTGTTCCCAACTTTTTTATGAAGTACATACCTGGCTTTCTTTAGCTGTTATTTGTGTTGGCTTATTTTTAAGAGTACATTTTCTGTTGCCTGCACCTCGCAGTACGGCTGTGGCTTTACTCTGGTTGACTTTTGGCCCTGAGAGAAAAGGGAGTTGAAGTTGATTACTGGTAGAAGTTTTGGAGGGTAAGAAAGGAGGTGGTCACTGGCAGTTTTTGGGTGTTTCTTTATCAAAGAGATAAAAAGACTGCTCAGTCACCATCTTTTCTATTAAACTTGGTGGGGATTTTGGGGTGTCATTTTGGCTTTCTGTCCCATGTAAAAGGCGGTTCTTTAAATTGTGTATAGTTTAGTTTGGGTAGATTAATTATAAATTATAACAAATTCTGACCGTGCCTCAGCGTGTCCTCCATTTTGTGTCCCCACATAGTTTACGAACTTAGGTCTGTCCTGCCCAGGCAAGCTGTGTTGACATCTAGAACCTTGTTTTGTTAAGCTGCCCTATTCTATAGGTCCAGCCAAATGACCCTTTAAAATGTCTGTGGCCCCTCAATGTGTCTTTATGTCCTGGCTATTTTATGTACTTTTTATATTTTTGGTGTTGGTTTTCACATCATTCTCATGGCTTTTGTGTGTATATTTGCACAGCGATACATGTCTTCAAACAGGCCTTTAATGCTACCAATCCCCTCCCCTCTCTCTCCGCCCTGCTTCATTTTTGCAGTAAGGAGCAGCAGAAGAACCACATTAAGGGGGGGATCAATAAGTCGGTGTGGGAACAACGCACCAAGGAGCTGAGGAGGCAGACTTTGGTGTCCAGCCGCGAGGCCCTCTATAACGAGCTGGACCCCGACGAACGCTGGAAGGCAAGGACAGGGAGGGAGGAGCAAAACAATGTAAAGGACAAGGCAAACAAAGGCCACTAGACTTGTGCTATTAGTGTACACAAGTGACGGCGATGATGATGATGATGATGATGATGATAATGATGATGACTTATGTTAACATGTTGCTTAACTGGTGTTTGTTGTGTATAGTTGATTATTTATGAATGTTAGATTTGCCATCTGTAATCTATATAGCTGGAAAATAACAAATGTTACTATAATCTAAAGTTGCAATGTTAATTTTACTTATTAACTAATTAATTTAACTTAAAGAAATGTTGTCTAGCTAGAAAGACTTGTGAATTTTTACTGTATATTGTAACTCCTATTGTCTCTTCCGTATCTGCCTCTCTATCATCTCCATGTAGGTGAACTATTCACGTCACATCCGCCCGGACATGAAGACCCACCTCGATCGTCCCTTGGTGGTTGACCCCCATGAGAACCGCAACAACAACACCAACAAGACCACTGCGAACAGTTCAGACCTTTGCTTCAGCCAGAACCATCGCGCTGACGAGCTCCACAGACAGACACGCCTCCACGAACATGGTGGCCAAGTAGGCGGGGGCGGTGGTGGAGGAGGCTCAGGTACAGCCAGGCCCCCCTTGGAGCGAGGCGAGTCCACAGAAAGCAGGCGGAGCCGTAAAGGTGAGCACCACCACCACAGCTCTCATGTCCGATTGGATGCTACAGTGATTCCTGGGCCGGGCTCGGAGGAGAGGCCGTCCAGGCGCCATCACCACACCCGGAGTGGCAGTCGAGGGGGAGGGCAGTCGGAGCACAGGAAACCCAGGTCTCATCGGAAATGTGCAGAAGATGGTGAGGATGGCGGAGGAGGAGCTGGAAAAACAGGGAGACATAAGAGCAAAGGGGTTGACGGAGGTGGAGAGGGAGAGCAGGAGGGAGCTGGCGATGGCGGTGAGAGGAGGCCAAGAAGAAATCGCCATGGCAACCAAACTGACGGCGAGGGGAAGAGGATGTGCCAGCACAGAAGGAAGTATGTCCATTGCACGTGGCTGTACTTATGAAGCAAATCTTTTGCAACAATGAGTTAAGACATGTTTCTGTCTTCTGATGTCCTCCATCCAACAAGTTTATCCTCATTATTTCTTCCCTCTTCTCTCATCTGTCACACCATCCCAACTTTCTTTTTCTATCACCAACTGTTTCTTCTTTCTCCCTCTTACTAGGGATTGCAGCGTCCCTAACCTCTCGACCACACGGCCTATCCAGAAGAGCCTCTCCAGGCAGGACAGCCAGTACAGTGAGGATATGGACAACCTCATGAATACCAAACTGGTCTCTGGCTCCACCCCACCCAGCGAGGGTCATCCTAATCCAGTTCCTAACCACACTGTGGCTCCTGGTTTTGGATCTGCCCACCATCTTGCTAACAGTGGCACTCATGGGAGTTTGGTCACATTAGATAGCTATGGGAGCATCGCACATCACCGTGCCAACAGTGTCATCAGGCTGCCTCACCCTGACTACACAGCTGTAGACATGCCAATTTTTCCATCCACAAATGCCATACTGCAGGGTAAGGACAAAATGGATGTGTTTTCTGTTACCTTGTCTCTTCTTTTCTTGAATAACAAATTCTTTATTTAATTCTTAATTATTTTCACCCCACCCCCCCATTTTTTGATCCAGTCAATAAGAATGCCAACACAGAGCCTCTGCCAGCAAAGGAGGATAAAGACGACGATGATGATGAGAAGGCAGGTGAAGGAGGACCCAGACCCATGCCTCCCTTCAGTTCCATGTTCATCCTGTCCACTACCAACCCGTAAGGAAGATGGTTACAAATACATGCACACACACTCACTTACACTACATGAATCCACACAGGCTGACACAAACATGCATTCTTGAGCCATTCACGCAACATTTGTTTTTTTTATTGATCTTTGGATATAAAGCTTAATCCTAGATGTAAAATGGACCTACTATAAATCCAAAGCTACAACACTTGCATGTGCACACACACTAACACCACAAGGATAAAGATGCAGAGAGCAAATACATTGTACTTACAAAGCATAATGGTATGTAAAAAAAAAAACATGTCTTTGTTTGCTCCTAGGTTTCGGCGGGCGTGTCACTACGTCTGCACCCTGCGTTATTTTGAGATGGTTATCCTGCTGGTCATTGCCATGAGCAGTATTGCCCTGGCTGCTGAAGACCCTGTCTGGCCCGAATCCCCTCGCAACAATGTAAGAATGTCAACCTAAATTCATGTGCCAATTAAGTTGTATGAAATATTGTGTATACATGTTACTACCATACCTATTACTTTAGTTTTTTATTTGATAAGCTGGTTGCTTTTTCCTTTGTTTTATCTGCTGGATCAATTAATAAATAAATCATATAGAGTATTACAGAAAACATATAAATCAAGCACTTAAATCTCTACCATTATTTTGAGTGACAGGATTCACTCAGTGATTTTTTGATTTGTACGTTGACAATTTATAGACCTACACAAATAAATAAACAGTTTAAATTATCATTTGTAAATACTGCATGTACCACCTATTACTTATAGCATGATATGGATTAGATGTTATATATATTTTATAATACACCAATAAATCAACCATATCAGATAATATGATATGTGTATAATATTGTACTGCCAGTAAATTATAATATTAATATAGAATAAATAAATAAATTGCACCTCAAAGTAAAATTAGTAGGTGACATCTGAAAATGTATCCATCCTATAACTCTTTCCACGACCTGGACTCAGCAGCAAAATATTCCCTCTTTCTCTTCATGCAGGTTCTACGCTATTTCGACTATGTCTTCACAGGAGTGTTCACATTTGAGATGCTCATAAAGGTAAGGCAATGTACGGAATCAAGAATCAACAACTTCCTCCAGACGTATCGAGAACCCCTGCCCAAATGAGGAGCAGACACTTTTCATTGCACACTTTCAAGGCCCAGATCACACATTCATCTCCCAGGGGTTCACATATCATAATCGTGTTCTCTTTCTTTGTTGCAGATGGTGGATTTAGGGTTGGTCTTGCACCAGGGCTCTTATTTCCGGGACTTGTGGAACATCCTTGACTTTATAGTGGTTAGTGGTGCTCTGGTGGCCTTCGCCTTCACGTAAGTCTCCCTCCTGCCTGCTGCTGTCCTCTTCCCCCCTTGCTCCTCCTCCTCTCCTGTCTGTCTACTGCCTCACTGGCACCTTGGAGTACAGCATCACCTGTTCTACGTTGTTCACTCATGGCTCACTTTTGGGCTCTCTCTGTCTCTTCCTCTCTCTGGGACTTCTGTCCTTTCTCCAGTCTCCTACCTTCTCCTCTATTCAACTTTTTCCTACCTATGCTTACAGATGGCCAATCCTCTACAGTTGGCCATTTCCTCTGCCTTTTCTCTCTCATTCAACTGCGCTTCCAACAGTCCTGCCATTTCTAAGCCCCTCCACCAACCCCCTATGCCCCAACATGTTAAAAAAAATAGTATCCCAGCATCACCTTCCTATCCACCTCTTCTTCCCCCTGTGAGAGGTGAGGACCACCCTTTGCACCTGTAACCCTTTAAGTGCCCAGGGCGTTCTAGAGTTAAAAGACCCATGCAAAGCCAGGCCAGGTCATGTTGAGCTGGCTCCTAAAAATCTCCACACCCTTCTCCACGGCAAAGCAGGTACTTTAAACCCTACTTAATCTGCATGACTGTGAGGATAAAATACAGTTACATTTGCATAGCCGGGTTAAGTTAAGGCTTAGTTTATGAACACTATGCTGGGTACAAAGCATGAATTGTGAGTTTTTAGGATTTGCTGTAATGCTTTTGCATGGTTGGGGAAAATATAAAGAGAAGCAGACCTTCAGGACTGCAGTAAACATTAAATATAATATGATAGTTCTATAGTTTGAAGACATTCAGTGGAATACGTTTATAATGGTGACGCTGTGTTTCATGACTTTAAAAATCCCATCTGTATTTCAGGAAACAACCATGTCTGTGCTTACATGCAAATGTTTAGTTTTTGTGCTCTTGTATATGGGTTACTCCTGCCTGGGGAAAGGTGGGGGTTAAGATAGTTGATCTGGCAGAAACAAGAAGCTTCCTCACATGGAGACCAAGATACTCTGGCCATTGGATATTGTTTTTTTCTATCAGAAAAGGATTTACTACTTATGTTGGTCCTGCCACATTTTCACTGCCCAAGTAAGTGACCGTTTGTAATTTCCCTCAAAGCAAATCTGCCATGGTATGAGCTTAGCACGACTTTAGCTTGCTATAAATGTCAACATTCATTGGCATTCTGAAGCCTGAATAAAAGTTGGACATCCTAGCCTTATCAGCACCTAAAGGTCCAGTGTGTAACATTTAGGAGGATCTATTGGTTGATATGGAATATAATATTAATAGATGTTTTCATTAGTGTATAATCACCTAAAAAAATAGAATCATTAAGAATGATTGGCTTGAGATTGGGCCTTAGGTCCTAGGTTTCGCAGCCACTGTAATTTCTCCTACCATGCTTTGGAAAAGCGGGCTGACTGTATTCAAATGGTTGCAATCTGCAACTTCACCACTAGATTCGCCAACTAACTTCCGTTCACGACTGATCCTTTTAAGTAAGACATTCACCAAAGAGGGTTCATAGCTAGGCTGTTGTTTTTGGATTGTATTAGCTTGTACAGGTGTAACTGTTGAGGATATTTCCTTGAGTAATAGATCTGACTTGGAAGAATACCACAAATTTCTGAAATTGGAAATACTAGAGGCCACATGACCGTTTTCATTAATCCAACTATGTATTCAAGTTTCAGTGGTAGTGAACTGAAAAGAATCTGACACTCTTTATAGACTCAGGAGGATGAGGATGGTCTACACTGCATCCATGCATCCAAGTTCTCCATATCCATGTATATTGAAATTGAAATGGCTAAGTGACATGAATAATTTAATATATGTTGCATAATGTATTTGATAAACTACACTAGGTACCGCCTTAAGTCTTTATGACTTTAAGTCATAAGTTGTGTAAACCAAAGAAAACCCATTTGCTTTATGTTTTCCCAGCATGGTATCCTCTAACATTGTCTCTTCAGTGCTCCTTTAAACTGTTTTTCTGTCAGTGTGGAGTTTTTACCTGATCACTCAGCTTTTTAACTACCTTAAATCTGTGGAAGCTGAATTGCAGTAAAGCCTAAAGTTGTTCATTATAGCCGAACAAGACTTAAGCAAAATGTCCGTCAGTCCTTTATAATTATCTCCCCTTCTTCCTACCTTTCCTTTCTCCTCGTCCTTCTGGCCTCAAAAATGTTCACACAATGGAGTTATTTCATGTACAGGAGAAAGAAAAGATCCCACCAACTTATGAAGTTGAGAAAAAGCTTTTAGCCTCATTCTAACCCTTCTCATTACAGAGTTACTATTGATTCTTACAATCTCCCCACCATGTTTTTAGGGGAAAAAAACAATGGTTACCTGCTTCTACACTGTAGTTTGTGGCCAGCAGAATCATTACCTTGAAGCTCATGTTATCAATTTTTGAGAAGTCTTGTTGTACAATGGTAAATTAAGATTATTTTTAGTAGATGAATTAGTATCTCTGCCACTTCCCTGGTGGAGTTCTCCATTGATGATTTTGTAGCATCATTAAAAAATATAAAAAAACATTTATTCTTAGGGACCTATTCTGAGTCCTGTTTCAATATGAGCTCACATTGTATAAGTTTTGTAGTTTATCTGTGGGACCTTGAGTACACACTTTGAATGAAGATTTGGTGCTTTAACAAACAAGCAAACCTGTGATATATGGATCTGTCTTTAGCTGAGGCGAAATGTCAGCAATATAGTACGGTCTTGAGGAGGACAAATTATTTTAAGTACAAAGCAAATATAAATTATTTTATACCTACTACTGCTTTGCACAGTAGTACAATGGGACTGAATGCAGGCCAGCATGAAGATGAGAAATTGCTTGTCTATATATGAACTTGGCAGGTGCTCCAGGGTTCTAGTGGTGGTGCCCCATCTATAAGACTGGCTTTTGCCTCCGTCTTTCTCTCTGAATCATCTTTATTTGTGTGTTCTTTCACTAACACTCTTCCCCGTAATCTCTAGTTGTGTATGTAGTACACATAGACCTGTCTGTGTTTCTGTTTGTGTTTATATATCTGTGTATCTGTGTGCTTCTGTCTTCAACTTTGTGTCCTCTAACCTCCTTGTGTTACATATTTATATGTGAGTCAATTTTATATGTGTCTCTATTTCCTCTCTCTGTGACTAATTCTACACTTAATAGGGAAATGTGAACTATGAACTAATAAATAGATGTACGCTGTTAAAATTGCTGGGCAAAATAATGAAAGTGAGCATAATGAAACCTCAAGTAATCACAAATTTAAAAGAATCAAAGAGCATACAAAAACGGCACAGCAGCTAAACAGTTAATATGAGTAATAAATGAGTACCAGAGTGAGAAACCTGCAATTATACAGGCATGTCTGGTACAAACTGTATGTTAACATAAAGACAAATTCACAAACAATCAATTAAGCCAGTTGAACCAATTAAATCTGATTTAGCTACGATAGGGGTTAACGACACTAATGGCTGATGGGGAGATCCGAACCAGTCAGAACAGACTCGCTCACATCTAGATAGTACGTTAATTCAATTGGTGGAAATCAAACAGCACTCCAGAAAGGCTCAGCAGTCTCATTGGAGATGTTTATCGCTCCTTTAATCCAATTAGTCTGGTCTGAGGGCTGCTGGTGTCTTGGACCACTTTTGCCGCCGTCTTGCACATTTCTGCAGCCAGACTCAGATTTTACGTCCAGACAGGCTGCCAACGCAGAGACACTTGCATGATATCAGCTAGAGTTGGGTTAGCTTAGAGGGATATCTTTACATTTTGAGATTTTATTTTTACCAGGCTATGTTTGTTCTAGTAGGCGTTTTTAAATGAGTTCATATGTGGGCACGTTGATCCTCATTAATAGTGAGTTAAGCACTGATGTACAGTATAACTCATGAGGTTTTAAGCTCACAGTTCATCTATGGTTTGGAAACTAGTGCTAATTTACAGATTTTAAAAGTTGGATTTGGAAGATTTTGGTGGAACTAGATGTGATTAAATTATAAATAAATTCAATACTAAAATGTCAGAGATGAAGTACTTTGGTTCTCTATTCGCGCTTTCAGTCTAGATTTTGAGTGTGTGTTTATGTGCATGTGTGGGTTAGATTTAGCAATATGGGTGGGAGGGTTGATCTGATAAAAAAGTAGGCTTTGTGTTCTCTCTTTTTCTCTCTTTATCTCTCTTTATCTCTCATATGGATGTTTTCCCTCGAAATCCCACCTTTCTCTATGTCCCATTCTGTTTCTTTCTCCCACCCTTTGTCTTTTTGTCTATTTCTCCCTTTGTCTCGCTGTCTCTCACCCCTTTCTCATCTCTCCGTTTGGACCACCAGCAGCGGCGGCGGGTAAAGTTCTCTCTCTTGTTCCTCCTCATTTTCTCCTTCTGCACTCTCGGCGCCTGTTCTTCTGATCACACACCTCTGTCCTTTTCATCCATCCCTCATCACAGCTGACTTCTGTACTTGTCTGTTCTTCCCCTTTTTCCATTGTTCACCATGGAACAGCTCTGACTCAAACACAACTAAACCTCAAGTTCAGGTTTTCCAGTGAATCACCCACATAACGTTCAATATTTTGTCCTAATTGCAGGTTAATCACAGAAAATACTTAGTACAGTAAATGTGAACACAACCTAAATCTCCATAAGTCCCCGTAAGGTATCTTCGGGGAAACTGTCAACCATAGACACAAGTGTAACAAAAATAAAAAAAACAATGATGTAGAGTGGTTTACGCACATACACACACTATTACACATGTGTGCACACGCAAAGTGTACACACACAGAACCACCAGAAGTCTACCATCTGGTATAACAGCTGTAAGACACAGGCAGCTGTACACACAGTTGCCTTCTCCCTAAGGATCACTGTCGCTGACCTTTGACCTTAATCTCTTCACCCTAATCTTCATACCGGATATGTGAGAAATTTAGAAAAATCCGGGCAGGATGTTGAAAACTACCATACAGTCTTCAACCATGAAAAGGTTATGATTTTACAAAATAGCCCATTTTGCATCAGTTAACTCCTGTAATTTTTCTTTAGAATCTCATTAGATATTTACTCACTTAGTAGTTCTTAAATTTGAGTTTTTAGCTTTGTGAAGAGTGTTCAGTCTGACTGAAACAAAAGTTTTTTTCCTTCTTCCTCACACATGTACCTAGAAAACCAAAGTGACGAGAAAAAAAGAGGTTTGGCTCAGCATTTCAATCAAGAAATGCTCGCTAAAATATCTGTGTCTTCGCCAAAATGGCTTACAAGACAAGATTCCATGCTGTTCGAACAATGCTGTGAAACCAGCTTATCCTAGTTGTAGTTTAGAGTTTATAGAAATTAGCTGGTTGAGTCATCAAAAGAGAGAGTTTGGCTTTTCATTTAAGCTTTATACACATTCTGACACTACCAAATTGTGACTTATGTTTTAACGTTTAAGGAGTAGTTTTATCTATCTTTAACTTTACAATGTGGAGCATTTCTAAGCCGTCATTAACTTAACAGGAGAGCATTTCACTGTAAGTTACCCGTCTAACAAGGCTTCCTATAGTCAGCTGCTAACAGAAAATATGGGGTTATGTCTCACTGAGACCACGACTAAACTCTCTCTGCAAATGCCTCTGTGTAGAATAGAGTTCTCCATCTCTCAAACTGCTGCTAAAAGAAGGAATATTGCAGCATGGAAAGCAAGGTTTCAATGCAGCATGAAAATATTTCACCATTAGCTGGGCATGTGCAAGCCAAGGCTTTAGCCGACCTTTTAAAGCATTGAAATACATTGCAAAGTATTACACAAGTGTAGCTACTAGATAGCATATCGACAGGAATGACATCAGTTATTCCCGTAGCATGTCCTGTAGATGTAAAATACCACCTAACTCTAGCATGTAGCTACAATGCTAACCTCACACTTAGAAATAAGGCTAAAGCGTAATATGATAGCAATGCTGCATGTGTTGCTATGTATTTAATCCAGACGCAGTTACTCATTTTGAGTTAACTCGGACACAAATACCATCAAAGAATGGCTGCCCACTGCCATTTTGGATTCGAGAAGACTAAGCCTGTCATGTCCACCTGAACCTGCTGACTTTTTTTATTTGTATGTGTGTGTGTGTGTGTTTGTGTATGCACTTGTGTGTGTGTGTATCTGTTTCTGTATGTCGGCGTGCATGTGTGTACACATATAGGGGGAGCAGTAAAGGAAAAGACATCAGCACAATCAAGTCTCTGAGGGTACTGAGAGTGTTACGACCTCTGAAGACTATTAAACGTCTTCCTAAACTTAAGGTATGTTTACATCGAAATAGTTTGACCTCAGATTAGAGTTACCCTTACTTTTCTGGAAGCACGGGGTCTAATCAAATCAAAGGTTTACCATCAATTGTTATTTATTGCATTTTATATCAGTTTACACTGAAAATAACATAGATACTGTATCTTAGACTTTTTAAGTGTCTGTCTGCTACCAGCCATCAGTACAAATTGCATTTGATACCACAATTCAAGATCAAACTACACAAATAGTTTCAATCCAATGTATTTATTTCATACAATAACCAAGTACTCTTCCTCCGGTGTTCTCTTTCTCAATCCTCAGGCTGTGTTTGACTGTGTGGTGAACTCGCTGAAGAATGTCCTCAACATCCTGATTGTCTACTTACTCTTCATGTTCATCTTTGCTGTGGTGGCTGTGCAGCTCTTCAAGGGACGTTTCTTTTACTGCACTGATGAATCCAAAGAGTTTGAGCGCGACTGCAGGTTAGAACATTTCCCAACCGGTCACCTTCTTAATGTTGAATTGAGCCCCTTCATTCAGGAGGACTTGCTTCATGTGTCTCTTTCCCTTCCATCTACTCAGAAACGACTCAGAAAAATATTTATGTATTGTGCTGATGTGATATGTTGTATTTCAGGGGCGAATACCTGGTGTATGAACGCGATAACGAAGTGAAGGCGCAGAAGCGGGAGTGGAAGAAGTACGATTTCCACTACGACAACGTGGCTTGGGCCCTCCTCACCCTCTTCACCGTATCTACCGGAGAGGGGTGGCCGCAGTGAGTACACATGAACTTACACAGTCACATGCAGCACACATGCTTTCTGACAACCTATAACCCTCCCCGTTCGCCCTCTTCCTCTGCAGGGTGCTGAAGCATTCAGTGGATGCGACTTATGAGAACCAGGGCCCGAGCCCGGGGTACCGGATGGAGATGTCCATCTTTTACGTGGTGTACTTCGTGGTCTTCCCCTTCTTCTTCGTCAACATCTTCGTAGCTCTGATCATCATCACCTTCCAGGAGCAAGGGGACAAGATGATGGAGGACTACAGTTTAGAAAAGAACGAGGTGAAGAAGGAATAAGGGAGTGAAGGAGGGTGGAGATAAAAAGTCTTGGGCTGGTGACCTTGAAGGAACATTGTAACTAACTGGGTTTGTTTTTTTGCAGAGAGCTTGTATAGACTTTGCCATCAACGCCAGACCCCTGACACGACACATGCCTCAGAACAAGCTGAGCTTCCAATACCGAATGTGGGAGTTTGTGGTGTCGCCGCCATTTGAGTATACTATAATGGCAATGATCGCGCTCAACACGGTTGTGCTGATGATGAAGGTAAAAGTCTACATGCTACAGACAGTGCCAACAGTAACATAAACACACATCAACTAAACAGCATTAACTACTGACTGTCGAGGTTTACATCTTTCGCTCTTTGTATCTCTTGCTGTCTCCCCCAAACAAAATATTAACACTCATTTGGTTTAACTTATTCAGATGTTGCTTGTACACTATTTCCTCCGATAAAGCCTTTTAATGAATGTGTCTGACTCTCCATTGGGTGAGCTGAACTGTGTGTCACTTTATATGTCTTCATACTACCCCTTCTTTTTGTCCCTGGCGGTGTATGTGTGTGTGTGTTTGTGTCTGTATGTGTGTCTACATTAATACACACTTATCTGTGTGTATGGAAAACCATTCCCTTGTATTTGTACACTGGTTTGTTGGTATGAATGTCTACGCTGCCTGTGTGTGTGTGTGTGTGTTTGTTCATAGTATGACGGAGCTTCTGACACCTATGAAGCTGTGTTAGCCAACCTGAACATAGTGTTTACCTCCCTCTTCTCCATGGAGTGTGTACTCAAGATCATCGCCTTTGGAGTTCTGGTGAGTATATATGTGTGTGGGTTTGTGTGTGGTAAGGCTGTACTGCTCTGCTGTATCATTGTAGAAAGTTTTGAAAATCAGTCAATATTATATGGTATCACTGTATCTACGTATATTTTTAAGGGCTAGCATGCAGTGTATAACAGTTGAGACAATAAAGATATTCTCTGACAGACAAAATGCAGAGCTAAAGCCTGAGATGCACAAAAGCTTAACAAGAAAAACATTCAGCAACACCTACAATTCAGTGTAGATACCTGTACCCTGCCTGTTTTTGGGGAGATTATAATAGTCTTAAGAAAAAGTACTTTTATCTACATGAAGCAGTTCTTGGTAAGAACTATGAGATTCAATATGCCTGCAAGCCTGATAACCAAGACAATAAAGGAGGCTTAGTTGTATAACACAATGGATTTGACAAATTAAATGCCACTCTGTGTCATGTCATGGAGCATGTCTTCACAGCAGCACGGTCCATCATTTTCTTACACTGGGACACATTGTCTGACATGCATTACTGTGGTGAAATAATGAGCTGTTACAGGTAAAAAAAAAAAAAAAGATGCAAAGAAATGGGAAACTGCCATAAGTCAGCAGTAAAGTGTGCAGTCATCGGAGCTGCAGAGGAATGGAAGGGAAAAAAACGAATAGAAGAGATAGTTTAGGGATGAATGTTGGGAGGAGATACAGGATAGAGGAGCGACGGTAATACAGTAATTAGAAGAACAAGAGTGAATGACAGATAGGCGGTAAAAGAGGGAAGCAGAGATTACAGAGGGGGGTGTAGATTAAGCAGGATAGGATTTGAGTCTGGGAAAGTGCACTCAAACACACACTGAACATGGACAATCACACACAAACAACAGCAGGCCTCAGAGACAGACGTCTGTGTGTGTTTGTCAAGGTGGTTTATTTTAATAGCCACCTCCCTTGCGCTCTTCCTTTCCTTCCACTTGTCTAATGCACAGTTTGGCTGCAGGCAGTGTGTAGGAGAGCAAAAACGAAGCAGACCTCGATCTCTCTGTCTCTCTCGTTCGAGTCGCTCTGCTTTTGAAGTGAAAATTAAAACGTCCGTAATCATGTATATTGCCGAGAAATGTGTTTGCACAGATGTATGGCTGGAGTTGATTAATGACACATATGAGAGGGATGTGATACCCTTTTTATGAGAAACCAGCAGGAGTTGAACACGACTTTCTGTGGGTTTGGTTTATGATGTGCAGCGATATACAGTATGTGATGTTTTCTGGCTGCTGTAGTGTTCTGATGCAGTACAAGTTGTCCCTAGCTTGTCTGATGGCATCCGTCCAACATGCCGTCACCGATGGTCCATTTGTCTTATCTAATTTCTTTCTTGTTCCTGTCGGACACTGACATGTATTTTCTTTTCCGCTTTCTTGTTCTCTTTCTCTTTCTGTCGTGCTCTTTCTTCCTCTCGTTGTCTCACTCTTTACCTCCCATTCTCTTTCTGCATTTTATACTTTTCATATTACTTAAATTCTGCATTATCCTTATTCTTTTAATGTGGTCTGTCTATGCTCCACCTCCTTGCACCACCCATTTCTCTGCCAATATTTGACCTGTTTTTTTTTTTTTTTTCTTTCTCTCCCTACCACATCCATGTTCTACATTGGTACTGTCTCATTCTCCTCACATGTTACCTCATCACCCTCACACCTTTCTTATTTCTACCTCTTACTCCCTCTATCTTCTCTATCCCTCTGCTCCACCTCTCTTTTCTGTCTCTTTTCTTCTTTTGTCTACAGAATTATTTCAAAGATGCCTGGAATATTTTTGACTGTGTGACAGTTCTGGGCAGCATCACTGATATCCTGGTTACAGAGCTTGGGGTAAGTAGCAGACTCTGTAGATGTGTATGTTTAAAAGATCTGCACTGAGGAGTCAAAACTGTAAACAGAAAGACATGATATTGTGTTAGCAATGTTTGTTGAGTAAGTATGACTATTTGCTAGGTAAGCTTCAGCATGTGTCTATGGGCTTGTACATCTGTCACATAGCCTAAAAGACATACAGTAGACAAGACAAGGAGTTAGGGGAGAGCATGAGTTAGAGGCCACTGTCGAGTCTTGCAATGCTCAGTCATGCATGAACATCTCTTGGAAGGCTTATATAATTGTCCCAGTTGGTGGAACGTGGAGAGACCAGACTCCAGCTAGCCAGCACTGAGCCACCGACAGCAAGGCAGGAAGTATGCTGACGCTCTGTAGTCAGCCAGCGCACAGCTTCTGCAAGCAACTTAGTAGCCAATCAAATGATCAGATTGCATCTCAGGTGGCCAATAGAGACTTTGCAGTTGCATCAGACATCCTTAAGTAACAACAGCTGAAGTCTTGAAGGTCAATTGGACATCTGACTGTGTCAATAATTAAATCAACTGTACTTAAAAAAGGAATATCTGAAAAGGAAAACGTGGGTCCATCCTTAAAATCATAGCTAAAAGTGATCGGTCTGATTAACTAGACTGTGTCCAGGGTTACATTATTTCTACACAGCACATTAAATTGCATTGAACCAGTGATAGTAAGAAGGGCAGGTAGTTTGGTTAGTCACACAGTTACCTGGCTTGGTGGGATTATGTTTTTTTTAATGTAGTGACACCCATCATCACTTACAAACATCCTTACTGCATTTAGACTGTTATGCTAATGATTGTCACCTGAAAGCAAACAGAAACACAAACTAAGAACCAGTCTAAAAACAAAGGGTAGTAAGGTAGCATATGGCAATGAAACTGTTGATATGTGCGCAAGTCTGTGTGTGCAAGTGTGGGGGAGTGTCATCTGTAGAAATTATCCTAAAGGTGTATTCAGACAGAACATGAGGCAATTTTTAGGTGGCATACCTGAGGCGTTCTACTTCTACTTCACAAATGTACAAATGAAAAGGAAAATGAGACACGCTTGATAACTTAAAACTAACAGCGGAACAATTAGTACATTGGCTGTTTGGAGCAAATAACCTGCGAGAATAACAAAAGGTGAAAATTGGCTTCGTGTTCAGTCTGAACAAAAGTTGCCTTAAAGGGTTGAACTCCTGCAGAATTACAGGTAGAACTGGCAGGAATAGAATACATTAACTGTATTTAAGAGATGTATCAACTTCTTGGATAGCTTTGATCCAAAGAAGTTCAAAAGGGCAAGGGATACCAATGATTCAAGCTCTCTCAAGATTTAAATTAATGCTCCAGTCAGATTATAGTAAATATTTCACTAATTGGTTGGTATGCAGTAATGTTTATTTATTTAGAATCCATATATATTTTTCGAAACAATTCCCTGCTGTCTGTATCCTTGGTATCCCCAAATATATGAATGTACAAAATGTGCAGACAGAAACCTGCTGCTGTACTAACTTGTCTCTGTATTGACTGTCGATTTCTTTCTTGTTTTTATCTTTTTACATGCTTTCTTTAAATCGTCCACAAACTTAACGATGATCTACTGTAATCTACTTCGCCCCACCCCCTTCTCCCCCAACACCTACTACTTCCTGCGATTCCGTCCAATCAAAATGCACTATGAATCCTCTGTGTCCACCCATGACAACCGGCTTGGTCAATATCTCTGGTTGTTCTACGAACCAACCAAAAATCCAAAAATTTGCCGCTATAAACCATATGTCTGCAACATCCACATGTAGATGGTTTGTAATTTTTTGGAGATCTTATTTTAGTGCATCTGTTTTAACTGCAATGTGCATGTTTTGCTTGATCCCCCCACAACCCAAAACCCTCAACTGAGTTCTAAATTATTTTTATTTTTTAAATTAATTTGTTGCCAAGTTTACTAACCTCTCTACCAGCCACTGTCCATTTCATACAGCTATAAATCCTACCAATACTGTAGATCCTTTACTGGGAACTAGTGTTTGGTTTGTAAAGAATAGGATTATATAAAACTGGAATAGATAGCTACATCTATCCATTGAGATTAGCCGTTCATTGTGTGCACATACACAGACACACACACACCCACACATATGACAGTGACTGGGAGAGTGTTTCCAGTAACAACAGGGTAAATCAAAAGCTTTGCTTCTGGCAGAGAGAACAAGTGATGCATGCTGCCCCTTGCATGTCTTTGGCAGGAACCCTTTATTTTCACAACACACACACACACACACACACACACACACACACACACACGCACACACAAACAGAGCAATGTAATACATTCTATATTGTGGATGGATCCTGCATGTGCCTGCTGCCAGTCCCTTTTGAGTACTTCGTCTCACTTCAGTTGCACTTCAGCTGCAGTCTTTTGTTCTACTGTGGTACGTGGTTGAAGAACTCTGTATTACCAATTTCACTTAAGTAATAAAGAATAATTTGTAATTTTTGAAAATAAAACAAATAAATATGAACATGCTTTCTTTTCAAAATCAATTGAAATTGCCACAGACAAAAAAAAATATGAACTTGAAGAAATTACGATATAATGACCTTAGTTGGTCCTTCAACCACTTCTTGCTCTTTTTTGGCTGTGACATCACTACAGAATGTCACATGACTTTGGCAGCCAATCCTATTGGATGGTGCATCAGCTGCCATTAGCTTTGCTTGTTTGCCTTGTATTAGTGCACATCTGCATGCTGTGGGCTTGCTTCATATTAAAATATTGCATATTTTGCCTTGAGAGAATTAGTGCATTTGGTTGTCTTTCCAAGGAAACGTCCTGACATCCCTGCACTTTAACTATTCACCATTCCTACCACATTTACTACTTTGTAACCCAATTGGATGAAACTAGTTAGATTTGGATGATTTCCTTTCCCCTGTGTTGTTTGGTTTGGTTTTGTCTAACTTAATGGATATGAAAAGCTTGTTGGAGCCTTGCTGATTTGAGTTTGGTTTGCTTTGACTTGTTTGGCTCCTGATTCTTTTATTTGTATTAAGTTTGAATCTCCTTCAGTTTGAGTTTGACTGTTTTTTCTCTAATTTTTTTTTCTGTCCTGTCTAAGGAAAGATGTTTGCACGCTTTGCACTAAAACTAACTACTCTTTCCTTTTATTCCAACCCCAAATCCTTCTTTCTACCTTTCCTTTCCCCTGCTCTTCACTTCCCCCTCTTTAACTTTCAATCCTAACCCTTTCTACCCCTCCTCCTCCCTTTGTTTCTCTTTCTCTTTCTGTCTCCCTTTCTCTACATTGTTGTGGCTATACTGTAGAATAATTTCATCAACCTAAGTTTCCTGAGGCTGTTCAGGGCAGCTCGTCTCATCAAGCTGCTGAGGCAGGGAGAAACCATCCGTATCTTGCTCTGGACCTTCGTTCAGTCCTTCAAGGTTCACAACCAATTATACAGCATAGCACACACACCGAAATCATATGCATTCATATTTGCCGGTTTTACAAAAAACCTATCCAATATTGTGTATATATACATAGACAATGCCTAGGTGCAGTGTCATATAGCATGCTCAGTGCATTCATATGTATCCAACCTAATAACAAACGATTATTGTATCTCTCCTCAGGCACTGCCTTATGTCTGCCTCCTCATTGCCATGCTGTTCTTCATTTACGCCATCATTGGGATGCAGGTGGGTGAGAGCCTCAACCATAAAAAATGCTATAGTGCTTTTGGGATACATTAAATATGTTTGATAGAACAATGATGAGGAGGAGGAGGTGGAGGTAGAGAAGGAGAATGAGGATGATGATAATAGTCATAAGGATCTGGTGCATAACAGGTGGAGGAGGAGGAGGAGGAGGATGTTTATAGAAGTGGTGACTGCGGCATGTGTGCAGTAAAGTGTGAAAATCTCAGGCCCTGCTTTAGTGGCAAGGAAGGCCAGAAAGGTCACTGATGAGCAACTGTAGCTTGTAACTGGAATTCAGTGTTAACAATGTGATTGTATTTAACAGCTGTTTGGGAATATTGCTATTGAAGAAGACGGAGAGAGTGCCATCACCCAGCACAACAACTTCAGGACCTTCATACAGGCTCTCATGCTTCTCTTCAGGTGCTGATGAACGTGTGTGTGTGTGTGTGTGTGTGTGTGTGTGTGAATCTATCTGTATATACAGCGCTTGCTTTATATGTAAATATAAAATATTCTAACCTGTTACAGTTTTAGCAGACTTGATATTCCTCAAAAATTGAGCAAAGCTTCTGTGTGTTTTAGGAGTGCAACTGGAGAGGCTTGGCATGAGATCATGCTGGCGTGTCTGGGGGGTAAGGAGTGTGACCCCCTGTCAGGGAATACAGACCCAGAGTGTGGCAGCCAGTTTGCCTACCTCTACTTCGTCTCCTTCATCTTCTTCTGTTCATTCTTGGTGAGTACATACTACATAATCCAATACACTCATCTGCAGCTTGTTATTTCAACTTGCCATCTTCTAGCAAGGTATTCCAAATCCCAAGTCCTCATTCATTTTGTCTTTCGCTTCTTTCGCTGCTTCTTGAGTGTCTCAGATTGTTCTGCAGTTCTTAGCTATAGCTTGGGAAAAAACGTAGCTTAAACTTAACATGCAGTTTCATTAAAACACAATTGTTTGTCAGATCAGAGGTTTAACTTTTATACTTGTGTGTATGTGTGTAGATGCTGAATCTGTTTGTAGCCGTCATCATGGACAACTTTGAGTACTTGACTAGAGATTCATCCATACTGGGACCTCATCACCTGGATGAGTATGTCAGGATATGGGCCGAGTATGATCCTGCTGCCTGGTGAGTGGTAACGTGCACACACTCAGGTGCACATGCACATACTAGCACACAACGCTAATTGGGCAGGCTTTGACACTGACATGATGTAACTTATATGATAAAGTTATATCCATAAACATGTCACATTTCTGGTTGTGTTTGCACCAGTAGTGCACATAAAACCACAAAGTCATTACTTAAGATGTGTATATTCATGCAACGGAATCAGTAACTTCTTAACAATGCAGTAACTGTGTTTTTTATTGTGTAAAACAGCAGAACAAGGTCAAATGATATAGAAAAAATACAAACCACAAGTGCCAACCGGTTAATAGAGCCAAATTTTCGAGCGAAAGAGCTGCAAGGGGGCTGTAACGGATCTGAGTATAACCTCATCAGGCATCTGGTTATCTCTCTCACACCGTACAACCCCCCTCCCGTTCCTCCCCTTTTCTGTAAACTGCCCTGAAATACCTCCCACCCCTTCCTAGCCCTTTTCCCTTTCCTGGAATCTGCATACTGATAAAAAAAACGTAATGTGGCAACGTCTACTACCCAAACAAAGCTGCTTTGTCCAACTCTGTAGTCTAAATGTAGACATGCTACGTTTCATGTATCTGTATTCCAGTGCCTGTGTGTTGCCCTCTTGCTGTCCTGTAGACTGCACTTAGCGTGCTCTAAACAGGGAAAGTAGGAAAGGAAAGGAAATGAAAGAGAAATAAGAGAATAGAAGGCATGATAAAATTTACAGGAAAGATAGATAACAGATTGAAATATGGGCGAAAATGGTGAATGGAAAAATGAAAGAGAGATTTAAATAGTTGATTAGAGGTTATGAAATCATCAGTTATCATTTTTCATAACATTCAGGAAAGTTATTGCTGCTCCAGTTACATTTGCTGAATATTGTGAGTAAATTCCCTCTCCTGAAACTAACATTTTCAACCACACCTCACTGAGTAGGACTTGGAACCCACTGCACAGGAAGCGGAAGACAGGGAACAAAGACACATGGTTGACATTAAACACATATTTAAGAGGGAGGGGATCTGCGCACCACAAGCAGCTATTAAGCATTTAACTGTTTACCAAGCAGATGCTTTTCTACTCAATTCCTTAATTACACACATCCAGCCAGGGGTTGGACTGGAGAGAGGAAGGAAAGGGCTGTTGAGCTAAGAACAAGGAGTAAGAGAAAGAAAATGGAGGCATTCAGTGAAGTGCGTAGAGTGTGTATGTAGGTGCATTCAGGTGTAGATGTGTCTGTCACATACAGTAAACATATTGTAAAGTATTTTCAGATACTGTGTACTTGTCAACTTGTGCTCTTCCTCCCAATGTTCTCTCTTCTTTCTGGATGTGTGTGTGTGTGTGTGTTTTCCTGTGTGTATGCGTGTGTTTCTTAACTCCCCTGTATTCTTCTTGCAGCGGGCGCATTCATTATAAGGACATGTACAGTTTATTACGAGTTATCGACCCGCCTCTCGGCTTAGGCAAGAAATGCCCCCATAGGGTGGCCTGCAAGGTTTGACTTCCATTCAAACAAAATCTCTCAACCACACTTGCTAGCCACAGCATCCAGGAATGGAGTGAATGCCGCTTTATATATTTTTTTTCTTCTTCATTTCAATTTTACAAATTCTTTTCTACCATTATCGACTTGCATTCTGAACTGCTTAGAGAATGTGCGGGACAATGCAGACACCCAGAGAAGCATGTGAAGTGCACTAAGTGAAATGGGGGGGGGGGACCCAATCCACATTAAGAAGTTTTACCACATTGTAAAATCTTTTTTTCTTTCTTTTTTTTTTCCCTTTTCTGAATATTCTTTTCTTTTGCTTGCTGTGGAGCCATGGCTATAATGTAGCAAGCTACGGTTGCCCACTGTAGTGTTGCATTGTTCTTGGTTTTTGGGGGTTGGGGGAAAGACAGAAACTGCATTGACACCCCTTCCTCTTCCTCCCCTCTCTCCTCGTCCGAGCAGGAGCAGCTTGGTGTCTGCTGGCAAGCTCTGCCCTGCTCTTGTGCAAACACACACGACCACACACATATACAGTTTATATATACATTTGTCCTGCTTGCTCAGAATTGTCTTCTGATTCTACAAAGGAACATTTACTTCGCAAATTCCAATCCTAATCTTCCTCCTGTTGTCTCCCTTCCCTGTGTCATTTACTCCCTCTCTTTTTTGACATGACTGTTAGAGAGTACTGTAGCTCATAGAGAAGCCACACAGCCACAGTCTCTCCAAATAAGCCCAATAACCTTGTCTTTCTGTTGTTCTGTTCTTTTACTTTATTTTGGTGTTTTTTTCTTCCTTTCTCCCCCCTTTCTCTCTCGATCTCTGACAATCCTCCTCTCTCTTTTCAACTCCATCCTCTAATAAATCTCTCTCCCACTGCATCTTTTTTCTCCCACTTCCTCCCCCTCTCCATCTCTCCCCTTTTTTTGTGCTTTTGTTAACGGGGTGGTGGCACTGGCTGATGTTGCAGTGGCAGGATCAGTTGCAGGGAAATGTATGACATGCTGAGGCACATGTGTCCTCCACTAGGCCTCGGGAAGAGGTGTCCAGCACGGGTGGCCTACAAGGTCAGAAAGGACCCCATCTTC
>NW_023339696.1:9211956-9214606 GCF_004916995.1 Morone saxatilis | reverse complement strand
CCCCCCCCCCCATCCCGATTAAATGCCTCTCCATTCATCAAAACTTTTTTTTTTTTTAAATTCCTACAAACCCTTCTTGCACATCCCACCCCCATGCGGCATGCAATGCACACGCAATATGCCTCACAGGACAAGCAGCTGCGCAGCCTTACACAGAAAGCATCCTCTGTTGGCGACATTAAAATGAGTTTGTTGAGTTGTCTTAATGTGGCTGTTATTGGGCGGAATAAGAAAATTTGTAGACAATGGGGCTAGGCTGAAATGATAGAGCGACTAGCTCTATCGCTAATTATCTGATGTCTAATGTGTGACAAATGGGCACAGACTTAGAGGGGTTAATAGGTGAGAGAGAGCAGCATTCTGTGGAAAAAGAAAGAAGAAGAAAAAAAATGGCAACCATGGAAGTGCTGTTTTGGTGCTAAGATGCTACATGATTGTTCAGGTGAACATAATCCAGGTATATGTAGGAAACATGAGGTGGAAAAAATGTATTTATATTTTAATATTACTTCTGCCAGAATATAGATATAATGAGAGTTGAAAGGGAAAGCGTAAGGAAAAGAGATGATAGAGAAATATGAATCCATATGTTAACTGGTCTTGAGCTGGACCATGAAAAGAAAAGAACTGACCAAAAGTAGACAAACAAAAGACAAACAATGCAAAGAAAAAATAGAAAGTAACATCACCACACTTAGTTGGCTGTGGCTGTAAGAAAGCGGTCCTGCCTGAAGGCTCTGCTGTCTCTCGTCAGGACAGACAAGATCGAAGGTTAAAATCAGTGGAGCTAGGTGGTTCATTGTTCTGTGGACTGGTTGGAAGGTCAAAGGTCAGGATTTCTCTCATTGGCAATGGAGCTTAGGGAAAGTGGTGGGGGAGGTAAGGGATAAACACAGAGATGGCGACCTTCTGGAAAAACTGTTCCAGTAATAATTATCAAGGGGCAGATTAAGATGTCAGGGAGGATTTGCCAAAACCATGAATGTGAAGCATGTCAGGTTGTTCAGCAGGAGGACTGAGGGTCCATCTTTTAGTTCAGGGAGGAGGCTTTTAGGAAAAAAAGGTTGAGGGTAAAACCCAAAAGAAGAGTAGAGAGTGAAGAGAGACAGAGTAAATCAAAGAATAGAATACATAGAAAGAATAAAAACATGTTTCACTGAGAAAGAGAAAGAGGTAGAGGTATAATACCAGGGTCAAATAATACATTTAGTCAACATAGATATTTTTTTCTTATTAGTGTAATCAAGAGGAGATTTAAATATTTCTTTATAGGTCAAAACTAGGCTATGGAAATTAGTTTGGTGTATCTTCCTTCACTGACAACCTCTCTGACACATTATAAATGCACTCATATTTAAGCCCCATCCATGTGGAACTGTAAATGGTTTACATTATCAGTACTATTTGACCCCAGGTCTGCCATAGAAGGAGGAGGGAGGGTTGGATAAAGCAATGGTTAGCGATGGAGTGATCTCCTGTGACTACAGGCTGTTTGGCCGGCTGCCCCCTGAGGCTCACAGTGATCTGCCAATGGTGTTTCATGAGAAGGTAAATTTGTTGTTATCATTCTGTATATTTCTATTCTGATAACAATTTGTGTAAGATTAATTGTGTCTGTGCCGATTATACGACAGACAAGGGGTTTGTGCATGGGGTTGTTGGTGGTGGTGGTGGTTATCAGTCATGCAGAAGGCAGGTGAGGGAGTGTGTATGTGTGGGGAGGGGAGCAATATGCAGAGATGAGGGGGGCTGGAAACAGAATAGAACTGCATTGACGACAGAACCAAAGGACAAAGAGAAGATTGGACTTGCAGATAGGAAAGGCTGCTTGGGGGCTTGGAGCTGCTACATGAAGGGTAACGGAAAAAGAACTGCTTCTGTATGGCAACCAAAGGCTCTCTGAGGAAAACACATCACTGACACAAGCCCTTCTGCTCTCTCTACCATTAGAAATAACAGATAATATCTATGTGAGGATTGATATCACATAATTCTGTTGTGTGTTTGTGTGCATGTGCGTGTGTGTATGTGTTTGGCCCGCCAATGCCACAGGGACGGGAACGAGTCAGGAGGCACGTAGGGTCTAGCCGGACGTTCCAAGCTCCTGCCGCTGCACACGCATGTTTTCTGTGTAAGGAGTTTGTGTTGGTTGGTGTGTGTTTGTTTAGCAGTGTCTATATGTGTCAAATGTTTGCCTAATTAAGGAATATCTTTAATGTTTGTTTTATACTTATACGTTTAAATAATTGCAATTGTGTATACACTTACAGCCGTCACTTTACTGGAAGAATAAAATGGCATTATTGATTATAATGTGCGTGCCTTTTGCATGTTTGTGTAATTGAGCTTGTGTGTCCATCATACACGGCGCAAACGAGCTGAGAAGGTCACTCTCTTCGTCCCCTCCTGTGGATACACACCCGCCTAAACCCCTTCACCCTAATTGTCTTGCTCCCCCCCCCCGCCAATCCCACACCACCACACAACGCCACAACACCGACCAGCCCACCCCCACTTTCCACGAAAAAAGAAACAGAAACAGAACCAAAGAAACGACGACACTAAAGTTTACATCACGTTGAGCGCTTAAATCCCTGGCCCCTCCCCTCCTTGCCCCCCCTCCAACCCCACCCCACCCCCGCCCACCCAC
>NW_023339696.1:9204035-9211931 GCF_004916995.1 Morone saxatilis | reverse complement strand
ACCCACAGGAGACTCGGGGGTGAAGATTTGCGGTCTTCTGACCTTGTAGGCCACCCGTGCTGACACCCCTTCCCTGAGGCCTATGCGATGCTCATCAATACTACTGCTGCCCAGCATGTCTACTTAACACTTATCGCCTGACAACTTTGATTTGCCACTGCAACATCAGGCCAGTGGCCACCACCCGGTTAACTAAAACGCTCTCGTCAAAATAATATGGCCGGCGCGGGAAGGCATGTGGAGGTGTGTAGGGGATGGGAACAGTGTTTCCGCGTGTGGGGAACATAATGCCATTGTTGTGGGTGAGTGAGATTGTTTTGGAATAAATTCTCCTGGTTTGGTGATGAGTTGAAAAGGGGAGGAGAGGAGGATTTTTTCAGTAGGTCGGGGAGGGAAGAAAGGGGGGAGAAAGGAAGAAAAAACACCAAAATAAAGTAAAAGACGGAGGTTCCACATACATGCCACCGCACTTACTTCCCGGTTATCTCACTGCTCATCCTGATTGGCCCCCCCACAGAGACTGCTCCGTATGGATCTGCCTGTGGCCGATGACAACACGGTCCACTTCAACTCCACTCTCATGGCCTTAATCCGCACAGCACTGGACATCAAGATCGCCAAGGGTGCGGAAGGTTTGGAATCTCTCTTACCTCCTCTGATCCGATTTTCACACATTTTCTTCTCCTTTTTCTCATTTCCCCCTTAGTGCAGTGCTGTCTATTACTGTGCTGAACCCAGAAACCTTCAGCTCTCCCTGATGCTTCTCCTACTGTTGCTTAAGTACAGTGTGCTCTCTATGGAAGTAGATCCTGTGTGTAGCGTGTGAAGCTGAAGGTTGAGATCCTGTGGAATCGAGGTTTTGTCACTTCAGCTTAAAAACTGAATTGCCTGTGTACAGTTTTCCGTGCAGTTATGATTTGATCCCAGCTATTATCCTGACCTTTCTAATAACTTCTCTTCTGTTTGTCCTTGTTTTCTTGTTTGTATGTCCTCTATTATACCTTTTTATATCAATCTGAACGGGTGTGAATGGTTTGTGTCCACTTGTGTGTGTATGCGTAAACCCTTTTTTATGCACATTTCTGCGTGTGCACTTTGGTGTGTCTGAATTTTTGCGTGTCCATGTTCTTGGACATGTATCTCTATATATGCGTGTGTATCGGTATGGGTGTGCATGTGTGTGTTCGTTGAACCTGCCTAGGTGGTGTTGACAAGCACCAGATGGACGCGGAGCTGAGGAAAGAGATGATGGCAATCTGGCCCAATCTCTCACAGAAGACTCTGGATTTGCTGGTTACACCGCACAAGTGTAAGTTGCAGAGTGTGGGTGCAGGCGCAGCAATGTGGCTTGGATGCAGCCACCGTGTGCCGCCCAGTGCTCCAACGTTGTTTCTCTTCACGCCACCTGAAGGACCGCTTCTCTCAGCCAGTCTCTCTCACTGCTGCACCCTCTGATACAGTTGGCACCTTACCCCACACATCCACATACATCACATATATGAAGACATACTTATGTGAACATGAAGAAAAAAACAAATAGAGGCTCTGACAAGGCACAGGCCACATGGTAGATGCAAAACAACTACACACACACACACACAAAACTCAAACCACACTCACCAGAATAGACCCACCACCAGTCACAGACCCCAACACTTCTCCACCTCTCTGTGCCTGAGATCAGAGGGTGCCTCACTATAGATCAATCCTCTATAGACGTCTTTTCACTTCAGGGGCTGTCAGCTGCATACACTAGATGGCTGGCTGTGCTTGATAAAAAAAAAAAAATACTGTACATTCTGAGTGTTAATAAACTGAGAACACATGCACAGGTGCTTATGCACTAGTTGCATAATACAGTAGTTGCTTTAGATTGTTTACAATGCATGAGATTTGCTATCAAAATAGCTAGGAGCTGAAATGTATTATGTATTTAACATTACATTTGCAACCAAAGATATTACGGATTTTATTCCATGTATTTTGTGTTATTATTTAATGACTTGGTTAAATTTGTGTTGATTATTGCGATCACACGATTGCAGAGGAGCGGCTGAATTTGTTTGTGAGATGCTTTGATTACAAGATTTTACCTGTGACAAATATAAATGCGATATAAATATAACGGTATATAAGTAAGTAATTAAGTAAAATACAGTTTAAAAAAAAAAATAATCAATCCGTCTGTGAAAAGACTATTTGCTAAGTGTTCATATGTGTGTGAGTGTCCCAAGTGTGTTTCTATGTTTGTGTGCATGCCTCACCCCTTTCTGCCATTCCTCGCGCTCAGGGTCCATTCCAAAAGGTCTAATCTCGCAGGGTAACTTGTCATTCTCTCAGCAGCTACAGACCTGACAGTGGGGAAAATTTACGCTGCCATGATGATCATGGAGTACTACCGGCAGAGCAAGATCAAGCGCTCGCAGGCTCTTCGTGATGAGCAGGTACTGGTGTCTCAAGGAAAAAAAACCCTCTTTCTGCATCCGACCCTTTTAAAGTTAAAGGCAGACTGACGTACTGAAATCAAGGTTGCAGGGCTGTAGTCCCGGTCATGTAAGCCTGGGCTGTGACAACCTCTGTCTAGATCTAAGGAGTCCTCATTCAGTTCCACCTGAAAGAGGTTTGTATGGGGATGAGCACAATAACTTCACAATCTAATGCGGCCTCCTATCTACTATATATAATGCTTCTTCTCTAACAGCAAAAACAGTGCTGCCATCTGCTGGACAAAGTGTGTTAATTCTTGCATTTACAGTAATGTGTGTAACTAACTGTAGATTATCATTCGATCTATTTTGAATGGAGCCGACAGCCACTTGATATGATGCAGAAGAAACATTTAAAATTTCAAATGCTAATTTAGTAGATGATTTCTACCAACGTGTTACAGTTCTTTAGCTGTTTAGACTTGGGTTTGGTTGTCACAGCCTCTCAGGCGCTTATGCCTGAACATCATGGGAGCCCTCATAATGCCTCCTTTTGCTCAGCTCGATAAAGATACTGTACCTCCTCACTCCCCACCACCCATGCTTGTAACCTTGGACTGTTAGATTTGCATTATGATATTGCACTCTACCCTTCAGTTAGCACCCTGTCCCTTGTTAGAGAATGCTTCCAATAAAAGAAGTGACTACCCTCCACATTAATTTAGCTGTATTTCATCTTGGTGATTGAGATCATAAGATAATATCAGAACTGGAAGGTAATGGTCCTTAACAGGTTTATGCAGCCGGCTCGGGCCATAAACATTTGGCGAGCTGCATGCTTCTGAGGACAGTCATCAACCTGATTTTTCATTGCCCGTGTTAAATGTGTCAAACATCAACAAAACCTCCTTTATTGTCTTCTTGTTTTCTCGTGCCCCTTCCACCTTCCCTCACAGTCCTCTGGCCATACGCAGGGCTCCATACTTGACCCACTGTTTTACTTAAAGCTCAAATGTACTCCCAAATGGATGCAAACACAGCCGTGTAGTAGTTCTGTTTATACTACTTTCTAGAGTCCGCTTGGAGGACGAGTTTCCCACAGTGTAATGACTGTGCAGCCATGCGGTCACAACAAATTGGGGGCACGTGAATGTCCGCTCAGAGACTACACGTACACACTGATGATTTACATCCCACAGACCCTACGTACAAAGTCTAATTCCTGCTTTACTCCACTTCTTTCATTCGTTTTTTACCCCAACACATACTGTATGTCATCTCCAGTCCACCAGCCACACTGTAGACTGCTGCTGTCTTGACAGGGGCAGCAGTGTTTTTATGATCCAAAAATGGCATTAATGCAGATACCATCACACAACAATCTGAAAGCGCTTTACATTGTATTTAGTGCTTGCACACATAGACGCTATGTGGAGGCAAATTGGAGTTTTTGATTGTGAAAGATAACATTTGACATGCACTCTCACTAACAGGTTGATGACTTCTTTGAAAAAGGTGGTTATTGGGTAGTACTGTTGAAACTTCATATGTAGATGACTAATAAATGAATGCCAATGGGTGTAGCATTTTGTCCCGTCATGCATTTCACCTGCTGTATGTTCACCTCCACAGGATTGTTGCAGTGTTTACCTGCCTTGATGTCCCCCATCCCTCCTTTGAACGAGGCCCCTCTTTTATTGCTCCCGTCTTTATCGGTTCCCAATTCCTGTAGAATGAATTCTTTTTTTCTTTTTTTTTTTGGAAATGTCGATTTGGAAATCGATGTTACAGTATTAAAATCCATCATCAGATGACACCCGATCATCAGATGAAACTCAGAATGACAACTGATCATTTCCTTTGATACGACCTTAAGCTCTAGACTGAGTGGGTGAACTTCCTTATTGGACCTTATAAAGCACTCTAATGGTTAGAATCCTCAACCTCACAGGGTTGTCAGGTCCCAGAATGCACTTTGAATCCACCCATCTCTTTCTCCTGCTACCTGCTAGGCATCAGTTGCTCACGAGTCCCCCTCCCCCGTTCGTTCCTCATCCATTACCTCTTTTGCCTCGCCTCGCTTCAGCCGACAGCCCCCTCCCCACATGCCCTCTGTTCCTGCTCTGCCCGTTTTCCCTCCATTTCCCTGTCAGTCTGCCTGATAGCTGGCGGCGGCCATGTTGTATATCTCACACAGAATCGAACGCCATTACTGTTTCAGCGCGTGGAGCCACCTTCCCCCACCCAGGATGGGGGTCCGGGACTTAACAACGCCCTCCCTCCACCGGAGACGTCAGGGACTGTCAACAGCCTGTGAGTTGGATTCTTTGTAGGAACTTTTGAGACGGTGGTTTGTTAAAAGCAGACCAGTTAAGGAAGGTGTGTCTATGATGCGACGTTTTTCTGTGTGTGTCATAGGCCGGTGGAGGGGGGGGTCCCGGAGAGCCATTCGTGGGTGACGGCTCGTGCTCAGGAGATGTCCCAGAAGGCCGGCAGCTGGAGTCCTGAGGGACACCCTGAGGATGGCCTGGAAAGCATGACCAACTCTCAGGTAGAAAGCTCATACACACACACCCAGGACCACACACCCAACAACACACACACTATACAAATAAAATACATCTTTATCGAACAAACAAACACTGGATCCATTCAACATTTGTTTTTACTTTCATGTCATTGCTACCAAATTAACTCCCAAAGAACCATCGAGGACACTTAAATGGTGAAATAAACTATGATCTTCATGCAGTTTCCATCTGCACTGAAAGTACTGTCCACCTTATTCCTAATCCCTACTAAAGGACCTCAGGTTTGTGTTCCACTTCATTATAACTGAAGTCAAAGTAGAAATACCATTCCAGTCCAGTCAGTCCAATAGTCTCTTATGCTTATGGTTGATGGAACTCTTCACAGTAGTTGTGAAAATAAACAACATTAAATACTGCATGTGCTGTAAAATCTGAAGCCACCTTGGCACAACATAGAAAAACTCATACTGTCCCATCTTTACTGCCTTGTTGCCTTTATTATTTCTACTCAGTAGGTCATTTTCATTTCCTGCGATCTCTCTGACCTCGATTCTTCAGTTAGCATTGACATGACGTTAAACTTTCTTTGATTAGTTCCATCTCTCAGACCTGTCTTTTCACACAATTTTGTATCTTACTGAATTTTTCCTTCACCATACGTTTTCCACATTTCATTTAGAGTCTATCTTGCCTCTGTCTTCAGAGTGGTTCATGTCTCTGTCATCATGCTGTTAAACCTCTCTGCTTGTAGACCTCGTGGAGGGCCTGACGGGTCTCTGTATCAGTCAGCCCTGTAACGTAGCCCCTTCTCCATATCAGTCAACAGAGGTCTGGAGAAGTTTAAACTCAGTAGTTGGATAGAAGAGAGTGGCTGTTGGCTTCATTCAAACTAGTTTGAATGATAACCTACAGTTAGCTACATACAAGGAAAAGCGAATCATAAAGCACAAACAACAACAGGTGATATTAGACGAAAAATGCCTTTAAAGCAAACACTGGTATGTATGTAATGAGATAACAAACTGAGTCCATAAGCAGCAAGCATTTTTTCAACTGGCACTTCACATAAGCTAATGATTCAAACTTAAATGGAGGTGTGGCTAAGCAGGAAAAGGGCAAGCCAATGGCCCCAGCAGCCAGATTCAGCTCCACTCCTAAAGGTATACTTCAAATAAAAATATATATAATATATAAGTGCAACGTGCTGGATTTAGATAGCTGCAGTGTGTGCAAACTAGCCAGCCAACGTTGTCGTGGTGTTTACACAACCTAATTTAGTGCCTACAGTTTATCAGCGCCTGTACCTGGCCAACATCATCCGTTCAGTTGTGTTTTTCCACATGTCCTCTGGGCTGCATATAGGTTTACCCTCAAATTCATTCCTGCTGTGACTCACAAGCTCCTCCACCTGGCACAGATGCCGTTAAACAAAGAATCTCCGCATTTGCTTTGCAGCTCCATTTTTGACAGCAGCCTTTGCAAACAAACTTTTATTTAAGTAGACTTATCAGTCTTATCAACGCGAGATCCTAACACTCAATTCTTATTTTTATTTCATCCATTGCACAATTTAAAAACTAAAACAACAAACAAAGGAAAAAAGGTCCCTCTTCACACACACACTCACTAAATTCTCCCACTGACTACCTTTACCTCTCTGAGACCCTCAGTTCTCTGCTTTCTTTGGATAACCAACTTTCCCACCTATACCCCTACTCCCTGTCAGTTTTCATGGCAGCCGTCACACCATCTCCTGCTCTCCTGCTCTGTTTGCAGACGGTAGAGATGAGAGAGATGGGGCAGGATGGTTACTCGGATACTGAGCACTTTCCACCAATGGAAGGCCATGGCAGGGCCGCTTCCATGCCCCGCCTCCCAGGCGACAACCAAGTGAGCAGCATTCTCACCTTTCCACTCTCTTTCTATTCCCCTCCCCCCCCCATTTTCTCTGTTCCTCATCTCCTTTTGTTTGAAAAGAACATATTTGCAAAGGTCTGATTTGTTGCTTAAAGATTTATTGCTGTGGTTACTCGAATGCATGTAGGAGAAAGCTTACGAAGGTCATATTGACAAATGTGCACTATCACTGGTAACCTGAGCAAAGGTTACATTTTTGTGGGTTAATTTTTGTTGCCAAAGGTAATGTGACTACCATGAAACAAGACATGTAGTCATGACAATGTTTCTGGCTAAAACATGGGAATGTTTTGCTGAAATATTGGCCTCCAAGCTTGTATTCAAAAGGACCATAGCAAGGCAAAGTCAGACCTTCTGCTCCTTTTCTCTTCTTCTCCTGTTGTCCTCTGCTCTTCCTCTCATCCTGCCACCTGCATGGAGGTTTTTAACCGTGGTTTTCCCCGTTTCCATCTAACACACGCATCCATTTTATTTTGTTTCATATCCCGGTGAGTGCTCTGGTTGTCATATGCACACAACATATTTATAAATACAAATGTACACACACACACACCAACACCCACACACACACACAGATTACACACTTCTCTGCCCTCCATTATCTCCTCTTCTTTTGTCAAGACCCTGATTTATCTTTTGTTGTTGTTTTTGTACTAAACTGTCTCTTCCTTCCTATCAAAGGTTTTGCCTCTGCTGAACTCTTTTTGAATTTTGGGGGCTTGTTGTTTTTTCAAACCAGGACGGGGAACCAGCATGACATTGTGTGTTACAAATGTGTGTGCGTGTTACAGATGTGTGTGAGTGCGTGTGTTTTACAGATGTGTGTGTGCGTGTTACTGATGTGTGTGTGTGTGTGTGTGTGCTCTCTGCCGTTTTTCTGTGCTGTCACTGTTCTTTGTGTCCTAAGACTCACATTGTTTCTGTCACTCTGTTGTCAAATTGTAATTGTTTGTGTGTGTATGTGTGCGTGTGTGTGTGTGTATGTGTGTGTGTTTGTAACTATGCATATCCATTTGTACGTG
>NW_023339696.1:9203811-9203935 GCF_004916995.1 Morone saxatilis | reverse complement strand
GTGTGTGTGTGTGTTTGTGGGTCTTCTCTGTGCTCATACAGCAGCGGAGGAGAGGGAAACAACGTGGCAGTACCCTCAGTGTATGTACCCTGTCTTCCCTGTCTCGTCTCTCTCTCTCTCTCTC
>NW_023339696.1:9198851-9203738 GCF_004916995.1 Morone saxatilis | reverse complement strand
TCTCTTTCTCTTTCTTTTTCTCTCCCTTTAACTCTCAAACACTCTCTTGAAACTTATTTTTTTCCTCATTTGTCATGTCTCCATGTCGTGTCTTTATCATGGCAGGGGTTACTTTAAAATGTATTAGGACAACCATTTTTGGCATGACCAAATCTGATGTCAGCCCAGCTTCCAAACTGATCCCAGCATCCTTATGCTGTGTCTCCACTGCATGGTACGTCTCAACTGGAACCACTCTTTTTTGTTTTTTCATTGGCAAAAGTCGTGGATTGTACCTGGTACCACGTATTTTTTGTATCACTTCAGTTGAGGTTCTGAACAAGCAGACTCAATACTAAAAGGTGACTGCTGATTGGTCAGAGAATCTTCACTAGAATCTTCACTTATGTGACACGGAGCAGCCAGAGTCGTCTCGACTAGGGCTGCACAATACGGTACGATTCACGATTAGAGGTTTTTTGTTTTTGTTTTTCATCACAAATGTAATTTGTGTGACATTTGTTGGGGTCTGTACCAAATAAACATGTTTTCTCAATTCTGAACAACAAGATTTGTATGCCAGGGCATCTCTTCAGAACTATGTAGTTTGTTATAATGCTGACACACATTTTACCTTTATGAAAAAAATTGCAGCTTCTGTGATTTGGATATTACACCTGGCCATATTGCGATTGTGATAATTTTCCAATTAATGGGGCCCTAGACTTGTTGTCTTCGCTCTGATGTAGAGTTAGCCAAACTTTTTCAACAGTCTGTAGTCTTGTTGCATTCAGCCTTTTCTGAAACAGAGTTTGTCTCCTGGAATCTACCAAGAATCAAGAACACCATCCCTCCGATATCCTCCATTGTTCCTATGTTTGTGTGTTTGTGTTGCGCTGAAAATGATGACACATCGCTATGATGATCAGCCAAGAATCCAGACTACAATAAGAGAGTATTATTCTGGTACCAAAAGTGAGTCGAGTTAATAGAGCCGAGCCGTATGCCATGCAGTGGAAACATGGTTGTAGTTAGCTAACACGGTGGGTTTGAAATTGGGCTGAACTCTGCACGTCCCCTGTCATTCTCAACAGTCATGCCACATGTCTCGGGGCCTCTGTGTCTCTCTCTCTCTCAGCTGTTGCTGCTAGTGCTTTGTTGCGCTACGTCCTCATGCCTGTGTGCTCGTCTATGATGTTGTCAGCGTTTCCCCGTCTGTGTCCAAGTCTCCATTCACACCTGCCCACCTGCATGCAAGAAATTTGTTGAGATGCGTTTAAGTGGGTGTGTGTTTATATGAGAATGCGTGTGTGTGAGTAATGACGAGAGACACAAAGAGGACTGATTTGGGTATACGTGTGTGTGTGTGAATGGATATGTTGTTGGGATCCTCAGTGCTACTCCTATGAGGCCGCATAATCTGCCAATCTATCAGTTGATTTGTCTAATACACAGTAGGCCAAAAGGATCGAGCACTGAAGTAGCCTGATATGGTTTACATGTCCAGGTCAGCAACTTGTGGCACCATAGGCTCTGTCCTGCTGTCCCGCCTCAGAGCACGACGACTCAGGACAACCCCTATGTACCTGCATGGCTGGAGGAAAGCACGCTGAAATAGAGCAGAAATGGAGTTTTGTGCAGCCTGGAATGTGCCATGTTCAGGGGTTTTTGGGTGGTGAGGATGGAAGACTGTTGCAAGTCGTACTGACCCTTCTATCCCCTTTTACAAAGCAAGTTACAGAAGCATGGAAGGCATGGCCGTTTGCCATCATCTCTTTTATTTAATTTATTTTTACTCTTTTTTTCTTATATACTATCTTATTCCTCTGTATGAGGGGTCGGCAATTACTGTAGTTTCAGCCCTGGGCTAGTTTTGCCTAAAGCTGTTCATTCACTAGCCCAAGTGCAGTGGAGGCAAGTGCCTGTGGTGTGTGTTTTTTTTTTATGCATCTGGAAACATAAGAGAATGATAACACTGGTTGGTGATTGATTTAAGGTGGGTAATCAAATGTGGATAATGAAAACAGGAGTATTAAAGAAGGAATGGCAAAATAAATATATGTTTTCCTAAATGTGGTTGGTAATACCAGGTGATTGTCGTAGTAAACAATATAATAAATAATGTAATTTGTGGTTAAAATAATAATGAATTAGGCATGTGTTTAAATTAAAGAGGCACCATGAGCTGTTCACATTAAAACTTGGTACAGAATAAGGGATGATTTAGATTATTTACCCTTTTTGCTTTTTGCCGACCCCTGCCCTATAAACTGTATACAGTGTCTACATTTTAGTGTAGCATGGTTGGGACATCATTACTAATGCAGGGGTGTATGATTTGGGATGGGGTGTGGGAGGATGGCGGGTGGGCTTTTATAAAGTTCAACTTTACTACCATTCACTACATTGCATACATACACACACACACACACACAGTGTCTCTTACCTCATAGCCCACAGAGCACCAACATGACAATCAAAGGAATCCACTGCATCTCTTCCTCTCTCTCCCTCTCTGCCTTTGGTGCTCTCCCTCTTTCTCTGTTAGACCATCAACGACAGCAGTCCCATGAAACGCTCGGCCTCGTCGCTGGGCCACAGCAGGTCCGGGCGTAGCCACAGAGACAAAGGAGGGGCAGACGACTACAACATGGAGTGTGTACCTGAGGAGGGGAGAACCAGACACACACACCGGCGAAAAGACCGGGGTCATCGGGTGTCGGAGAAGTCCCTCTGTCACTACACGGAGGCTGACACAGGTGGGAAAGACCACAGTGTAAAAGCTACAAAGCAGAAACACAGCCTCACCTTTAAAAAAAATATATTGTGTACTTATTTCATTTAAATGTGATGTCATATTGTTATCTAATCTAATGTCATAGCAACCTTTAATAACTAATAACTCCAACAAACTCCACTATTAGGCCTGGGCACAGACCTGAGCACCACCACCCAGTCAGGTGACCTCACGTCCAAAGACAAGGATCGCGACAGAGACCGCGGCCGGTCCAAAGACCGTAAGCACCACCACCATCATCACCACCACCATGGCTCGGTGGACAAGGAGCGCTATGTAGCAGAGCGAGGGGGCGAGTATGGACACAGGCACTCCCGCGACAGAGAGCATGACAGAGAGCATGACCGGGAGAGGGAGAGAGAAAGGGACCGGCGCTGGTCGCGATCGCCCAGCGAGGGTCGCGAGTGCTTGACACACAGACAGGTGGGCTTCTAGGTTCTTGTGTGCATGTGGTGTTTAGTTTTGGAGCTAGTACAAAATGCAGTGCCGTGAACACATTTTCAGTGTTATGATGCAAAATATAACCCATGGGCCTCTACTTTGATGGTGGTTAACTGGTGCAGTCGGCCAGTAATGCCATGGCAGCCTTTTCTTGTGATAACAAAATACTGTAGTTAAATACTGTGCTGACAAAGAAACATTATTATTTGATGCTGCCCTCAGATTAGAGGCAAACGATAGTATTGGGCCATTTATGTATGTTTATTTGTATATACATATATATATGTTTGACTACATGCACACAAACATACTCATTATGTGGCATTATGGGTATAATCATGCAAATATGATTACATGTTTGTTAAATGAAGTCACCGTTATCAAATCACTGTTCAAACAACCAAACAAATATGCATACAAATGTATATTTGAGTACTTGACTGCTGTCTGTAACTGCCTCGCCTAAATGTTTTTAGACTGCCAGTGTTCTCTAACGTTTCCCTCACTACCTTTCCTTTTACGGCATCCTTTTGCAAACACACAACCTACAACATTGTAATAAGATAAGACACAGAAAAAGTATCTCTGATCTACTTCTGCTGAAAACGCCTGTGATGCACACCATTCAGCCTTATTTATTTACACATGAAAGGTCTTGCTTACGTAACTGGGGAAGAATTGTTTATTCCCATTTGAATTTTTGTCTTGGTGTTATGAAAAATAACTTTTTAGAACATGTTGTGCACACATCGCACAGCTCACCCACGATAATTAAAAACACATTTAGTCACGATATTTACCCTGTACCACATCTGTTGTTCCGGAAATCAACCCTTTACCCTTCTTTTCTCCTGTCGTCTTTTGTTTTCTTTCCTCTGCGTGACATGTTGCTTCTCTATGTATGGTGCTGTTTGAAATCTCATCTTTTTTATCCACATCTTCTGCTCTGTTACTTTTTGATGCCTTTCATTTCTGCCTCTCTCTCCACTCCACGTGCATTATGACTGGTGCTTTTATTCTTATTGTTGCTGTGGTTCTTGTTCTTGTCTCTTCTTGCTTTTCTATCCGGACTCTTGCTTTCTTTCTGCCCCTCTTTCTTTCTCTCTGTTTGTTTTATACTCTATCTTTCCCATCCTCTACTTTATTCTACATGTTCTGTCGTTGAATTTGTGGTTCGTTCTTTTTATTTGCTTTATTTCACTTTTTGTGTAGGGCAGTAGTTCGGTCAGCGGAAGTCCTGTCCCCTCAACCTCGGGGACCAGTACGCCACGTCGAGGCCGCCGACAGTTGCCTCAGACCCCCGCGACACCCCGGCCCCATGTTACCTACTCCCCTGTAGTCCGTAAGGCCATGCCCACGCCACCTGGGGGGCAACAGGGCCGACCTCCAGCCCCAGCCCCCCGCCGCTTTTCTCCTGAGCCTCCCCAAGGCCAGGGCCCTCCTCCCGCTGGTCTCCCACTGGCCCACCATGGCACACCCCGCCAGGGTCATCATCCCCCGCCTCGCTGGGGAGACACAGGTGGAGGAGGTGGCTCCATGGAAGGGGATGGCTGCTTCTACAACCAGGAGTACCAGGACTATGAGCCCCACCATGAACCACCTGCCTATGAGCAGAGCCCCATGCAGGGCGGCAACCCCCACCCCCATGCACTGGCCAACCACCCACTGCC
>NW_023339696.1:9191062-9198751 GCF_004916995.1 Morone saxatilis | reverse complement strand
ATGCACTGGCCAACCCCCCACTGCCGCCTCCCCCGCAACCACAGCCACATAACCCCCATCCTCTCCCTCCACCCCAGCAACACCCTGTAAACAACCCCCACCCTCATCCACAGTCCCACCCGCAGCCCAGTCGCACCTCACCGAGGACTGCCCGCCATGCGCCCCCGCCCACCACTGCCCTGACTGGGCCTGTACAGGGCCAGATGCAGTCTGCTTCCCAGCGCCGCCTACCCAATGGCTACCGCTCTTCATCACCTTCCACACATCTCCATGGACCCTCACATACTGGACCTCACAAGGTCCCCCCTCCAGCTGGGCATCCTCGGGGTCCCCGCAAGGGCCTGCATGAACCCTACAGCGAGACGGAGGACGACGACTGGTGCTAGCCTCTGGGGATGGGGGAGGGGCGTAAAGGAGGAAAAAGAATTGATACATGGACCGAAAGATGAAGATAGGAAGCTCTGAGCCAGAGCACTGACTGCCAAGGGAAACCGTGATTCTTTCGTTCTCGTCTGTTCAATTTTTTCCTCTCCTCCACTGCTTGGCATGTCCCAGGGAAGGTGGGCAAGATGAGGGGGACAGGTGTCAGGATGAAGGGATGGAACAAGAATGCTGAGGCAGGATCTGGAGAAACAAGTGGTGGCGGTAACAAACCACCTCCACGTTCTGCTTGCATTGTTGTTGCATTCATCTCTTGATGCCAGATAAGACCAACCTCAAACTGCAGTTTTTAAGGATGCAAGCAGGAGGGGTGACGGACACTAGTCTTTGCGTGTCTTAAATTATGCCTCTGGCAATGAGCTACAGCCACTTACAAGATGTCAAGAGTTGCGACTCGACAAAAGACACTTTACAGTCAGAGACAAAAGAACGACCACTGTTTTTCTTGTTTTTTTTTTTGCTTCTCAGCGCTAACTTCAGTTAAGTTAGCGGCAAAAAGAATCAAATCCAACCCTCCCAGCCACCAGTCGAATATTGATGAGTTTTATCATCTGTGTTTTTAAATAAGAACAAAACTGACAGTGAGCCCTCCACCTGTATGAGGTGAGATGGCTAAGTGGGTGGGAGAGTTGGGGAGTGTTGCATGGGGTTGACAAGTCCCTCGGTCAAAATCTAGGACGGGACGGGTGTGTTGGGGATGTTTACCCCTGTCCCTGGAAAACACCCTCCTCCCAGAAACAAACAATTTAACCAACCTCAACCTATGACCTATGAGAGAAGAAAAACAAAAAAGTGGAGATGGGTTTCAGAAAGAAAAAAACAAACAAACCAGTAACTGTTTTCTGCAGTATTTCTTCTTCTATTCCTGCTTCTTCTTCCTCCTTCTCTTCTACTTCTTCAAAACATTGAAGCTTGAATCTTCTGTTGCACCCCACACAGCTTCGTTTTTCAGACTTGCGGAGTTGTACACCCTGTGGAATCCTGCATGAATGATACAAAAAATAATAATAATAGCAACAATGAGAATCTACTGTATGCGGGGGGAAACTTTACTTGGTCATTTCTGTTGTGGTCTTTGGGGTTTCTCTCTTTTTAGTAAGAATGCCTTTCTGTTTCTCTTTCTCTCTCTCCTCTGTATGACATTCCTCTCTCTGTACCTTCGTTGGCACTAAAATCAAGTGACAGAAGGCTATAGGGAGATTGGACAGTTACTGTATCTATATCTAGAAGGAACAAAATGATTACTTTTTGCTTGCTTGTATGTTCTGTGCCAGATGCCTGCCACTGATACAGCTGGAATTGCACATATTTTTGTGGAAGTAACTTTTTGTAACTATGGTGATAATCCTAAAAATGATGGGAAGCAGGGTAAAGCTGGATGAAACATGGTGGTGTCCCTATTGGTGAATGAGTCCGACAAATCAGTAACATCTCAAAGTCTTCCAGGGTTTGGGGTTAAAACAGAGACACCGGAGAGAAAGAGATGAATAGAAAGTTGGAAAAAGGAGAGAAACTCTTCATCCTTGTTTTCTTTGTTATAGACCATAATAATGGATACCCAGATGACTATAATAATAACTAATAATGATCACGACGATCTTGATAATGAGACAGATTCTCCACTTTTGGTCCTATATTCTGTTCTGTATGTTCGTTTTATTTTGAGCTCAGCTTATCATTTTTCCAACCCTGAGGTGGAGCTCTAACCCACAGATTGCATTGTGGGAGTATGAGTCTGCAGGAGGGCAAACATGAGTCAGAGATTTCCCCCCAAAAAAGCAGCCAATAAATCTGCCTTTCTTCTAGACATTGGGTGAATTTGATTGAAATTTGACTGATCAGAAGCAGTTCTCCACAGGTTTCTTCGTTGAAATGGATGAGTCTATTCTCCTGCAGACGCTAAAACAGAGTTCCACCACCACTTGTGACCTTCCGGTGGCGCTGTATGACAAAACAGTGCCCCCTCTAGTTTTTGTACCTCTCCCTTTACTCCACTTCTAATTCAGAGTTGTTACATGGTACCAGTGCACCAAGAATACAAGTTTAGCTCATTCTCTCACTTGTAGACCACCTCGTCTGTGTTCACCACGTGTAAATACAGGCGACGGTCACACAGTTCACACGGGTTGGAGAAAAGATGCGTGGGCCTTTGTCGTGGTCCTGGAAAACATCCATGTTCTGTGTGTATCACTCCTATATATCTTTAATTTCTTTCTGCGTGTTTTCTCTGTGTGCCTCAAACTAACACTCGTCACTAACGCACACCACTGTCAGCCCCAACATTAGTGTGATTATGTTACTTATTTATTTGACCTGCGTTTTTAACCTGGAGGCCTATCACATGTTGACCAGAGAATGCACCGAAAAAATAGAAAAGAAAAAAAACTGCCTATTAGTGTCTTTCCAACCTCAGTGGAATGTCACAGACAAGTATTTTTTCACATCACTACACTTAAAATCAGAAAGCACACTAGGTATGTAGCTCCTGGTTGTGGTGTGTGCGTGTGTGTGTAGGTGGGTATTTGCGTGTGTGTGTACATGGATGAGTGTGTTTGGATAAATTTTTAGCGATTTTGTTTTGTTCGTGCTTGCTTTGCTTTTTATTCTTTGTCTCCAGAAAATCATTTTTAAATCTTAAAATGTTTTGGTCAGATCATTGTAAACAATCTTCGACTATGTGTGCATGTGCGTGAGTGAGTGTGTGTGTGTGTGTGTGCGATATCAGTAACCCCTGAATGAAACATGCAAAGCCCCAAACATTCACCATCCATCTTTGTGTCTATGCTGCAGTGAAATCCACTAACACGCTGATTAACCACACAAATTCTTCAAAAAGCAATGTAAAGCCGCTACTGAGAAAAGAAAAAAAGTTTTTTTAAGTACAAAAGATTAAAAAAAAAAGGAAAAAATATCTAGTTCCAGAAATGCATGTGCTATGTGCATGCCACACCGTGGGTTAACAGTCATCTTCAGGACATAAAAGAAAAAGCAGATTAATGAATTCAGAGGAATAAAAAAAAAGATATATAAATAGATAGATGTTTTTAAAAAGCAACGTTTCCTTTTTTCCTTCTATTTTTGAGAACAAAAAAGGTTAAAAACTTCCAAAAAAAAAAACGTCTAAAGAATAAAAACACAAAAGAGACTTTGGTGAGAGTTGGTCTCGTTTGTTTTCTTCTTGTTACATGGGGTTGAGGCACAACACAACCATGTTCAGGACACCACAAAAAAGAACTGTTTTTAATGAAAAAAAAAGATGTATACAAAGAAAAGAAAGTACAGTTCAGAAGACGGTGTATTCTCCCTTCTACTTTTTGTGGGGGTCAGGGGGTGCAGGAGCTAGCCAAATCTGATGATGTACTCATTATGACTGGCTGTGAAACCTTTTGATCTCTCACTCACTCCCTCTTTTTCTCTCTCTCTCTCTAACTCTGTCTCTCTCACACTCTTTATCTGTCGCACTCTCAACCTGTCTCACCGCTATTTCTACCAGTGCATTTTGTAATTCCAAACAGAACTCTTCCTAAAGAATAAAATCCAGAGAGAATGCACACCGCTTTGCCTCATTTCTTGTCCACGTTCTTGTCTTTTTTTTACCTGTATGTGTGTCGTGGCGTGTGTGTGGCTCGTGTTTTGGCTCAAAGGGGCCCTGTGGAGTTCTCTTTCTGTAAAGTTCTGTTTACATTCAGCGCAATGTGTTAATCATTGAGTCCTAAGAAACGGGCTGAATTAATTTCCTTCCTCATGAAACATTTGCAAAGTCAATTTAAAAAAACTAAAACATTTTGAAACGTGCATTGTTCCCACCCACGTTTACTAGCATGCAGTCTTCTTCTCGGCCTTTGCTGGCACTTTGCTGCGTCTCATGATGAATTAGCGATCAGTGGAATAGTGCGGAAGCATTGGCAGGAATGTGCATCGCTGAGGCCCCACTCACAAAAAACCCCTGCTCCATTGCACTGCTGTAGTTCAAAAACTTTATAAAGCTGTATTGATTAGTTTTTTTGGCCACTGTGGGACGGTTGTAAACCAAAACATTGCACGTGTTGCATGTGTTAACAGTTGATTGTGCATCCAGTAGACACAGAGTAGCTTTATCATTCACCTGGAATCATGTTTCCGTCCACCTGGAGAATGTAAATCCAGTATTAACTCCCTTTTAGCTGCCTGCTGTGGCTGCAAACAGTGTCGATGAGAGCGGTGACACTGAACTGAACGGTGCATCCGAGAGCTGTAAAACCAAAACAATGAGCTGTAAGATGCTAAAACCCGCTGTAGACCTGAGAGGAACTGCAGTCGGGTGATAATTCTCTGTGAGTTGTGCGACACCGTGTATTTCATCCATTGATAGTATAAAAATATGCATCAGTGAAGCTTTAAAGGTCCAGTGTGTAGGGTTCAGTGGCATCTAGCAGTGGAAGTACATATTGCAACTAACTAACGCTGCTTGTGCATTCACCATGGCACTTCAACTGTATCTGTAGATAAACCTCACCCTGAGATAACGAAAACACGAATCCTATATTAGGTAATTATACACTAATGAAAACATACCTATGAATATTATGTTCCATTTCTGCCAATACATCCTCCTGAATGAACCTTTAAGGTAACAAACCTAAAGGGCTGATGAGGGAACAGGGATCTAAACTGCACTTAGTGAATCCAGCTCATATCCATTACAATGTGTTTGCTCTGTTTCCTTAAACCCTAGCAGGTTTGAAAAACACCAAATATCCATTTGAAAGGGAGACCCACCTAATGCTTAGTCATGCAGAGAACATGGATGTGTCAGCATATTCGTTCACAATGAGTATGTGGGGGTGAGAGAGACCAAAGGGGGAAGAGAGCAAAGAAAGAGTTTGAGTGATCGGAATAGACGCGCGGGAGAAGGCGAACGAGTGTGTGTGTGTTTGTATAATGTGTATGACGTGTGTATTTTCACAGGCATGTCCAGACGGTTCCGGCCACCCCTCCCAGCCCCTGTGTACACAGACAGGGTGCTCTGGTTTCAGCCGGAAGAATAAGCAGCACAGTTGGGGCCTCACGGGGGCTCACACAGGCACTTCCCCCCACATTCCTTCTTCTGTGTTTTCCTGGGTTAACCCCCTCCCCCCCTCCAAGACACCGGTGAATCCCCAAACATTGCATTACAAAACTTACAGCCTACTTCAGTATTTAAGTACATAAAAACTCTATTTTAGTTTATCAAATATAGACATTTGAAAAACTTTACTTACTAATCAATTAATGTGAATGCTGTGAGTTTTTTGGGGGTGGGGGGGAACCTCTTGTGCTACAGGTGCAGAATGACTGTGCCACTTAAACGCACTGTTGTTTAAGATTCAACTTTACTCCAATTAAAATGAGCAATACAGTCCTCTTTAAACCCCAGAACACCCTTATCTACCACACTCAGTGTGTTTGTAAAGGAATGATTATTACCCACACTTAAAAATGTTAACTTAACCTTTTGCACCCTGATTGCTGGACCCGAATGACCAATATCACTACAGCATTCAGACCACAGTAAAACACTTACTGAGGAGCCAGTGTGGACCCTTTATTGTTCTCAGTGTATGGTCGGTCTATGGCTTTACAGCCTCCCCCCCTCCATTCACCCTCACTCTTTGGACCATGGTCTCCTGAATTGTCCCTGCTTTTGTCCTGCAAATCAGTGTGTATTTTGTGTGTGGGGGTGTGAAGTTGTGGGGGAAGGAAGCAAACTCCTTCACACCCAACCAGCTTCCTGTCACACTCAAAACACACCCACATACCACTTTCATACTAATTTTCTTGCGCAAATCCCACACTAAAATACCAGCCATATGTATATACACACACACACACACCTCACTACACATGTAGCACTTGATGCTATCTCTCTTGCATATTTAGTTCCTGTCATAAACAACACATCACACCGAATTAAGTACAAAACATGTTTAATAAATACTGAGGTAGTTGTAGACATTGGATATTTTACATTACATCAACATATCTGCACACTCTTCAGTCAGGACTGTGGTCCTCCATAAGTCTCAACAGTCACAACATATGTTATATTTGCTGAGCAGATCCTGCTCCCTGAACAGGCACACTTGTGTAAATGTTGAACCAGTTCGTGTAGTTCCGCTTTTTGGCCGGAGTCAGTCCCCGTAGAGGTCTCAGGCCCCAACAACTAGGCCAAAAGTCACCCGCCGGGCTGTGTGTCTCTGTGTCTCTCTGTAACAAGCACAGGCTTGTTCAGAGTCATACGTGGGGACCCGAACTATCCCCGGGCCTTCGTCCCAAACGACCCCCCCCCCCCCCCCCCCGGGGACAAACGAGGCCCACTTGTGTGGCGCGTTCAGGCTCCCAGACCGTGTCGAAAAAAGTTCATAGCCTTTAATCTTCACCGGCTTTCAACACGCTGCAATGGCCCTCTGTAGAGGCAGGGGGGGTGGGGGTGCTCCCAGTTCACTGCCACAGTTCACGTAGTCCAGCAGAACCGAGTTCACTATGAGCTGCGGGCCGCAGTTCGCCTGCTCAAGTTTTGCCTTCTTGCAGGGGAGAAAGTCTGGCTCGACGGCCGCCTTGCCCCGTCTTTTCCTCGAGTGTTGCGCCGGCCCGCTCGGACACATATTCTCCTTGTTGTCGAGCTCCGTGGGGGGACCTCCGACCTCCTCTCGGGGTAAAGTCCGAGGCTGTCCGGCGGTAGGTGAAGCGGGACCCTGGAGCTCCACATGAGGCTCTGTGGTAACTTCCGCCGCGGCGTGTTGTTGTAGTTCATATCCCGGTGCGACGCTTTCCGCCGTCGCCTGGGCCTCATGGTACAGGTCCCGGGCGGATTTCATCACCAGAGTCAAAAGGAGGCTCCGGTGGAGACGGAGACCCCCTCGCTGGGTGCGGGAGCTGTACAGTTTCCCCAAAGCCACGACCATGATCCTCTTGGCCTCAGCGCTGACCTCCATGTCACTACTTGTGTTTGAAAACGAGTCCAAGACAAACAAACCAGCAGAGGTGAAGGTGAGTGGATTCAGTGTCTCCCCGCTGACTTCCCACAGACACACTACGGGACGGCTCGGCTGCAGGACCACTACTTATCACCTCGTTGACGTCACTCACTCAGCGTCATACGACCGAGCCCCGCCCACCGGCCTCGCACCAAACAGCCCTGCAGCAACTGGTTCGCCGACTGTGGCTATTTTAATCTACCTGTGTGTGTGTGTGTGTGTGTGTGTGTGTGTGTGTGTCTCTATCAAGATG
>NW_023339696.1:9189221-9190962 GCF_004916995.1 Morone saxatilis | reverse complement strand
CGCCGACTGTGGCTATTTTAATCTACCTGTGTGTGTGTGTGTGTGTGTGTGTGTGTGTGTGTGTGTGTGTGTCTCTATCAAGATGTGACTGTTCGAAAAAAAATCACATGACCCCCAATCACATTTCTGGTGACGTAACCATCTATAAATAAAGAAAAACAAGTCATTTTAACACTTTGAGTGGAAACACTGAATAATAAAGCTGTATTAAAGCAGTCTCTTCACACTGCACAACACATGGATGAATAGAAGCTGATTAGTATCTAATATCTATATGTTAGTATCTTATATCTTGAGATACAGCTGCTGCATGGAGACTTATAAAAATGCCACCCTGGACACACTTTTTTGAGAATAACAATGTATTATGGAAATATGTGATTTATCTATTTATTTATTTTGTTATAATTTATCAGCTAATTCCCTTTAGAAACTTCAACCTGCCTGTTGGACTAAATCATTTTTTACTACACGTGTTACACAAACAGGTTATCACAGGCAGGTAGATTTGGACTTTGGGCTTTGTAGTTCCTTCTACCCTCCATGCCCGTGTCTTTGCATTGCATATTGGCTACAGAGCCAATCGATCCTGACTCTGGTTTTGGTGGCCGCTGTGTCTGGCTGTTGCTTTAAAAGCCAGAGCTAAATTAGGCATCGCAGTGGAAATAAAACTATCAATAGGTGCAGCTTACTGGGGGAGCCGGTTTGCATTGTGGCATCCAGCCTGTCTGAATGGCATTACATCACCGTGGAGTCAAAAATCCCACACTTCTCTGAGTCCAGGCTGCTGTGTGCGCTTTCACATTCACTGAATCCGCCCTGTCACATGCAGGTCATCTGTGGATGTGTTATTAGATTATTATTACTACCATCAAACACCGAACTGCATTTAAAGAGCATTGAACTCTCTGCTCACTATAAGTAACGTATATCAGACAAGATAAGCTCCTGAGTTCCAGTTAAACAGTGAAAACACACGGCAGGGATTCTAAATGTTTAAAGACAATGTTTCAGAACGGTTAACCTTTAATAATTTGACCACAGTGAATATGTTTGATAAGAAAATGTCTAATCCGTCAAAGATATTTCTGTCTATATTTAGACTTTCTCACACCAGGGATGAATTGCATTCCAAAGCTTATCTGGAACAGCAGAGAAAGCTTTTAACAGTGTCTGAGCTCCAGTCTCACCCATCCCCCCACCCCCTCCCCCGCAGTGTGTTGCTTCCTCCTGAAAAAGAAAAGAAAAGAGAGAGATAGAGAGAGAGAGGGGGGTGGATGGGTGGAGGTTAACAGACAGATGCCCATATTAAGCACATCCGGCTCCTGTGGCACATGCAGAGGAAAACCCATGACGCGAGCGGGAGCCCTTGTTTCCTGAGGCCATTTAAAGTAACAGCAGAGAGGATTGCGTCAGGGCGTTCGACTTCCCTCAGACCATATTTGGGCAATGGAATCGATTCCAGGATGTATCGTAATAAGAAACGGCGTGGTAGCTTTTGCGCTGGATGTATTGATATTCCATCAATATGACAACATATAACGGTCGAGTTTACTCCGGAGGATCAGTTTGAAAGTGTGATTTTAATTGAGAGAGAGACACATAAAGAGGGAGAGAGAGGGAGAGAGAGAGAGAGAGAGAGGCTCTTCCTGCTGTCCTAAACTTCCAAAGGAATTTGAGGTATGCAGGTGAGTGTTTATGTTAAAATCAGTAGGCGCCATGTGGAAGGAAGGAGGGGGGG
>NW_023339696.1:9188818-9189123 GCF_004916995.1 Morone saxatilis | reverse complement strand
AAATCACACAAAAATCACACAGAAAAATAAAGTACTTTCAAAATAAAAAAGACACAATCGGATACAATTAGTGACTAATAGCATCCCAGCAGGCAAAGCTCCCACAGATGTTTGAAGCTCCGCACAGCTCATGGTTAAGGCTCATACATCCATAGAAACTTATTTTTGGTTCACTTTTTCGAGTGCTGCGGCAATATTTCAGTCCAGTAATAGATTGAAGAGTGTCCTCTTGTGGTCACATTGTGGAACTGCAGCCCCGGACTCAGCCAGGAGCACTGTAACGCTCCTCTCTCTCTCTCTCTCTC
>NW_023339696.1:9175934-9188718 GCF_004916995.1 Morone saxatilis | reverse complement strand
TTATTAAGATATTCAGATTTTTTCCTCATTTTTAATCAGTCTGGTTTCTTTTACTCTTTACAGTAGTTAATGTGCAATTATCTTTATTACTGGGTCACAGTTACAGGGCTTTCACAAAGTTATTGGCACTTGGAACACAGAAAGAATAGGATGAGCAGTACAGGATGTCCACTGGCGCTACAGGGTTACAGAGGGTAAGGAGCAGGGGCAAAGACATGGGCAGACCAATTACTGCACAGGTTGTGAAGAAGCGCTGTTTCTGGGTAAATATATACCTCATGCTGCGAGTGCACAACAAACAATCTGACCTCTATGTGTGCGTCTATATATAATATACAGTATTTATCTATACATGTGTATAATCATATTTATATATGTACTGTTTAGTGACAAAAAGGTTCCCCATGCCGTGCCGCACCTCATCCATTCAAGTGTGTAGGTCTACACATGTTGTGACGTGTAAATACATACGTTGAAAGGTACAGAAATTACAATTTGCTTAGAATGTACTGAAAACAAAAAAACAAAAAAACCAACACAAAGTAAAACTCACGCACCCACTGCACAGATGCAAGTAGGTTGTGAATGAGGGACTTTTTGAACATGTACTAGAGTTGGCCCTGAAAGATGACTATAGGTAAAAACCCCTGACATGTACTGTAACCACAGTTATTTTTACATCACTTGTTCAACTGATCACAACACAGCAGGCCCTAAACCAGTGTTTCTATGCACAGCAGGACACTCTGACCGTGGACATGGTCTGGATGTGGGCTGAGCTGCTGTGTTGTGAAAGCAGACCAACATGGCTTCCTCAGAATCAAAAGCTGATTCACTGGTGATATTTCAGTTCTAGTAAGTGACTCAGAATGGAGTACAAGTCATTCGGTGTGTCACGTGGTTATTGTGAGAAACTCATTTAAGCCCTTGTTTTTTTCCCTCACTTTTAAAGGTTGCTCATTCTTAGGTCTTTTTTGTTTTCTATGGGAGACTCGCTGTTTTTTCTGAGAGTGCCAATGGTAATTATACCCAGGTTTTATTAATACCTGAGTGACGGACACAATCAATAACAGTCCAGTAATAATGGAGCTAAGTTCAGACATTGGAACAGTAATTTGGCTATAGTCATATCTGGCTTTCTTTAGGCAGGAGCATTGACAGATTTAGTAGACATTATGCTAAATGATTTTTCCCAGAATTCAATTCCATTGCTAGATTGAATGTGCCAAAACTCCCTACATTAAATGCAGAGGTCCTATTGATTGGACTTGGAACACATTCCTCTTGGTCCTTTAACTCTGCACAGTTTCCTAGGAATCTGCTACTATAGTGGATTTACTTTGAAAAGCTTGAGTTTGATGTATATGAAATCTAAAATAACAGGTTTCCCACATAACATAATGTGATCAACTCTTTAAGGGTTTATGGTAATTTAAATACACCTGCAATAATCCAAACATAGGGGAAACATGAGGATGTCATTTGAGCTTTGTTGAACTTGGCTCAGTTAACAGCCATTAAGAAAATTAAACACTAACGTGTTACAATTCAAATCGAACCGATAAACCACTGCTGTGCCTCTCTCTGAAACACATGAATAAACTTGTGGAAGTGAAACATGACACCAGCTGCATGAAGGACAGGAAGCACAACAGTCTTCAAAGATACTGGAGAGGTAAGTGGGGGAGGGGTGCTCATGTAGCACCTACAGTCAAATGCAAAGCTTACTGAGGTTTTGTTGTCATTACCCATAACAGAATACTTACAAGGTACTGCATTTTTGTTCTCTCCATACACACTCAGGTCAAAATAATTAAATAAACTCTTTCTTATAGTTTTTAATCAATCATGAAAATAGGTTGAGCTATATCTATCATGCCTCTAGTGATTCTTTCAGTAAGATTGACTCAACTGCCTTGAGTAAGAAGCATTAACTCTTTTCCCGTTTTTTACGCCGTACCGGTCTTCAGAAAAAAAAAAAAATAGAACCTTCTTAGAAATGCCTCTCCAGAAGGAGAAAGTCATCAGTTGTCTGTGAGAGCATTTCAGGTTAACAACACATTCCTAAGTTACACCCAGACCACCTGAACGGGAATAATGAATCCCCTGTACTGACCTGTAATCTGCAGGTCAACGTGCATTTAAAAGTCTTGTAGCAAACACAAACTTTAACATAAAAAAAGGTCAATTGTTGACATTTCATAATCAGATGCATCCAGCAACAGAAAGGAAGAACACTTGGGATTTAACTCAAATTAACAGTCTTCTTGATTATTTACAGTAGGAGTTTTTGCCACTTTTTAACAAGAAACACATGCAGACATGAAAAAAAAAAAAAAAGACAAATTCCACCTACAGGGGTTCAGTTGCTACACAACATTTCTCAAAAAAAAAAAGGTGCATGAACCACTGGTTCTTCTCATTAAGGTGCAGAAACCTCCACTCTACCTCTCATGGAAGGTGCAAAATTAAAGAGGTGGTGCATTCGATACATGAATAAACTACATACCATAAGACACAGCCACACCATACAGACTCTCTTCTTCACCGAAGAACTGCTTCACACACACGGATAGTACCATAAAAACTATTTTTGCTATTGCCTCCTCATGACGTCACCGTACCCATCAGGCTTCTGCTTATTGGTTTCAATTAAAAAGGCACGTTCCAATAGTCTACGTAATTATTTCCTATGACTTTTGCATTCGCACAAACATGTCAGCAGTTTTTTTTTTCAGTAGAAGGAAGAAAGTAGCTGAGTTGTCACATCAATATAACCCTAATGTTTCTACAAGTCATCTTCAAAATTATGGGCCAATGTTTTATGCGAGGAGGCAAACGTTTGCAGGTTCACAACCTAACAAGAAATGGTTATCGTAGACAACTGTCAAGCCAGCTGAATCAGTCTTATTCCTTTTAAGCTCGTGAACAGAAGATGAAATGCTTCAGATGTAGCAGTTCAACTGCTCATTCCATCACTCTGCACCGTCAAATAAAGATAAAAATAAATGACTACGGGTCCTATGATATGAGTGATTTATTATACTCCTCTTTTTCTGCAAAAATAGCACTTTTCCTTATTTGACAAGACCTCTTTCAATAAAACATGAAGATCGAGATTTTAAAACAATCCCTTTCTCTCTCTTTGCTCACACCGTTCTAGGCATGGGCACTTGTATAAATATAGTTTATCCTCTAAAAATAAGACCATCTTTGATTACCTGTTGCCATTAAATTTTCTTTACAATCTTTTCAGTAAAAAAAACCTTACCCCTTCTCTCTGGATCACTTTTCAGCTTGTAGACGGAGAAACGTGCTAAAGGTTTAGAAAACGGATGAGATGAGCTAGATCTCTATAAGACACTGCACAGTGAAACACTCGGGTGAGATTCTCTGTTTTAAAAAAAGGTGGCGAGGGGTGACGAATACTTGCAGGGTGATGAGTGGAAGGTGCAAGGGGGAGGAAGAACAGGTAGTGTCAACTCATTTTTATTATCGGATCTATTTTAAATTTAGTTCCTTTTTCCAGGGCTGGAATACAAGTTGTCAGGCTTGCATAGACAAAAATGCCACTGACACTTACATTCAATATACTCCACACTTCCTACTCCGAGCCTGTCCATCCAGCACATCCCTTCCTCCTCAGGAGCCCCCCCCCCACCACCAGCGTTTAAGGGAATGTATTTAATATGCAACAGTGGACGCGCTTACACACCTTAAAAGACAAGGGGAGGCAGAGGGCAGTTAGGAGAAAACATCCTCTCACTCTCTCCCTTTTCCTCAACTAACTCCATTGTACAGTCATAAAGCAGAAATGTAAGTTTTCATGTCCTGGTTACATCAGGGTAACAACAGCTGTTGACCCTAGCAGTGTAGTATAGACAGTCAGAAGTGAGAGATCAGCGTGGGCCAAAGAGTGAGGAGGCAAGCAGAACTGGGGAATACTGGTATGCGTGTCACCAAATTTCAACCTCCCCCCCCCCGACACAATGTTCAAAATAACGGTCCTCCATCCCCGCCCACGCCCTGTAGCGATTCACCTGACGAGCCGCCCGACTCAATGCCAGCGGCGCCGGCGGCCTCCAGAGAGGCGGGGTCGAAGGCGGGGTCCGGCCCCAGGGTGTCGTCCTCCATCTTTACGCCGTCGGGGAGGAAGGCGGTGTAGGCGTCGCTCTCGGCCATCAGTAGCTTCAGCTTGGGGATCCAGCTCTTGCGGACGACGCGTCGGGCGTTGGTGCACATGTCGGCGGCGATGGCGTTCATCTCGCTCTCTTTGAAGCTGGTGGCAAAGTTCTGGCAATAAACTGGCGTGGAGAAGGGGAAACAACAGGATGAATGCATGTTACGTACTGTGGAGGACAAGTAAGACAAAAGCTAGTGTTATGAAGCAACCTTAACAACAAACAGCAACAGGGGTCAGGGGAAATATTTGTTTTTTAATGTTCACAAGTGGAATACACATTACATAAGGAGTAATGTGTGCTATGGTGCTCGTTCATTCTGCACTTGATTAAATGTCGCACTGGGGTTCTGGCACAACTTCATGCATGGAGAATTCAGGCAGTCTGAAGTGACAAAGCTCCTCCTCCTCCTCACACTGCAGTATTAATAAATTTGGATTTTACTGTACATGTAAAACCTGAACCATCTGCACGACATGAAACAAATCCTCACATCTGCCTCCTCCTATCCTACATTCTTTAGTTGATGTTGGCAACTGCTGTATAACAGTCCCCCTATATTGAGATTAGGGGGACACATTTAAAAGAATATAGATGATATTTGCAGATCACACACCCTGATACTGAATTGTAAATGGAGCCGCTCAGAGACTGATGTCCTAAAACATGCCCTGCTGCCTTATCTATTTTACTAATGAGATGTAGGGGATTGCTCTCATCCTCAAAAAGCGAGCCCAAACTTCACTGAGCTTTCAAAAGGAGTTACACACTCAACCTTCAGTTAAATCTTGAGGAATCATTGAGGGCATGCCCTTATTTTCAATCATGTCGAAAGTACAATTAAAACTAAATATACACAATATTACGTTTTTCCAAATTAAGTGTCTGCATGCAAGACTCTGAGCATCAGCCAATCACTTGAACAAATCAAATAACGACTAAAGGAACAATTTAATAAGTAAATGGTATACGATGGCTTTAAGGGCTTTTTAAATAAATAGAAACCAGTGTCTGTCACATGACACACCTGGTTATATACACACATACATCCGTTTCTTTAGGGGCCTGGCGTTCGCTTTCACAGTGAATATTGCTATCTAGTGGTCAGTGTGAGTTATTACCTAATGCTAATCATAATGGTGCTGAAGGCAGCAAATAATCGTTTAAAAGCATTTGCACTCTCGTCCAAAAGTAGCCTTCAAACTGACCTATTGAACCGAGACATTTAACAGCCAGTCATTAAATTCCGCAACAACAATGCAACGGTGTGCTTTACAATATGTCAAAGTGAATGCGTGTACATTCCCCTCCGTCTGTACTCGACATCACAAGCAGAATTGTTTGCATGCTTGTGGGAAAACACCCACAGACAGAAAAACATGTACGCTCACATTTGACCGCATGCAGGACTCTGTTGTCCAGGGGCTTGCGGCTCGGGTCATTGGTGGACGAGCGGATGCCTGTTCCACAGCTGTTGGCCAGAGTATTCCTGAAACATCAAAATAAGAAGTGAGTTGCACAGAACAGAGGAAAACAAAAATAGCTTTAATGCCAGCAGATAAAAACAAAAAAAATACATTAATTTCTATATTAAAACCAAGCTTTTGCTAACTTCACACGGAGCGCTTGCAGAAATAGACCCAGACACACAGACAGTAGAGACAAACCTGTCAAAGAAGGCAGCCAGCAGCCTCCTTAGCAGCACCTTGTGTCTGGTCCCTGCGCTCACATGACAGTTCATTAGCTGGGCTCGCGATATATACACAGAAGTACCTGCAAACAAACAAATGAACCACCAAACCTCATCAGCGCTTGGCACCATTTCTGTGACTCATTTACTGTCTCACTTTATGGCATGTTTGACCAAAGTTCCCATTTTGAGGGTCATATATGGTCAGGATCTTCGCTTTGACTTACTGGCACGAAGTATTTGCTTATCTAGTGACAACTCGGATTCATATCCAACACTGCAGCTGTAGATGGGGAGTAAAGAGGCTGTGCTTTAGTGGCGTGTCATAGTTTAGAGTTTGATTCTTTTTGCCATCTTAAATGTCTTTCCTGTTTGATTTCTTTTCCTCTGTGTGTCCAATACTAGCTTGGCATATCCCTACCTTATCTGCCCCCTCTTTTCTCCCTTTCTTGATTCATGGCTCTCTCATTCTCTCTAGTCACACGCACACACTACACTGAAAGGTATGTAATTCAGGCCATAAGGTAACACAGGATGTCCTCGACATAAACACACTGAGTCAAATGTGCAAGGCCTCCGCATACTCTGCATGCCAATGCCAAGCCCGGTCATTTGAGGACAGCTTCCTATGAATATGTGTATACATATCAGTGCAGCTGACCTGTTTAGATACTTCGAATCAACTCACATTAGAATATTTCTGTAAGATTACTTTATCTCTAATATAGATTTTACATAAATCTTCTAAATATTTAAAGGTCTTAGATAAACACTGAAAAGCAATTCTGTGCATTTTACCGGCTAAAACTCAAGTCTGTCGTTTTGTAAAGACAAAGAACAAAAAACACCCAGAGTTACAAACATACCTGAGACTAACTCTAGTTTCTCAGCTGGGTCGCCTTCCTCGTACAGTTTGGGATGACAGCGGTTGCCTATCTGAGCGATGAGTTCTGCGGGGAGACACGTCAGGTCTCTGCCTCGCATCCGACCCCGTGTCTCTGTGTGGTCCGGTAGAGCCTCAACGCGCTCGCCAGCAGCTGGAGAAACAGTACTGCAAGATTAGAATAAAACTACACAGGGAAAATAAAGTGCTCAGTATGATGCCTGCTAAAACCCAAAATTTATTATACTACTATCTGCATTATTAAATGATCTTTCAACTAAGATATTAGTGGGTGTAAACCTTAAAACAAATGGCACACTTTGTCTGTCTTGCAGGTGCATTTTTACATGTAGCACTCTGTCTCATATCCATTACCTGCAGCTCCCATGTTGAGCATGCTGTACATGGTATACATGTTGCAGATTTGCCTATATTGCTCTTCAGCACTTTCATCTGTTCCCTCTTCCTCTTCTTCATCATCATGGTAGCTGAATGGGTGGTGAGTCCACTGGCGTACGTACTCAGGGTGCCGGGGCTGGCGCCCTCTGACATGCCGAGACCTGCCGCAGAGGCTCCCGTTGGTGCCGTCCCTGGAGCGGGCCCGCCACTGGCCACCATGCCCGCCAGGCTGGTTGCGGTGGCGCCCATGCCCATGGCCAGTCCGAGGGCCCCGGGGCTCTGAATCGCACTGCCCCGCACCGCCTCCTGGGAATAACGGGCTGCCTTTCTGGCCCCGCCTCCTCCTCCTGAGCCTACCCCACCTCCATCTCGGCTGCTGCCACCCTCCCACAGCCGCTTGGCTACAGGCGTGCAGACCACTGAGTAAGGCGTGGCGGCTTCCGGCTGGCTAGCTGGCTGCTCTGTCTTCACTCGTGATACCAGAGAGAGCGGCGTCAGGCAGGATGTCGGCCGGGCTGCACCGTTACTGGTTTGCGTTACAGGGCTCTGGGGCTCAGAGGGTGGGGCCTCCTCACCATGAAGGCCCTGGGAGTCGCAGCTGGGGGAGGAGACCTAGACACCAATGAATAAATGAACTTTGTGTCAGAATACATGAACACACTGATGTACCAAGAGATATGCGTTTGCTCGCGTTTGATCTCAACCACCGTATCCCTTATCTGGAACCATCATCGCACTCTAACTCTACTTGCACCAACGTTTGTGCATACATGCTCCCCAGATGAACCCTTTCCATTCTGCCAAACTATTGGCCAAACTCTGAAGACGAGTTATATCTCAGAACTCTTTCAACTGGTATAAACACTTCATTTTAAACAGTCATACCAGCCAGATCACCAGAATTGGTACACTGCCGCTGAGACTTTTGCCACCACCTTATACGGCTGATGTACAGTGAATGGTATTTGGTTTGTGTGTTTATGGTGCTTGAATGAGAAAATGAGTAGAATTAGTTGGTTGTGGTTTGTAAACACAACATTTAAAGTTGGCCCATCCTCCCCAGCTCAACGGCTCCTCTTGGATGCGTGCTAACAATCTGGCACCTGGTCGAGGATTAACTTTGTCCATAGATTTGTTTTTCTTTTTTAGAAAAATCTCATCTGCCTTTAAATTTGGAAAACTCAAAAGCATCTTTTACCTTTTTCATATGTGCAATGTATGATAATGTGTCAAGTTTCTACTGAAAACTATTTCAACTTTACCTTGAGGAAGAATTCCGTGCCTTTTTCCATGATCTGTTGGATCTGCAGGAAGCCGGCAGTGTACATGAGGAGAAACTGGTCCCCCACCGTCATGCTGAGACGGCCTGTGTAGCAAAAAGCCAAAATCTGTTGGAAGCTCTGGGGCTGCACTGCCGATGGGAGCTCCACTATGGTTGGGCTCGTCTCGTTGCTGCTACCACCTCCGCTATTGCTGCTGAAAAGGTCTCGGAAATAAGAACTGCTAGCAGCCAGCACAGCCCGATGGGCCTAAGAAAAAAAAAAAACAGATAAGTAAAGCATCCCATTAGAACTTTCGAAAGTAGTGCTTGAATATTAAATGTGGGATTGCTGCTGACAAAGAGCCTTAGATCAGACTTTCTAAGCAAAGAGCTTATGGTGAATGAACTCCATGCAGAGATACCTGATATGAAGACAGGATCGCCAGAGATTCTTAGAAACTAACATACCAATTTGTTTAAGGCTGGAGAACACACAAACTAAAACTAGACTAGACTTTTATATGCTTACCTTTTTTTACATTATAAGCTGAATCTTATAATTTAGTGTTTCATGTTGTCTTCACATAAAACAGCTGCACAAGAACGCTGTCAATTAAAGCAGTTTAAACTTCATAAAGATATAAATTAAATTAAGTAAAGAAGACTAAGATATCAACCACTGCCCAAGAATTTGGTGCTGACAATTGGTGAATTAAATTCAGTCTGTATTTAAGCCATTTATTTATTCGTCTTTAAATTAAATCAACTATTCAATAATAATACAATACCTAAAATGCTAATTTTGGAGTTCTTCCAATGTTCCTGGAAAGAAAGCCATACTGCCACAGTGACGTCTTTCATACTGTTGGGGTCAGTGAAATACTGGGAGCTAAAAACGAGGTTATAGGGCAGAGAAGGTAAGGAAAATCTGCCTTGATGTGAGTGATGAACGACATCCAACCAAGAGTCAGGGCACTGCAATTGGGGGTCTTAAAGAAGCCATTAACCCATTACCTTTACAGGAGAAGGGGGAAATTACAGGCCATTAAGGAGGTCCTGTTGTCATTCCAAGCAAAGACTACAACAAGCAAACCTTCAGCTAGAGAGGAAGACTTTAACAAAAACTCCTCCAGTACAAAAGGACGAAAACCTGCACACTGTTAAAAGAGCATTGTTATTCAGATTGGCCGGTGCATGGGAAAAGGAAAAGAAAAAAAGGGTAACAAAATGTAACATGACTGCCGTGGAGCCACTTGTTTACACCCAAACTTTTCTCTAAACCCAGCCTTAACTTTTAATGCAGTTTCCGCCATGAGAACAATAAGAACTTGCAGTCTCATCAGTACCTTGAAGGCATGGCCCTTGACCACCACGGAGACGTCGCAGTAGAGGCCCTGCAGCCGCTGCTCATTCAGACACTCCAAAACATTGTTGCCAAAGTTTGGGATCGCCATCTGGAGGGTCTGGGCCATGGTGCGCCAACGCACACCACCAAAGGGTCTTGTTGGGAAAGAGAAACAGAAAGAGAGGAACGACACAGTTATACAAAGACAAAGTTATACCCCATCTACACAAAACAGGGGTTATTAAACACAAGTTCAACTTCACTTGGAAGCATCAGACTTTTGCTGTTCATACTTTGTGTGTGTATATATATACATATATATATACACACACACACCACACACAACACACACCACACACACACACACACATACGGGTGACAAATTAAAGGAAAGGCCTCAAACAATGAGTGGGGAAACATAATAAATGCTTCCACACGGGTCCACTGCATGGTACAATTAAGCAGTTCACATCCAATCATGCTCTGTGGTAAGTAGAAAAGTGCTGAGTCGGCTCAGTTGATTCTGATTTTGTCAGAGGGATATTATAGTAGGGTTGGAGTGAATAAACCCCTCATTACAAAGACGAATGCACACTGGAAAGCTCAGCGGCGCAAAAACCAGAGGAACTGGTCTCAAGAGACGTCGAAGGTTGAGTTTTTAAACCGTATTTACCATATTGTTGACAGGTGGTGAGTGCATGTGTACAGGCCTGAATGTTTGACCCCGCGGGAGGGCCCCAAACCCCTCACTAAGACACGTAATGTTGGTTTTTCCTTTGTGACCCGTCTGTGTGTACATGTAATATGGGTTAGTGGGTTAGGGTTAGGGTGGGTCCATTCACAGCAATGACAATGACGTGTTTAATCCTGCGCTGTGTGTCTTTGGTGTGATGGGGGTTATCAGCAGACAATGTGAGGAGGGGGTGTAATGTAACAAGGCTGTGTGAAAAGACAGAAAGCTCAAGGAGCAACAGAGCTAAAGCAAAACAGGTGAGGAATGTCAAGACTCTTCCATTAATGGATCCAACGAAGTGCCAGTACGGAGTAACACCGGGACAAAGTAATACCAAACATGCACTAAACCTAATGGAAGTCTATTTTTATTACTACTAGGCCAAATTCTTCATAATGAAATGCCTCTATTCTAAATAAAGGCAGTCCCGAGTAGGAATTATATGCCTTGGCATATCCAACGGACATAGGCCACAAATATTTCTTCACACAGTCCCACTGAAGACTTTTAGCAGCCTCGCAGCACGTTGATATTTGAAACAAAGTTTTGCCGAAGCTTCCGAGGATAATCTACATTGCATTAATCCTATACGTCACTTCAGCCTCACAGTAGTTGTTACTGCCAGGAGCAGGCTCAGTAAAAGCCTTTTCATTCTCTGCCTTCTATGAGCTATAAAATCCCAGTGTCCTTAGATAACTGGGTCATGTTCTGTTATTCTATGTGCAAATGTGTGTGTGTGTGTGGCCTAAACAAACACCGCGCATAGCATGTTTCCATTCACTTCTCTGAACAGTCGCAGGCAAACATACCCCCTTGCCCTGCACCCTCTGGATGATTCCTATGTTATGCCTGTAAATATTCAATTAAAGGAGAAGCCTCTGCTGTGGGTGTGAACACTGTACTGCAAAGATCACACCGGATATTTTCCTCTCATGTTTAAGTATACATGACCTTATTTGACTGAATTTGCTTATCTGTACCGGGACATGTAGCCGTATATGCCCTCTGTACCCGCTACCACCGCTATATAACCTCCATCATGACAGCCAACAATAAACCAGAACCCTTGATAAACCCACGTGGCGTTTCTGTGGACCATAAACCTTTACTCAAAGCCGAATGCCAGTAAGTGTTCGATACACAGATGAGTACACGGGCCTGCAATGTACAAAAGTGTGCATGCATACCCTAGACAAAGCTACTTTTCACACGGATGCTTCACCACTTAAAAGTGTTGCATGAATGCATGCTGCACACACACACACACACACACACGCACAGATACATAACAAACAAAGACAATCTCTCAAACTGTGAGAACAAACTGATTGAATCCCACCCTGTGAGAGGCACACAACCAACTTTGGTGTGAGTGACTGATGAGGGCTGGAGTGAGCCGCCCCATCATATCCAAAGCCTTTCATTTGGGACCTCGCCAAGCTCCAGGGTAAAGAGAAATGCTCTCTTTGTCTCTGTCTCACTCAAGCTCCCTCTCCCTCATACTAAAACACAGATGCGCACACACAAACTCAAACAAACCCACAAAAGGCACACTGAGTCACACACAGACATTAGACAATACTGCTTGTTTACAGTTTGGCGAGCCGCAGTAAGCACACATGCGTGCGCGTAAAGACACACAAACGCAGAGCTGAGAGCAGGGTGTGTTTGCACAGTTTGCCCTGACAGTGAGAGAGAATGTGGCTGTGTGTGTGTGTGTGCGTGTGTGTGGATATTTGTGTGTACATGTGTGTCTTTATGCACCAAGGAGGGGCGGTGGGGCCTGCAGAGATGAGAGGGATCATCTCAGGTCCTAACTCCATGAAATATATAGAGCGCAGCAATGTGAGCGATTGAAATTCACCCGAACTCACCCCGTGGCTTAGATCTCATACCAACCAGGCCTGGTGAGGAAAGTAGGTCAAACATACTCGCAACATACTTAAGACCTAGACTTTTCATAGTGAGCCTTGAGAAGGTTTTGCTTGCATTCAAAAGGGCTTACGTTACATTAAAAAAAAAATGTATACCAGCTACTTTCCAGTTTATCCAGTAATACACAAGCCCCTGGCACTATATGGGTGATTACTGTGGAGTCATTGGTGCAGCTGGCACACAATGCATTCCCTCTATAGGCATTTCCTGGTTCCTATGCACCTACATGGCTGTGCTGCTCCTATCAAGTGAAGACATACTGTATATACAGGCCTGGTTCTTCATAACAGGGAGCTTTCTAAACTTCTGAACTCCATATTTCTGAAGCTTTACCCTGAAGCCCCCCCCCCCCCCCCC
>NW_023339696.1:9173278-9175834 GCF_004916995.1 Morone saxatilis | reverse complement strand
TACCACCACCTCCCGACTCCCTCCTCCACCACCTCCTCTGCCGCCGGTGGATCCTCAGGAGACCCCCGCCGGGCAAAGGCGCCTCACACACGCGGCAGTGAAGACACTCACCCCCGTCGGCTGGGAAAAGTTGATGCGAGAGCGTCGGTTCAAAGGAGGAGAAGCAGCGCTCCCTCTCCCCGCTTTCCCTTGCTCCAGGCAGCCATTCAGTGTGAGCGGAGCGCCGATAGCAGAGCCATCGAGGGCGGTACAGTATCCCAGGGGACTGCGGAGCACAGAGCCACTGATCGCGCGGAACAGAAGAGGAGGAAGACAAGCATGACGCGCTCGTCATTCAATCGCATGATCGTGTCGAGCGCAGCCTCAATTTGGGGAGACCTATCCCACGACGTGCACTGTTTGCGCATTGGCACAGCAACAGCGGCAGCCTGCGAGGGGGAAACCGTCTCTCTCTCTCTCTCTCACTCACCCTCTCTTTCTCCTCCTGCATATGAGCGAGAAAACTGTAAAACAAAATAAATAAATAAATAAAAAAAAAGTAGGCCGTGTGTGTGTGTACTTATTTAACTTGAGTGAACTCGGGATGAAGCCTCGCCCTTGTTGGCTGTAAACAAGTGGAACCTTATATGTGCACGATGCAGGCTGATATGACACCTATCATAACTACACGCTCATGTGGCTGTGAGAAAAGCATGTTAGGGCCTCAGATCAAAACCACATGGGCACACTGTATGGCTGCAGACTAGACTTCTGCTGCTCCAGGTTATTCAACAGTAGCGTTATAGGCCTTCGTGTGCACATACATTAACATCCATTATGGGCATTTATTGGGCATGTTTTATATGCCAACAATACATAAAAAAACTGAAAGTTAAAGTTGGAGTTGTGAGTAAGTGTGTTCAAAATGGCAGCGATGACTGTGTAGGCTGTATAAGATGAAAGAATAACCTGTGCCATTGTTGAAGTAGAAGGAAATAGAAACCAAACCTTGGTTATTCTAAACATTGTCATGGGAAAATATTATGCCACACTTGCCACTGGAAACTTTTGCTGTTCTGTTCATGTGCATTTTTGTCATGTACACATCACTGATAATTGTGTGTGCTCTTGCTAGAGAGACCAACATCTCGGACTGCAGTTTGGAGTTGGAGTGTATCTTTAGTCACTCATTATTTTGATTTTGTCTCGTCCTTAATATTATAGAGTGGGTGTTTTATGTTCCATTGGCCTGTCTGGGATATCCGTTTGAGCAAAGGCTGACGAGGACATGTCAAAATACTGGCGACAGTACTGAGTACTGTGATCACTAAATTCTTAAATAGGATTTTAAGGAGAAAATATACACACTAAAATCACATGTCACACAGAGTCACATGTTATTTCTATAACTTTATACAGCTCATTTTAATTCATGAATTTGAACCAGTATCATGAATGTATTATTAACAAATAATGGGGAAACTATTAATATGAAATAAACAATTTACAGATCCTAGATGATTTAATGACAATGGGGGGACATATTCTGATTCCAAGCTGTTAGCGCTCCATTCAAATTATGCACATTTTAATGTAATATCTTAAAGTAAAATGTTATGACCCACAAGTCAGTGACTGAAATTTTATCTGATTATATATATATATAAGGTGTCACAAAGATTTTGACAGTGTTTATATTATTGAGCAGGCCAGGCACTTTTTATGCCACCCCTTTTGATCTGCCCCAACCTTTAACAAGTATATTTTTATATTTTTATTGACAGTGGATGTACGTTAGACTTTTTGTAGGAAAAAATAATTTGACATAAAAGAGACATTTAAGCTTTTCTGTGTCACTCCACCGATGGAGCCAGTTCTTTTAAGAAGCCACTGGAAAGTTAGATGGAAATCATTGAGTGTGACGAGTGATTTTGAGTTACACGGTAGACGTTTTGACTTGTCGTAGTAAAAGCGCAGGTGTTGCTAACATCTTTAACAATGGCTTTGTACAGTTCAAGTGTCTCAGCAGGCTAACTCATGACAGTGTGCCAGAATACACAATAACAGGATCCTGAAACTGAAGCAGCTAAATGGAATGCATCCCCCATTAATTTCCTTATTCACACTTGGGACATGCGAAAATGCATTCAAAGATCACAAAAACACCCACGTTGTTCAGTGTGGTGTATTCATGTGTTAATGTTGTTTATTTTCAAATATTTTATTGCCACTCAAAGTGACATCGCAGAAAAGGTGCAGCTTTAAAATGGCTACACTTATGATATCATTGAATTTAAATGCCTCAGGAGGCTAATTAACGTGTAATATTAAAGTCTGCTGTAAATAAATATTATAATAAATCAGCAGGGTACCAAAGTAAATATGTGTATCATGCAGGATTTATGATATGTAGTAACAGACGAAGTCATATACATGTTTAATGGGAAAAGGTCACTAGAAGCGCCAAAGCTCAGCACAGTTTACATGTCATCATATACATGTCTGACGGTATACCAACTCAACAGTACCATACAGTTATAACATAATATACATTTTAAAATTCAGCTCTTGCTATAA
>NW_023339696.1:9166864-9173257 GCF_004916995.1 Morone saxatilis | reverse complement strand
CCATTATCTCTCTTTCAATCATAAGGATAGAATACAACAGAGAATGCACTTCAATTCCCCATGTCACTATTAACCAACAGGAAGGTCTCCATGGGTCAGAGCCATGCAGCCCTGAAAAATGTCTCAATAACTTGAATGCAGATGCAAGTGAGAAATGCAAAAAAAGTAAAACAAATACATTTAAGTGTCAGATTTACAGATAGAAACAAAAGAGGTTATAGGGCAGAGAATAAAAAACATCCTACTCTCCTTGCATTTTTACTGCTGAGCAATGCTCTGAAGGGTCTTCCTGGAAATAGTCATTGTGGGAGCTTGTACCACCATCTAGAGGATAATGAAAAAGCAAATGAACAACACCTCTGCACTGTTTAAAGACAATAAAAACTTTGTGATATGAATGCTTGTAAATGGTTACAATAAAGCATCACACATGCTTGATGGAAAAGACCAGGAAAAGATACACACAGTAGCAGCTAATTTATACCAACTCTAGGGTGGGGAAGAACAAGATCAGGTATCAACATCTAACAAAGTGTCTTTGTTCCCTATCAGTTGGCTCCTGTGAGTCTCCAAATAACTAGGGTTCAAGGAGTAATACCAGGTGCGGGAGAGATAAATCTATGGCTCTTGTGACTTTAGATAATACATAATAATAATAATTCTTGCTACCTAAACAAGAATCTCTGCTAGGGTACAAACAACCTAAAGAACTATATAAGGAGACAGTGTAACTCACAGGTTACATGTTGCATGGACATGTTACACAAGCATGACTATGTTCAGGTGAAATTGTATGCAAACATTGCAAAATAAACTATATACAAGGCATCTTCCATTACAGAAATGTCCCAGTAAGCCATCACAGGTTAACAGTGGGCCAGAGTAAATTAAGACAGGACCCTCAAACAGAAGCAGTTGAATGGAATCTAGCCCTCAACCACTGTGCTTTTCTGTGTGTGTAAAAATGTGAGAATTTTAGAAATTTAAAACCTACCTGTGACACTACATTATAGGTCAATAAGATTACCAGAATGTCTCCACCTGCTGGAAGTGTTTATACCGTAAACACACATGCCTTACATTATGATTTGAAATGTTACTCCTGTTACTTCTGGTATTCTGTTTGGTTTCAATATTGTTCTGGAGCACCTCCACTTGAATATTAAAGTCTAGTAATTTGCAATCTGGACAAGCCTTCATTTAAAACAATCTGTGCTTGCCAACAGGTAGGTAACAATATCACCAAATCACAATACTAACGGATTGCATGTGATGGATTTACGTAAGGTAACTGTTATTTAGTACATTTACATAAAAAAATGTAATCCAATTACAGTTACATTTAGTAAGAATGGGAATTATTAACAGGATTGCAATTTTAAAATAAGGAATGATACACTACCATGTGCATGTGCAATGTACACATACAACACTTCACAAGTCTCACAACCCCACTCTGGTTTATTGAGTTAAACCACACCTAATGCCAATTCATTATCGTAGCCATTATTTTGTCTTTCAAGCTGAAAAAGTTAACAACATCACAGTACAGTGCAAGCTATACCTTCCAGCTGTGAAAATGGCCTGTGCAAAAGATTTTAGTTTTACCATTTTCTTTTTAAGGTTACATTGTTCAGTCATCTTTGTAAAAGTCATATTGATATTTTTTCTCTTGTTTTTATTTGCATATTTGGTATTGAGTTCATCCGAAAGTGTCAGAAAGTAATCAAGTCATGTTATTTTAATATTGTGATATTGAGGTTATTAGAATTTCTATCAGATTACAATTTTAAAGTAACCATCCCAATCTTGTATGTGTATGACCTGAAACAAACTCTTGGCTTCTCACTCTGCTTTTTCTTTTAAATTAACTTTTAGACCTTTTATGCACTTATTATTGATAGAGACAGCAAGAGATAGACAGGAAACTGGGGATGACAGGCAGCAAAGGGCCATGGGATGGAATTGAACCTGGCCTGCTGCAATCCGGACTCAGGGCCAGATCATCGTCCCATGAGGCCCTGGTCCATAATCCAGCCTTGAGCACATGGGGTTCACGTTGTACCAGGTGAGCCACTGGGGTTGCCATCTGCTTTTTCTTTATACCCTTACATTGGGGTCATGTTGGTCATACAACTACCACCACTCCTTTCATTTAATTTAGTAATTTTATTGAACATGTATTTTAGAAAGTATCAGTACATATGGAGTCGCCTTCCATGAAGTCTGCCATGTTTCTACAGTAGCACTATACTATACTATACACTGACTGTGTATAGTGACTTTTGAATTTTACACACTTCACAGCCCGTTCTCATTCCCAGGCTGTCAAGTACAAATGCAAGTGGTGTTCAGCTTGTTGAAATCTGCAACTTTACCGTTAGCCACCACTAAATACTACACACTGGTCCTTTAAAAGGAAATGTTACAGAAAGGTCTGGATGCTCAACTGTCTGCTTCTCTCTTGGTAAATCTAAGACAAGATTAACCCTTCTTCAAACTCTTTATTTCCCAGGTAATGCTGACTCAGCATGTATGCTCTTTTCAGCACGTCACTAATTCATGTTCAGTTCAACACATTTATTGCTGGGAGCTGCTCCGTTCAACCACAGCCTTCTACAGTTGGCACTGGGTTAGTTTGTGGTTGAGTACCTTGCTCAGTAGTGCCTTAACAGTAGTTGTAGAGAGAGAATAGTTCTGCTATATGTGTGAGGATGTTTGGTTGTTACTTGTCCCTGGTTTACATCGACCAACCGAAGGGTTCAAGCAAGGACCCAGGGGGAGGGGTCCTTGGCATAAGAATATGGGAGAGCATGAGGGTGTTAGACAGGGAGACGCTCTCAGGCAGCCTGCTGGGCATGGTGCCCTGCTTCCCTGTTGCCGGTCCCTTGGCACTCAGACTGGCAGCAGCACGCTGTGACTCCATCCCAGCAACAGCATCACAGATTTGGGCTGGCTGCCACAGGGTCCCCAGCCAATCAGGACACACACAGTGCCAGATCGCTGCAGAGGTAGCCAATAGCAAGCCTGGATGTGCTTAGTGTCATCCCTCCCAGATGTGAATTCCTTTAAACCCACAAGGTACACAAATGCAGACACAAACACACAGCTTTAACTCAAAGACAGAGCGTGCACACATTTACAGTGACTCTGTATATGCATGAAAAGGAGAAGAGATACAAAAACAGTCTCTGTGTTTTCACATGAATGTACCTCTGTATCATACCATTTAGTGAGTCCAGTTCAGACCTGTCAGCATCTTTAAATTACTACACAACTGGTGTTTCTCACAGAGGCGGTAACTCACCGCTTCTTAATGTAGAGCTTTGTCTCACTCTTGTGGACAATCTGAGTAATACATGGATTCTGGTATTGTGACACGGTATACTGTAGTATTAAGCATATCCCTGAAGAATAAATACTCTTTTATATATGTGTCATCATTTATTTTATTATAATAAAGAAGGCAAATCAGGTTTTCCATTTTTAAATCTTTATTTTTCTATCTGTAAGAATAAGTCAAGTGATAAAAGATTTGTTAATTACAAACAATTTGAAGCATAATTTATTTTATGTGTTTATTCATTTTTTGTTGGCTTGTTTCCTCTTACAAACATGAATTACATACATGCCACACCAAACATATAACTGAAACATGACAAGAAATCAATATAGAGTAAGCCAATTGCATAAAATATAATAACAAAAATATAAAAAAGAAAGAAAATTACGCGCATCAAAAATCCTCAAATGTCCACATTTGGATCATAAAATGGGATCTGTCCAGCTATCATCATCATTTAGTCTAAAAGGAGCAAACAAAAGGAAGGTGTCATTTTTCTTGAAAAATGTTAAGACGTTAAATTCAAACAACTCCAAAATTTTAATATTCTAGGATGATAACAATAATAAAAATAGCAGAAATATTAAAACCATGCAAGTGATATAAAATATTGTAGTGGGAGATTACTTTAAAAGATAAAAAATACTAAACTGCTGTATCTTACCTTAATTATGGTGGCCAAGACACCATAGATGATGGCGATGAGAAAGAAAAGGAGGAAAGTAAAAGCCATATACCAGCTTTCCACATCTACGTTTTGGGTCACATCAGCATGCATGCTGTCACCTAAGAAATTACAGTCCTCCATGATGTCTGTGAAAGAATAAAAATGAGATTTATCAGTTCTTTTTTGTTACAAAATTGACTAATAGACAAGTGAAATCTTTGATATGCAAGAAAAATGTGGATGGACCAACCAGCACCTGGTTTAGATATATTCAGGGATAGGGTGGTGTTGGCATGCATCACCCTGCAAGTGAGAACTGCCCCAGGTAACCCGTTGACTTGGGACAACCGAAGGTGGCTTTGGATGCTGAACTTTCCGTTTGGGCCTCTGTGGGGTTCACTAGTGTTGTAGTCCAACAGTTTCTTGGTGTCATTAAGAAACCAAGTGATGTTAATGGATGCTGGGCTGAAGCCAAAGACCAGGCACACAAGCTCACCAGAGCCCTTGAGCAAGGTGGCTGAAGGTACGCTGTGGGTCACTGTGGCTGGAGAAAATTCATAAAAGTTGTTTTAATTAGCAGAATGCTTTCATAAAAACAGACAGCAAATGTTCTAAAGTGATGTGCTTATTTTCTTCATTACTTTTGTGTTTACACAAAAGACTGCTATTGAGCAACACTGAGATCTATGTAGGAATGTCCCGACCAAGTTTTTGTTTTTAGCCCCTATCCTGATCCCAGTGTTTTAAAAGGCTAGGCGAGTCGATCTGATACCTATATTTACCTAAATGTTGTTTAAATAATTATTTGCTACATTGAAATGAAACAGCTGTAGCCTTCAAAATATGACGCACTAAGGAAAGTTTAACTGGAAGAAGGTGACTCCTGAAATTGATGTGAAGCGATCACCTGGAGAGGAGATGACTTCAAGGATATGACAATCAACTCACAGATTCAATGTTAACTAGGGACAGATGAGATGACCTGCTGGTGACACTCTGTGCCAATTAGAATTGAGAAGCTGCAGCCTGAAAGTTTTATAGTCTGCTCTTTGCTAACAAGAAAGAGAGAGGAGAGATACCGATTCTTAAGATCGGCTCGGGACATCTCTACTACGATGTAATGAACAACACCAGTGAACTGCTATTTTACAAAATACTCACCAAACACATCCTTTATAGTGCTTTCAAAAGGTGTTTCAGATGACTCATGTTTGACAACACAAGAGTATGTAGAGTCTTTGTCCTCAGTTTTGGAAACATTTAGTCTGCTGCTCATTGAATAAGTGCTGCTCCTTGTGTATTTCCATGCAGGACTGTTGGTGTAGTGAGTTAAAGGGAGTGTCTGGCCATTCACTTTCCAGTATACTATGAGGTTAGATGGGGAAAATCCCGAAACGAGGCAAACAAGTGTGAGGACGTCTGACGTAGACAGCTCGGCGGCAGTAGGTTGTATAATCTTCACTGTTGGTGGATGCACATCTTGAGAAAAACAAAGAAGAGAAATGTAAATATTTTTTTTAATGGGGAGTTAAGAAGGCAATCTTGCTATGTATACCCTACGAATCAGAAACAGCTACAAGAAATCAAAAATAATAAAATTCCTGGTTTTATATATAACATTACCTCTGCTTTTGCTTATATGGTCCTCGTAGCCATGGTTGGAACATTGATGCTTTCCCTCACACGACACTTGTTTAAATGCATGCCAATCCTCCACTGACACATTTAGGAAACTCCTCAAAGTCTCCGTCCCATTGCTGTGACTCACTGGTGGCTCCATATGGACATTGTGAGAATATTTCTTACCACTGACTTTCCAAGTGATGGAGAAATCAATGAGAGAAGGACCGACCAGAAGACAAGTGATAGTCACCTGTCCCTTATTCTGAATCTCCTGGAGTGGTGGTCCCTGAACAAATACGGCAACTATCTGAGTCGATGTTGGAGTGACTGAAATAAGAAGATGATACTAATTGGTGAGAAAATGTACCTTTCAAGTAATTTGTTGAGTAATTATGAGTAATTCTTTTTCAAATGGATAATTCAGAAATACTATGCATGTATTTATTCTCAATTTAATGGATTCATATGATAGTGGATTCTGTTTTAATTTTACCTGAGCACAGGCTGATGTCCTTTCTGACATTTATGTTCAGAGACTTGTCAGATACTTCACAAGTGAAGACCTTCCCTGTTTTCCACTCTGTTTGAGGGATATGAAGTTGACTGGTTACTGCCACACGACCATCTGCATTCATGCTGATCTCATCGGTTGAAGAAGATCTTTGCTGAGACTCAGAAAACCATTTAATTTTAGGATTGAAGCCCCATCCAGAGCATACGAGTCTCTGTGGCCCTGACTCTTCACTGGTGCCCACAAGGA
>NW_023339696.1:9165337-9166839 GCF_004916995.1 Morone saxatilis | reverse complement strand
TGTATCCACCTTCCTTCCATGTGTGGGATGATTCCCAAGCTTTCAGACAGTAATGATGGCAACATCTGAGGTCAAAGCAACATAGATGGCCAAGCTCGCACGGTGTTGTTTGATGGCCAAGATCCACCTGGCTTATGGAATGGGAGCCGTCTCAACTAACACAATGAGTCCAGGATACAAACACCGACTCACATATTAAGTATAACGTGACAACTTCCTCCAAGCCAGTGGAAAAAACTGAAGCTATAACATGCGCAGCAGTGTTTCATAATGCTTCTCCCATTCACTGGCGGAAAAGACTGTGAATTCTTGCTGGTAAGATGATCATACAATAATTAAAATTGAGTTTTGTTCCACAAAAAAAGAATGAAAAACGACATTTTTTGTTTTGTTTCTGTATCATCCAGAACCTGCAGTTACAGCTCCATTGGTTGAGATCAGGAGATCTCTCCCAGATTTGCTGAAGAGAAACAGTGCTGTGCTGAAGTGTGACATCACGCAACTCTCCTCCAGTGACCTCTATGTCACCTTTCAGGCCAATGGGGTTGACATTTCTGAAAGGCAGTTTTGTTGAACCTTCCTGAAACCCCAGGCCTCCATTCAATCAGTAGACCGCTTCACTGTCCCCCAAAAGTACTGGAAGAATGACACAAGTTTCACCTGTAAAGTGAATCAAGGCTTCTCCAGTACCTTTGAGTCAAACTCCACAGGCAATATTTTTGGTGAGAGGAGTTACTTTGCTTACCCTTAATGACATGTTGAGTTAATGTTTTACACTTAATGAATCATTTAAATTATTAAATTGAATAATTGATGACTCTGATTCATCTCTCATTTAGTGAACACACAACAATTGGAACTTAAGGGAAAGCAAAGTAACTCCTCTCACCAAAAATATTGCCTGTGGAGTTTGACTCAAAGGTACTGGAGAAGCCTTGATTCACTTTACAGGTGAAACTTGTGTCATTCTTCCAGTACTTTTGGGGGACAGTGAAGTACTGATTGAATGGAGGCCTGGGGTTTCAGGAAGATCAACAAAACTGCCTTCAGAAATGTCAACCCCATTGGCCTGAAAGGTGAACATAGAGGTCACTGGAGGAGAGTTGCGTGATGTCACACTTCAGCACAGCACTGTTTCTCTTCAGCAAATCTGGGAGAGATCTCCTGATCTCAACCAATGGAGCTGTAACTGCAGGTTCTGGATGATACAGAAACAAAACAAAGTAAATGTCGTTTTCATTCTTTATTGTAACAAAACACTCAATTTTAATGTTGTATAATTGTCTTACCTGCAACATTCACAGTCTTTTCAGTGGGTGGAAACACTTATGAACAGCTCTGCCATGTTATATGCTTCAGTTTTTTCCACTGGCTTAAGGAAATTGTCACTTTACTTAATATGTGAGTCGTGTTTGTATCCTGGCTCATTGTGTTACTCGTTGAGACCGTCCCATCCATAAGCCAGGTGATCTTGGCATCAAAAACAGTGCGGACCAAACATG
>NW_023339696.1:9157618-9165237 GCF_004916995.1 Morone saxatilis | reverse complement strand
TACATGCATGAATGTGATTACGTAGCAGGCTGATATAAAATATTACAAGAAATGCAAAACTTATTTTAAACTACATTTCACACACTTAATAGTTTAAGTAGGTTTTTTTTAGTTAAAGGTTTTTAGTATTTTGATAGTATTATGTTTTTAAATGAATGTATTTCACTAAAAAAGAAAAAGTTTAGAGATACATCTGTGTACCACTAGAGGGAGCTCAAATACTATCTCTGCTGCACTTACCACAGTTGGGGACCAGTGAAGTATGTTATTCTAAAATGTATTGTCTCCACACCATCTAATCGTGACATGAGTTGTTTCCGAAGTGTTTGAATATGTATGAATTCCCACATTACATGTAAGTAGTTATATGTTCTTTTGTGCAGGACAGATTGAACGAATCCTGAGATACTGCTTTTACCCGACGTTCATGTTTTGTGTAATGTACTCTATGCAAGATTTAAAATTGTATCATTTGGATTTTTGATATTAGTTGACACTCAGGATATATAATTGCAAACATTCTTTAAGTGTTTGATATCAGATCAATATGTTGAGGTCTCATTTCAGTTCATTTGACGGGAGGAAACTGCTCTCTTCTTTTAGTGGTTGACAGAAGATAGTGTTTAAGTAAAAACATCTATGACTGCAGGTCTTTTGATAGTAGGTATTTAATTGATAAGTATTACTGTATATCACCAGCATATGAACTGATTTTGTGATTACTTGTACCAGTTTGCAAATCTTAAAAAAACTCAGTACTTGTAAAAGACTATAGTGACATTACATTTCAAAACACTTTTTGGAAGGTCAAAGTGTTCCTAGTAAACAGCTGAGGTTGAGTCTCTCCTTAATTGTACCTGAGCAGAGGCTGATGTAATCTTCAATGGTTTTGTCCAAGGACTTGTCGGATACTTCACAAGTGAAGACCTTCNNGGATATGAAGTTGACTGGTTACTGCCACACGTCCATCTGCATTCATGCTGATGTCATTGGTTGAAGAAGATCTTTCCTGAGACTCATCAAACCATTTAATTTGAGGGTCGAAGCCCCATCCAGAACATACAAGTCTCTGTGGTCCTTCCTCCTCACTGGGGAGCAGAAGGAGCTCAATTGATGGGTCCCCTATATGTCAACAAATGAATAAATGAATTAAAACTGAATCAGGCACATTTTAAGTTAATTTAAATAGAAAAAATACAATGGCAGTAACAAATCAACAGTTTTTAAACAAAAAGGAGTACAACACTCACCAAAAATATGGTCTGTTGCTTTTGACTTGAAACTCATGTTGAGGCCTTGATTTACTCTGCAGGAAAAACTTGTGTCATTATTCCAGTGGTTTTGGGGGACAAGGAATCGTCTACTGATTGAATGGGGGCCTGGCGTTTCAGGAAGATCAACATAAAGTTTTTCAGAGATGTCAGTATCGTCGGCCTGAAAGGTGATATAGAGGTCACTGGAGGAGAGTTCTGTGACGTCACACTCCAGCACAGCACTGTTTCCCTTCAGCAAATCTGGGAGAGATCTCCTGATCTCAACCGAAGGAGCCCGAAGAGCATTCTCTGGATGATACAGAAAGACAAAAAAGCAGAGGTATTTATTTTTGGTCACTTCACTAACACAGCATTTCCACACTTATTATTTTGTCTAATCCTTTTACCTGAAACATTTACGGTCTCCTCAGTGGATGAGAAGCAGCGATGTTCAGCTTTACATTTTACAACCTTCAGCCGTTTCCACTTACTTGAGGAAACCGTCAGAGTGCTTATTAAATGAGATGTGTTTCTGGCCAGGTTAACTTGGTTCTTGATTGGGTCTGTCCCATCTATTTGCCAGGTCACCTTGGCATCAAACACAGTGAGGACTGAACATGTTGCCTTCACCTCAGTCTTTGCTGCCATTACTGTCTTGAAGCTGGGAATCTCCACATGAATAGAAGGAGTAGTTCTTGCATGGACTGCAGGAAAAAAACATAAATGTTCAATGTGAAATGATACATCTTATTCAAAGTACTTATTTTAAGACAACATGGATTTTTTTTAATCTTAAAACATGAATGATATATCTGTTACATATTGTGCACTGAGACAGTAGCTGCACATACTTACTTTGGCAAAAACTTATTGTTTTTATGAATTCCTTGTTGTTGTGGTTGGACTTGCATGTAAAATTTGAGCCATCTGACCACTGTTCCATATTTGGCTCAATCTCACTGCTTAGACTGAAGGTTTTCTCCATTCCCTCCACACTCTGCAGCTTTCTTTGAATTGGTACAATGTTTAGACGTTGGTTGTTCTGTTGCCAGGTCACACTCAGTTTGTCTGGTAAGAAGCCACTTAGGGTGCAGATGAGTCTGACTGGTGAGGACCCCAATTCTCCTTCCCAGACAGGGTATAGTGTGATGTTTGGAGACACAACTCGCAGTCCTGGGATAGGGAAGAGGTTATCTTGTTTTTACTTGTTTCATTATAAATGTTGGATGTGGACAATATGCACTGATTAAATCTCTTCAGTTATACATACCTTCAGGTTTTTGTCAACTAACCAACTGTGTTGTCTCAATTGTAAGTGTAATGTCTTTGTATTTAAGCTAGATGGCAGAGTGCTTTTATAATGTCTGCTCGAGTCAGGTGGAGATAGGGCTGGAAGCCTGTTGCACAGATGTTGCAGCATGACAGGGCAGAGTGATCAGGGCTAGCAGCAAGCGGAAGCATTGAGTAACAACCAGGTCCCAAAAAAGTACCAAAATACAGAAGTGAAACAATACAAAGAGCAACGGTGCATCACAGACGCCAGGTGTGAGGTGTGGCTATGCCAGTAAGAGAAACAGAGTGCACATTTAAATATCTCATATCAGTTTACATATGCTATCAGATACATTTGACATGGCTTCTCAAGACTTTGTTGAAGGTTTTAGTTCTCAGGGGCTATTATTAATAGACTCGAGAACTAACCGACTGTGAAATCTCTGAATTTACATACTGAGTTGAACATGGACTGTTGATTCCAGGTGCTGAAGAGGTGATCAGCATGAACAGCTTATTACACAACACATAAAATATAATTAGAAAATGTTTTTAATAGATGAATAGAATTTTAGTATTACATGCTGAACCTATATAGATCAAACTATAGACAGTATGAACTATTTTAAAATAATGGAGGAGAGAAAAATTGGAGGAGCAACATCAATGGTTATCTTCATTTAAACATTTATTTTCAAAAAGACACAAAGCTTGTAATTATGATGAAAAAAGCACAATGATAATTACTTACATGATACTATGAGTTTCTAAGCAAAATGTGTGAAAAAGTGAAAGTTTTTTTACAGAAAGTTTGCCTCATTTCATTTAATCTGAAAAGACAGAAAAACATATAAATGTGGATTAGTAATATTGCACCAAAATGATTTCTTCCTTCTATTTGTCATCATTTGCATGTGTGCTTATAATGTAAATGCATATGACCGACATATGCACATTACAGTTACAACATTACTGCATCATAATATATAATGCAAACATGAATCTTGAATGCTCGCCTGACCTCTTTGTAAGGATATCCTTTCAAGTAAAATTTTAAGTAAAACTGGAACCTACACATTTGTTTTTGATTTCAAAGACATCTTGAGATAAACTTCATAATTGTTAAGAGAGGCATTTCACCATGTAATTTTCTGATGATTTGTAAAATAAATGTCTTAACATACGGCATAAACTAAATGTTAAATCTTGCTGTTATAGTTTGCTGTGCTTATTTAGTAATTGATTTAGCCTAATTCTTTTATGAGAAATATATTTTATATACTTGGAATATTATTGAACACACAATAACAGCAACACGTTGAAAATATAACTCAATTCAGTATAGTAGCCCTTAAATTTTGTGACATAACTCAACATACCACAGAATTGATTCAGCACCTCTCTTTGTAAAATTCCTTATGCTTTACAGAGGTGATTTTCATTTTAAGTTTATCGTGTTTCAGATAGTTTTTCCTTGTATTAACCTACTGTTATTTCATTCCTCACGTTAAGAGTTTTCTGTCAACTCATCTGTCTTGTTTGAACTGAATGCAATTGTCTTTTTTTGTCCAAAACCTGTGCAGAATTGTAACAAATAAAATCATTATTACCTTGAAAAAAGTGGTTACAATGGTGAACAGCAGAGTGATGAAGAAGAGAAGGATGAAGGTGACGGCTGCCACCGCCATGTTATCTTCCTCTGTGATACAGTTCCATTGGATGTTAGTTTCGTTCAGGAACTCTGTATGTAGTGTACAGCAATTAATCAATTAGTATTTGGGACAATCCACTGGCGTATTTGAACAATAGCTCTTGAGACAATGATCAAATTCTATTAAGTTCCTTTAGCATGGTTATATATTTTATAACCTCACAGGTCAGATTGGATATGATCAGTAAAATTTTATTAGTTTAGTTGTCAATCCAAGTATGAAATAGACACCAAAAGTGAAGGAAAACAGTAATGGTATATGTCTTGATACTTATTACACTGTCTACCAAAAAGGCATAATTGTTTTGCACTGTCCTTCTCATTTATCAACTCCACTCCATTTATGTATAATGTAAAAGAAAACATTTGTCCTACAATGATCCTGAATTGCTTTTGAAAGACCCGTTTATTGGTGTGGTATGCATGACTTGGCTTGTGAATCACTATATTTATCATCCGACTGAGAGACCACAGAGCTGGAGTTAAACTTTAAATAATCATCTGTCTTGTGTTGGGGGTGCAAGACCAAGTAGAGGAAACACACATACACGAAGACAAGTCACACAAACACTGTTGACCACCAAACACCACCTACAAATAAAAATTAACATATAAAAACAAATAAACAAAAGTTAATTAAATGTATTTTTTGACTAAAGTTAGTGGGGTGGTGGTGTGTTATTCTAGTGAAAATAACATGATGTTGAAAGTTTAATATTTTGTTATTGTGCTTTAAAACTCAAACATGCTCATAACTACACCTGGTTTGAGTTGAACAGGGATAGCACTGTGACAGTACACAATAAACATGTAGCTCAAAATATTAGTTAAATAAAGACATGAACTGCATGCGACATACAACAACAGAGTTGCAAAGTGCTTTTTTTTATTTTGATTTTTAATCTGCATTAAAAAGACAAACACAATGTCATATCACAAGCAACAAACATCAAACAACAAACAGCAGAAGACACAGCGACAGAAAATAACATCTACTGGGCCTTGCATGTTTCAGGGACATTCAGGTTGAGGTTGACCAGGTTGGTGTTTTCACATGTTTTGTACCCGATGGATCTGACAATAGCTTTAGTTGTGTTTGCAACAGACTCGTGGTGAACTGCACAGCTATACACCACGTCATTCTGTTTCCACTGATCAAGGCTGACTGATAATTGGGCATAAACAGAATAGGATCCATGGTTTTCTACAGGGTTTGTGGTATAGAACTCATAGCCTGAGTCTGGTTCCTCGTCATCAACAAGCCAAGACACAAAAACTTCCTGAGGGAAGAAGTCTTTCACATAGCAAGTCAGGGTCACCATTTCTTTTCTAGTATGTTCTATTGGAGGCAGCATAAACACTGAAGGACGCTGAATCGGTCCTCCTGCAAGCGTGAGAGAACAATTAGATTCCTACCACAGACAAAAGTACCTGCAGTACTGAAGGAAATATGTCCTACAAAATACACTTATAATGTTTCATGGCATGATAAGAGAAATAAAACACTTTTAGCAAACAATTGTGGAACAGTTTTCTTACCAATATTCCTTTCATAGAGTTTTTTCATTGGTTCAAGCAATGTTGAATGTTCAACAACGCAGTAGCGCTTTATCCCACGGCTCCATTCTTCATACGAGATGTCAAGAGTAAGGCTGAATTGGTTCTTCTTTACTTTTACAGCTTCTGTTGTGGTACCAACCAGCTCTTTTCTGTCACCATCTTCCCACCACATCTTGGGAGGAGTTGCCTCATCTATCTGGACTGTACATACTAAAGATGCTTTGTTGTTTAAAAACAACTCCGCCGTTAAGGGGCCATCGATCTTTATTTGCACGTTTTCACGACATGGGGTACCTATTGAGTGAGGAATTAATGAACCATCATTAAAACGAAATGGCTGCAAAACCATGAGAAGTGAAATTAAATTAACATTACGAAAAAAGTATCAATTTACTCACCACAGTCTTTGTAGACTACAGATGAATTCTTGTAGGCTGGAATGTCATTTTTACCTTTCCCCTCAAACAGGCATGTAAACTCAGTACGGGGGTAAAGAGACCAATCACTGGACTTCACTTTGAGAAAACTTGCTGCACTGTACATTTTAGTACCATTCTTGTCCTTTCTCCCCTCGGAAGTTGTTTCGATCTTGTCTGTTTGGTTGTTGAAGTCCTGACCATTTTTCAGCCACTTGATCTTATAACTTTTTGGTGAAAAATCGGTGGCAAAGCAGGAGAAGGAAGGCTCGTCTTCCTCATCAGAGGAGGCGAACACTTTAACAGTTGGCAACTGATAAACCACGTCTGAAAAAAAAACACACACACACAAATATATGTATGCAGAAGCAGGGTATGATATATATATGCAGAAGCAGAGGTGAACAATGTGCTACAGTGTTCATGTAATCCACATTTACTATAGATTTACAATATAACTGAGCTGATCACTTTTCTACTGTATGTTATACAACTTGCACACAAATATACATAATGATTATGCTCCTCAAATAAACACTTGTTACTACAGTGTGCGGAAAGAGTAAAAAATAAAATAAGATTTTCATAATTTAAAAAAAATTACATGATTGAACAGCAGGGCTCGCTTCTGCATATACATCGACTGCTCGGGCAAGCAAACAGATTTTCTTTGCAGGAATGTTAACGATCAACATACAGTTTTCATCTACCTACATAATCCCAGTTATGCAGATAGATGGAAACTGTATGGTTAAAGAAGCAGAACACATAGCAATAATCTGTTCTTAGACAGGTGCAGAGGACATACAGTATATTAGTAAAGAATAAATTAGACTCAGCAGCTGAATATACATGAAAGTCTCAGCCTTCTCATTCCACCTCACTGTTCGGTTTGCCCGCAAGGCCGACTAATAATAAAACTAAAAATATTAAAAAATTGTCACACTATTTAATTTGGTAACAGCTGTATTTTTATGTTCTCATCTGTTTATGTATGGCTTTGAAAAGACAGATTGGAGTGTATTTGTTTCTAAAACAGTTAAACCAATTATTGCTCTCTTTTACATTTAGTTCAGCCGTGTCAGTGGCAGCTCGAAATAAATTTACAAAGGTGCTCCACCATGTAAACATGCTAGATTCCAAAAGGCTTTTATAAATCACTTAGCATCGAGCCTTACTTGGCTTCCTGATATCAGCCTGTGCTTTTCCTGCTGCATATATTGAACGGTGACCATAGTATCTTCCCCCCAGTCGTCAAAAAGTGTAGTCACAGTTAAAAAAACTATTAACCACTGCATGCATAAACCTGTTCCCAGATATCTACACTTTCCAAAGGTTATTTTATGACATATTTTGTCAGCGGCAGCCCGGAATAAATTTACTAAGGTGTGGTAAAGTCTGCCTCTA
>NW_023339696.1:9156843-9157593 GCF_004916995.1 Morone saxatilis | reverse complement strand
AATTATGATATTGGCCCTGTTTTTTGCCATCCTTTTGTTTTTTGCATACAATTTTTTGAGCCTTATTCATTGCATGAATTGTGCCATATGAATAAAATTACTGGTAAATTATTACAACAAGAGATTCTNNTTACACTGTAAAATGTAAAGCTTTCTTTAAGGGTATTCTTTTTTGATACTATATTCTGCCTCAATGTACTGGCAATTGACGGCCAATTATGTATGACATTATTTTTTAGTTATTATAACCATTAACTTTTCTTTAATAAATATAGTTTAAAACCTTAAAATTGTTGCACAAATATAAAATATGTGAACAGCTCCACCATGTTAACATGCTAGATTCAAATCAACTACCAAAAAGGCATTTAAAAATCACTAAGCATAGGCCTTAGTTGGCTTCACGATATCAGCCTGTGCGTTTCCCGCTGCATGTGTCGATTGAACGGTGACCATAGCGCCTATTCCTGAGTAGTCAAAAAGCATAGTCACAGTTCAACAAACTATTAACCACTGCATGCATAGACCTGTTCCCAGATATCTACACTTTCCATAGGATCTTTTATGAAAATCTACTATCTAACATAATCTCAGACGTTTCAGCAGTAGCTCGGAATAAATTTACAAAGGTGTGGTAAAGTCTGCCTCTAATAACATTTCTCTGAAAAATCTATAAAACCAAGTAACAGAGATTCACTTTTTGTTAAAGTAATGCAGCAAGAACACTTATCTATGACTGTATTTTTTTAA
>NW_023339696.1:9156009-9156743 GCF_004916995.1 Morone saxatilis | reverse complement strand
GCATTACCTTTTAAAATGTTGAATATGAAAATTTCAAGTGCCCTCCATACAAAGACCTTTGTTTCCCTATGTCATTTATTTAGATGTTGTTTGTTGGTTAACCTTCCTCAATTATATTTTTTGAAGTAGTTTTTTTTATAATTCTACATACAAATATGTCAAATGCTTTAAATGGACAACTTTGACAATAATCATAAGCACATTTTTAAATTGAAGGAATGAAGATGTAAAGTCAGTAAACATCCATAAAGAATTACTTTTGGTCAAATTCAGCAACTGTGTATGAAGTTAAAGAGTATTCTTACCTGATGAAACAGTTACCGTTGTACCCTTTCCCCAGTAGTCAAAAGCAGCATAGTAGCACAGTGCTGAATCTACTTAGTTGTTAGTATGAAAAGTCTACGTCTACTAATGCTGAGCGCGAAAAGTCTACATTAACATTTAATTATTCCCACCACTATAAAATCCACTTAACTGACTCAAAATACTCTAATCATAAATATCCACCGTTGAGTCTACTGAGAATATTTGCTGTTTGACTTTGTACAGTACACACTGTATTAAAACTTTACGTTTGAAGGGACACTTAACTTACAGAATAACTTAAACATTACATTTTACAGTCTTAAACATACCCTGCTGTAGACTTTAAATGGTACAATTCTTACCTGATGACACTGTTACCATAGTGCCTTTTCCCCAGTAGTCGAAAGCCCAGTTGTCACAGTTAAGAA
>NW_023339696.1:9155763-9155978 GCF_004916995.1 Morone saxatilis | reverse complement strand
AAGTTATACAGTTTGGTTTCAATAACAGTTAAAATTAAAATAAAAACACCTGCTGATAAACTTACTTTCCAACTGAACTAAATGGCCAGGAGTTTTGACTTTTCACAAATTATTTGAGCTCAGGTCACAAAATACTGTCGCCTGTCTTATCCATGGCCAATAGTTGTGGGTAAATGAAAATGATAATATATATTTTAATAATGCGATCAGGAAAT
>NW_023339696.1:9152581-9155738 GCF_004916995.1 Morone saxatilis | reverse complement strand
GCCCCCTATTGATAGCGGTTTCAAAAACCTTAAGAAGATTGTTGCCAGCGTATGTGGTCGAGGAAATGATCGCGTGACAGCTAAACCATGTACAAAGAAATGACTTAGGGTTCAAAGTCAACTAGCCAAAAAAGGCATGGTGTATAAATAACTTGCATGAGCCTGGGATGTTACTTGGCGCTTTCTGGAACCAGCCTTCGTTCGCCGGCTGGATTGGTCGGCGACACATTGGAAAGCAGCATTTGCGTCCCAGTCCTGTCTCGCCTCACTTGGATTTATGATCCCTGTATGAAACTTGTTTTCTGTACTGCAGAGGCGGGTACTGAAGTGAATCCGCAATGCGACTGTTCGCCGATGTTTTTGTGGCTCCATTCGAAGCTAGCGTTTCAGTGAGAGGGTGTGAAGGCCTGGGGGCGAATGACAGCCAAGGATGTGACCGTTGTTCTCCGACTCCCGACACCACATTCATCAAACGGACAACACATGGGTTGCAGTTCGGAAGCTGCTGAAAAAAGGACAAAACGCAAACGGTTTTAAGGTGGTGATAACTCATACGATAATGGATGAAATAATCATCAAGAAGTATACCAACATAGAAAACTAAAAGGTTCAGACTGAGTGTTGGAGATAGTGCGTGACGAAAAGCACAAGCACTGGAACAGCATTACCTTTTAAAATGCTTGAATATGAAAATTTCACGCTGCGCCTCCATTAACAAAAGACCTGGTTGTTTCCCTAATGTCATTTATTGTTTAGATGTTGGTTTGGTTGCGCGACTAAGGTTAACGCTTCGCGCTAATGCGTATATGTATTTGAAAGGTGGTTTTTGTCTGTAAATTCGTACATGACAAAAAGTTGCATGTCATAATGCTTTAAATGCGACAACTTGTTGACGAAATAATCAGTAAGCACATTTTTAAGTAATTGGAGAGGAGATGAGGACGGTGTAAGTCAGGTAAGACGATCCGATAAAGAATTACTGTGTTGTGGTCGAGATGAGTGCAGAGGGGGACTGGTGTATGAGGAGTTAAAGACGTAGTGGTGTGCTTAGCCTGATTGAAACGGGTTACCGTGTTTGACGCGTGTTCCGTCCCAGTAGTCAAAAGCGAGCATGAGTCAGGCACAGAGGTGCTGAATCGTACTTAGGTTGTGGGTTAGGTAGTGACAGGAGTCTACGTTCGGTACTAATGCGTGTAGGGCGCGAAAGCAGTCTGACATTAACATTCTATCTATTTCCCACCAGTGAGTAAAGACTCCACTTAGACGTGACTCGAAAAATAGCTGCTAGGGCATGCATAGAATATTCCACCTGGCTTGAGTCTACTGGAGGAATTTTTGCTGTTGTGGACTTTGTACAGTAGCAGCACTGGTATTGAAACGTTTTACGGTCCTTGACCAGGACACTTAACCTGTACGAGAATAAGCAACGGTGTCCAATTTTTAACAGTCTTACAGAACAGTACCCTGCTGCTGGAGACTTTACGAATGCGGTAGCGAATTCGGTTACCTGATGACACTGGTTTACCATGAGTGCCTTTATTCCCCGGAGTAAGGTTCATAAGCCCAGTTGTCAGCAGGTTGGGAAGGAAGTCAATTCACCTTCTCACAAAACATCTCATGAGCTGGTAATGACCCATGGACTGTCAAGTTATGGTGATTACAGTTTGGTTCAATGAAACCAGTGAAAATTAAATAAAATGACACCTGGTTTGATAAACGTTACTTGTCCAACTGAAGGCTAAACGGCCAGGGAGTTTTGTGACTTTCACCAAATTGAGGGTTTGGTGGCTCGGGGTTACACAAATACGCTGTCGCCTGTCCTATCCCGAGGCGCAATAGTGCGGGTCATGAAAAGTGGGATAGAGTTATATACTTTGAATAATGGCGATCAGGCAAATTGTATTTCTTCTTAGATCAGAAACTATTAAAGATTACGCATACCTGAGGGTGACGGTGCACCATATCGCTTTCTCCCCAGGTAGGTCAAAGCTCATAAGTCGACAGTTCAACACCAACTATTAATCCACTGCATACAAAACCGTGTCCTAGGATGACTTTCTGACACTTTGCCATGGTATAGGCGTATTTATGCTCAAGTCGGTATTACATGCTGAGCGAGTGAGTAATTCCTTGAGGGATTTTGCAAAGAAAGATTCAGAAGTGCGCTTAAAGTCCACGTGCTACTGCGTTTTAAACACATTTAATCATTACAGTATTGCAAGACAGATGGAATTACGCAAATGGATTTCTTAAAAAATATGAAAACATTTTTTAAATCAAAATGTGTACATTGGAAAAAAAAGATTGGCTTACCTGTAGCTGTAACTGTAACCATTGTGCCTTTTCCCCAGTAGTCAAAAGCACCATCACAGTGTAATATGTCAACACATCCAACATACAAAAACAAGCACCTTAAAGATGCCGTTGATGCCCCTGAGGTCTAAATATATTATAATAAACAGCGTAATTATCACATTTTTAATATGACGATTAAAGAAGCTTTTTTTTACCTGTTGTGACAGTCACTGTTGTTCCTTTTCCCCAGTAGTCAAAGTAGTAGTCACAGTGATAGGTTTCAATAGCACTTTCGTACAAAAATACTTCACAGGGTGAATCATCATTTTTGTACTTACTCAATAAATAGAATATACCAAATATTCACCCTGAACTTTAGTTTTTGCTGTAAATGACTTCTTAATTTAACTGCAGTGTAAACCAACATAGATTTAATAATAAACCAGAAAAATATTACATTTTCTTCACTCAAAATATATTTGATTATTACTCACCAGAAGTTACTGTGACTTGTGTCCCTTTCCCCCAGTAGTCAAAGTAGACATAGCCACAGTTACACATACAGCCTGCTTCTATTACAAATACTATAAATGTTTAAACCAAGAAAAGCAAACATGTTTCACTGGCAAAGCAATTCCCACGTTACTATGTAACCACTTCCCCTGAGACATTAATTTCCTGTGGTCTGGGTTATATAAAATTAAGTGTGTTTGCCAACGGTTAGCGAACACTTCCTCTTTATCAGACCCTCCTGTTAACTCCAGTTCCTGCAGCATAGAGTTCACACAACCAGATACACTTGATTCAGCCATTAAGCTTGATGAAAAATAATGATATAGGGCTCTGTTTCCACATTTTAGAT
>NW_023339696.1:9144205-9152481 GCF_004916995.1 Morone saxatilis | reverse complement strand
AGGTTTCATTTACGATTAACGTCTTGGACATCGGTGCCATGTGCTGCGGTGCGTGTGTCTGTTTGGTAAGTTAAGCAGCAAGAAAAAGAAGAAAGTGGATATACAGAGACTTCTTTAAAGTGCAAAGTGTACAATAGCGCAGAAGAAATGCATTACAAGCCATCCTGAGTTGGGAGTGAAGTTGTGGAGCTTGAACAAGGGGTGAATACGAGAATTGGGTCTGATAATTTTTGCTATCATGCTTTACAAACCAGTCAAAGCGCAAAAAAGGGAACAGTGAGAACTTAACAAAAGGCAATAGGAAAACTAGAAGAAACTACTAGAAAACCACAGGTGAAAGCTGAAAGAGTAGACGTTTTTATTAGAATAAGATACTTGGGCCCCCCCAACCTCTGAAATCAAAAATTTCGTCCTTCGATGAATTGAATCGAATAGTGGAAGGTTTCCTGCAGCTGCACAAATAACCTCCACAGGACAACAAAGCAGCAGCGTGTGATATCCGAATTAGTATGCTGAGTTTTTTCCCCACCAGCTTGGCAAAAGCACTTTCATACGTATCCCAGCAGTTATTACTTTCCGTGATATATTAAAGTCACAGAACTAAATAGGTATTATCGTTAATGAGTGGCTGACGTTCATTGTTCATTGCGTGTAGAGGGAATACTGAGAAGCCATAATCCCCAAAAGTTCCCAATTTAAACTCTGATGGCAATTTCGAAAGCATACGCTGTTCTAAATGAGAATGAGGTCTGGAATTAAGATTTTGGAGGACGTTCGTATTGAGAAGAAATTTTGGGAAATGTGATTTTCTACTACATGTGCTTTTTGTACAACAAAACAGTCAGACTGTCTGGACTTAACAAACCTTTAAACTGACTTTTTTGGAGGGCGCAGAACAGTCGACTTCTCCAGTTTGTAACCGCAAGTCGAATAAGCGCGCCTCCGGTACAGCACTTTTCTTGAGTGATTTTTTGTCTGGGAGGGTTGGATGGCTGCTTGTAATCTACGTAGCTGCTTTCTGCTCTCTCCGTAAAACCCTTTCACCGGAGCTTTCCCGGCGGCTCTTTCGTCTGTATAGTTCCGGCTGCGAAAAGGATGAAGGACGTCCATCGAAGACTGAAAGGTTCGCGTTTTCAATGTCTTCAGAACTTGCGGGTGAATAAGTCCGCCATCTTTCATGTGGTGCTGTTGAAGCACTAGGTGACGTAGGTACGTGATCGTGTTGCGCTCAGGTGCTGTCTCTTCCTGGCGAACAGCGTGAGTTGCACGCGGAGATGGGTGCGTTTACAGTCAGAATCTGAGAGAGTTGGAGCTGGTCCATCGACTGTTTTCCCAAGGAATGTCGCACGCCGTTGTATTTACGTGAGCGTAGCTGTTGTTTCGTAAACGTATGCTGTGTTAATAGACGTGTCTGTACACACTGACAAGGAGTCTCAGAGCTGCTGTCGTGGTTTACAAGTTGAGGGAGCGCCTGCACTTATGCTACTGGTGTAAGTTGGTCGCGGGTATTTGAGCCGTTGGTTGGGGAGTGTATGAAATAGGCTTGCGTTTGCCAGCTGTATGTGATGCCGCGCGGTGTGACAGCGGTATGATGGGTAGATTAGCAGTTTGTCTGAATGAGCTGGCGGCACTGTAGATTAGAAGAGATGGAAAACATATCCCAAGAGAACAGACGAAGCTCGGGTAGAGATGAGAGTGTTATAGAACCCCGAGGGGCATTTGGTGTGCGGAGAGTTGGTGGCGCGGTTCTAGACTATCTGAGGCTGGGGCAGTGACGAGTTTTATCGTGAGCATGTTGTGTTCGTACATTGCTTGTTTAGTTTGTGATTTCATCGGTTGTATTTAGACTTTTTTAAGTTTTTTATTTTCGTTGAGGCAGGGTTTGTGACCTGGCAGACTGCTGAGCAGAAGTCTGGATGACCAGGGTGTATAAAGACCTGGATGAATCGTCACAGATTGACCTGTACAGCCTGCTGGAGGTTCCCCTCAGCAGGCGCGTAGTTAAACTGGGTGAGACAGCTCCTGGTAAAAGACTGAGTGGATGCTTCTTGTCACACACATACAGGACTGTGCTACCTATTACTCGCCCAGTCAGTCCAGAGATTCACCATCGTCCAGAGACTGACTCCAGCAAGTAAACTCTGATGCTCATCAGATGAGACAGTGCTGGAAGACGCCGAGGACACCAGCGAGGTATCGACTGTTGCAGAAGGGACACAGTGAGGGAGAGCAATGAACAGGAGAGTGCATAGCGAAGAGAGACGGTATGCCTCGGTAGTTACAACCAGGGCCACATGTGTCACTTCCTTCAGTTCCTGTTCCTGTCCAGTGGTTTCCTGGGATGACGTAGATGTGGGGAGTTTGAGTTAATTCCAGTTAAGTAATAAAGCCGTGACTTAAGTATTGAAGAGTGCTGTATTTTAGTATTAGTTTAGGATGCGAGAATTTAGACATTTAAAAAATCAAAACCTTGATATCATCAGATCATCCACTGCTCTCATTGGCCTTTCTCTAGTTACTCATGCAAATTACCTATGCTAGGGTAGGTAAAGTATTTTGAATGCAGTTTTTTGTTATATTTGCTGAAAAAAAAACAGTCGTAGGGTTAGGATCATGGGTTAGCTTTAGTTAATTCCTCCCAAATGAAATTAATGGCTTTCCTACCTGCCTGTCTTCCTACCTGCCTGCTGGTACTTTGCCTGTACAGTCTTTGCCCATGAGCAGATTCTTCCACAAGGTTGGGCAGATATATTGCTAAAGCTACAGAGCTAGTCGCACAAGAATGGCAGAGAAAGTGCAGCCAAAGTTTCCAGTTCCACCTATACCTATAACAGCTTGTGCTGCTACACAAAGCAAGAAAAGAAAGACAGGATGGATTAAACAAGAGGTCAAACCAGAGTCAACACCTCTGTGGCTTTGTAAGAATGGTGAGAACTGAGAGAGTTGGAGGGCCTGAAAAGTGACTCCATGGTCGCTTTATTTCTGTTGGACAGGTAGTTACTTGGTATGTTTTTTAGAATTATAAGACATTTTACAATTAACAATGACAATGATGTGGTGCGCTCCTCTCTCCAACGCNNCTCAGGCTGCGTGTTATCAGTTGGGGGAGTGGCTTTGGAGGGAGGCCTGGAGAGAGAGAGAATGTTTTTTTTCAGTTGGATACCTACCTGTGCTTTAATGATACAATGTGCATCATCATCATCATCATCATCATCATCATATTATTGTGCTCGAGACTCACAGTGACTGGAGTTGGTTGAGCAGCTGTATGTATCTTCATTCATCCACACTGGACTGTATACTGCCCTCGCAAGGAGTAGTCCTAATCCACTGCTAGACAGTTAACAGACCATTGTAGTCCTCCAATAAACACAAGGCGTAACTTTTCTAGTTGGTTTAATAAGGAGCCACAATTATCTGTAAAGCTGCAAAAACACAAAATACAAACATAAATCAATATTTTAGCAATACTATTACATTATTGCACAACACAGTGTACATAACATAACAAAGGCTGCATCACAGTGGGTTAACTACTACTACAGCTATGCTAGTAACCAATTAAGCAATCTCTAGACCGAATTAGAAATAAAATGTATACAGAGCAAATATATGATATATGATAATATATGATATATAACATATAATACTCACAGACAAATAGTGTCCAAGGCAACAATGCGAATATAGTGGACACTGTACTAAAAACCCTACATGTGAACATACACTTACGCCTGCTCATGTTAAAAAACACATCTGATATCTGTGCTAAACCATAATCAACAATCATCAATAATAATCATCCATAAATCCTTTTTCTACAGCTTATTTTACCTGTTGAGTGTATCCCAGCATGTACTAGCAAAGAGCCAGGGACAGGTTTACAGAGTATGGCAGAGCTTCAAACACAACCATCTTTCTGTATTTTAAGGATTCACAAGTTACATTATGTTCTTTAGAACTGTAGAGGGCAGTCAAGGACCGACTGTGTTCTTAATGCTGATCACAGTAATGTTAATGATAATATGGAACATACATGTATAATAATGTTATATGTTATAATGTTTTCATCCAAGTCTGATGGCTTCCTTACCCTGTCAGAACATATGCAATTTGTCAAGATGTCACTGTGAAAATCACTGATAGAAAGTAAAACCAATTTATACAACAAATAAACCTAATTCAGAGTATTAGATGAATCTCCCCATTTTATGCTGCTGTCTGTCCTATAACTGAAACAAAAAGTGAAGTTTACATATACATAACAGTTTTGTTATTGACTTTAAATATTCGTCATTGCTTTCATGTGGATTATCACTCTCCATATGAGGCTAAGCAGCACTTTATCCATAAAAACAATAACAACTACACTTCCTTAGACTTTCTTGACTCACTGTAGACTGCAGACTGATGGCTGGAAAACAGAGCTACTGGAGAGGCAGCCGTCTCCCACAGCGCCAGACTACGACGTTATGTATTTGTATTTATCAACGTTATAACAACATTAATGTCATTACTTTGATCAAGAGCTATAATTGATTGGATTTGATTCAACTTTATTGTCATTGCAAGTACAGGTACAAAACAACGAAATGCAGTTAGCATCAACCAGAAGTGCAAAGTAGTAAAGTGCAAAGCAATATAATCTTACACTCTAACATTCTTGTGATGAAAGAAAGGACAGGACAAATTATTTCTAGTTCCAACTTGAGGTAATTACTATGTTTATTCATTTTAATAAGCAGATGAGTAATTAAACATTTGTTAATTAGTAGTTAAAAGTCACAGTTAGCACAGAGATGTAAATGTTATCCTCGGGTAAATTTGAACTTTAATAACTGATTAAAAATCAATACAAAGCACATGTTTACAGCAGGACACCAGGGTGTCATACTGACCAGGATAAGTGCTAATTAATAATAATTAATAACTGTGGATATGAATTTTATACCTTATTGTAACTGCAGCTTTTTACAGGAAGTCAATTGGAACATGGAGCAATATACATTTTATTAGTGTGTTTAAATACAGGGCCAGTATGTGTTTCAGTTTAAAAAAACTCAACACTGAACAGGGATATAATTATTACATACTTTTATATAGTGTGTAGTTTCTTTTGAAATACCAAAGGAGAAAGTGTGTTTTACAGTATTTTCACTGTAGGTTCAATTGTTAATCATCTATTTTAGTTTTTGGAGGAATCATTTCATATATAGTGATTTGTAATTCTTCCCCACAATTTTCTTTCTTGTATTATCAATAATATTATTCAACAATCAGTTACCCCTTTTTAAGTTAGGGGTGTAGTGATACACCAGTATTGACAATAACCGTGACATTTAATTAATGAAATAATGATACCACCATAATAATATATGTATGATGAATAATCCAGTGCCTCTTATATGACTGCTGTTTCTTTCCATTCTCTCTCTCTGGTTTACCCTCAGTGTAACTGTTCTTTTGTTCACTTTAGTAGATCAGATTCTCTCTACCTCCTCCGTACACTGGTACTTTGAGTGTAATTTATTTATTATTATTTATTATAAAAAGAGACAAAATAACCAACAAAAGTTAAAGCTGAATTTGAGTTATAGCTTTTTTTTCTCTGATTTTCTATAGATATCATGATAATATCATTATTAAGTAAATTATTTTGGCTATGTCAATTGGTTAGTGAAAATCTAATATGGCGACAGCTCTAATAGTTAGTTTAAAATATATTTGAAAGATTTTTGAGCTAAATTGGGTTTTGTTCCTTAAAAAATGGTAAAGAATGATTTACGTTTCAGTTCGTAAAAAGTTAAAATCTTCCTACAATGAGTGGTGTTTTTGATGTTTACGATTATGATTTTTTAGTCACAGTCTTCATTCTTATTATTGTTTTTGCTAGATTTCTTCCTATTATTATTTTTCAGCACTTCGACTGCATTTTTGCCCCCCTGAACATATATACGAAAAGTTGATTTTATTTGGTATAGTGGTCAGGCTTGGTGAAATATTTGATATTTTATGCATCGCTTTTGGGTCGGCTACTAGGTGGCGCTACTATTAAGACATTTGTTTTAAGGCATTTGTTTAGCAGATCAGGAAGTTACAGACCAATTGCATGCGAGTTAAGCCATCCCACGTGATGCTGCTCAGCCAATCAAATCTGTGTAAACAACAGCTCGACTCTGAATAGAGATGAGAGGTGAGTGACAGATGGAAAGAGAAGTTAGAGATACAGGGAGAGTAAAGGCAGGCTAATGACATCCTTTGTGATTAGCCTAGAGCGGGTTCATGACAAAGTGGTATTTAAATAATTTGGTGCTGCAGCACTGGTGAAATTAATGAAATCATTATTAAGTAGAAAAAAACAAAACAAAACAAAAATGGAGCGAAGCCTGGGAGCTAGTTCAGGCAGTCAACTCGAGCTGTGTGGATATACACACATAACATGCCTTATTCCATAATCACTAACCAAGCGCTCCCTTTCAATCTGGCGGCCTATATAGAACTGCAAAGTTCCTCAGCTCATCACCTCTGCTCTGTCAATCGCCGCTGTTGCCCTGCATCCGTATTGCTGCTGCTGCTGCTGCTCTGTAAGCCCCACCACCACCCCAGCATCCACCTGTAGTGGACTGGGGGTTAAGGTATTTGCTCATCACTCCCCAATATCTCTATGTAAACATATCTACGGGAAGTGATGAGGTCGGAGCCTAGACGCCAAAATCTAAATATGCTATACTGCTGTAATAAACATTTCAAACGTGAGTTGGCTGACTGAAATCCATTATTTCATTTACCATAATGGGAGGCCTTTTAGCATCTCCAAGAATAACACACAGTAGATGTTTTTTTTGAGCCATTAGTGAGGACTTGTTTTGTGAGGGGGACACTTTTAATTGGTAAAAGATTTGATTTGTTTTCTACATTGACATGAATATAAACTACTTAATGTTTTCTAGACTGTAATGTCACTAGAACAACAGTAATACGTTTTAAAGTTTCTAAGTATTTTATAACTGCTTGTATGTATGAGGCCATTATCCTTTCCTTGCAACCATATTCCACCATATACAGTATTTTAGACATCCAGTGAAACTAAAATCATGCCAACAAAGCCCTGTTACCACTGAGGTTGTATATTCAACCGTGGCCATGGCAGTGGTATTTCCAGAAGGGCAGGCTTACATTAAAAGCAGTTCACTGTATTTGCATTTACAATCTGTGTTTGCTTAATGTCTGATGTACAGTAGCTGATAACAAGCAACCAAAGCACTGGATTGCCTTCTGACTGCAGTCTGCCAGTGAAGTTGAGCTTAAAGATAAAGTTGAAAAGCTTGCTTGTGCTGCCATCTACTGGCCCCTATGTGTTCTATGTACTAGATAAAGTACAGTATTTTTTTAAATTATTATTATTAATGTCTAATGCTACTTCACAGCCAGATGTGGTCACATATATATATATATATATATAATATTATTATATACTGTTATTAACAATAACACTACCATCATATCATCAGTACTATTACCACCATCTTGCAACTACAACTTCTTTGCACCTTATCTACCTATTTATCTTTTTTATCTTTTCTACCTAAGTATTTTATTCTATTGTATTTTATTATATTTAAATGTACCTGGCTGCTATGATGACCCAATTTCCCTTCGGAGATTAATAAAGTCTATTTATCTATCTATCTATATAGGTCAGTTTTTCTTCCATGCAAGATGAAGTGTGGAGTTGATCTTTAAAACTCTTAATTTCAGTGGTGGGATTTGTCTGAGGAATAAAAATGATAGTTGCTAAAATACAAAATCACTAATAAATTCCAAAACATTTATTGAGACTGTGATTCATCTACCACTGAAGAAACAAAACCTGTATATTCCTCTTCCTATTAGATAATACTATCCCTTTAAAAAGCACACACCCAACACTGACACCAGAAGACATGGAAGCAGATGGCACTGATGTCTCCCTATTCCAAAGTTAGCTTCAGTCAAATGCATTCTTGTAAGTGTCTTACCATAATGTAGTAGCACATCAGTGAGTGTCTACCATCCCTGTCTGCTCTCCGATTGTCCATTATAAAATATTAAAATGATACTGGGGTCATATTTAGTGTTCACTTGTTCAGTAGAAGCTGCTTCAGTAGAGGCTTTAATCACAGCTCAATTGAAGTCTGAAGGTGCGGCTGCATGCAACTTTGTTTTTTACTGACAAAGTTAGTAAGTGTGGTAAGTTTTTGGTAAGTGCTTGTGTCACTGGGTACTACGTGGTAGCT
>NW_023339696.1:9142808-9144180 GCF_004916995.1 Morone saxatilis | reverse complement strand
GATCAAATCATATGCATGCTGAAAAATTAAAACAAACAGAGAATTTTACACCTCTTATTTTTTTAACTCCTCTCCTTTATCTAACCAGCTCAATTGAATGTCTGAAGGTGCGGCTGCCATGCAACTTTTGTTTTTTACTGACAAAGTTAGTAGTGTGGTAAGGTTTTTGGTAAGTGCTTGTGTCACTGTGGTACTACAGTGGTAGCTACGGTTACAGCCAGTGTGGTTACAGCACAGTGTTACACACCATAACAAAAACTATGTTGAGAGACTAATCTGTATCCTTTCTGTTAATCATAAATTAAGTAAAGCTACAGATGAATGACCAATGAGAATATCATATTTCTGTCAAATGATATATTGGTGTTGTTAAAATACATTTCACAATTAAGGAAATAGCACAATAATGAATGTGCAATAAGACAAATCACTGACTGTGGTTATATGCAGACAGATTCTGTTAATGACGACAATTCTCAACCGGCAAAACCTATATAAAGTACAGTTATACATGTATTAATTCAATATGGATGGTAAGTGTTTGTTGACCCTGTAACACTGTGGATTTAACTCTGTGGTAATTCATAATGTAATAGTAGTGCAGTCGTATTTCATTATACTGAGAAGTGTTTCCTATATTCTGGCTGCCCCATGTAAAATTTGATATATTTACTACTATTATATTCTTTTCCTGTTTCGTCAAACTGTTCATGTCATGAAACACTTTAAACAGTTTTTATACATTTGTATACTGGTCAAATACAAAAAAACAACACCGGTGGGCTGCCATACAATACAGTATATGATAGTCCTACATAACAAATATAGCATTATGTCTTTGCTGACACTGTAGAGGAGCCCACAAATGTTCACTGTGATTAGCTGCTGAAAAACATTAAACATTAGCACATGTTGTGTTCTCAAAATCAAATTATTATTCCTGCCACTTAACAATGTAAATTCCTAAAAACAAAAACAAAAACAGGTACTTACAACGGTCATTAAAGTCCCACAGTAATTTATATTTTTGAATTATTTAAATGAAAAGAGACAGAGCTGGTGCATTGCGTATTGCAGAGAAGGATATGACAACTACACTGTGGCAAAGGTTTTTGCATTGTGGTGTTTCACTGTGTACTGGGGTGGCCACAGTGATTCGCACAGTTACAAAAACCTCAAGAGAGGCATAGTTCTTTGTATTGTAAATGAAAAGTGTATGTAAACCCTCAGTGCAAACGCATGAGTCTCATTAATATACAGTCAGGCCAAGTAAACAAAAATTCTGGATATGTATTACTTTGAAGATTTCACCCAACCTTTGGATGATACAATTATATTGAGTGTTGAATATATATCATGATATCAGAAAAAA
>NW_023339696.1:9141053-9142776 GCF_004916995.1 Morone saxatilis | reverse complement strand
TTTTTCGAGAATATATACATAATCACCACTCCTAAATAAACAAATTATAAAAAGAAACATTTGCACAGCTGATTCCAATCACATCATGTGTTCTTAACATTACTAAAATAAAATGGAAAAACTCTGTTGTTTAAGGTAACAGCATTTGTGTGTCATGAAAGCCAGTGTGCAGGGTGGAGTTTTTGTATGGAGTCATGTCACAGTGCAGTATAACAACCACAGCAATATATCCTGTGACAAAAACCTCCTTCCACTAAGAAGGAAATGTGGTGCTGATACGGAAAACAGGTAGGCGAGATACGTGTCCAATAATAATCTGGTCTTCAGCATCAATAGCAATATATGTTAGCAAATCATGAGCTTAAATGTGATGTAGTTTCCTTAACACACAGCAGATCATTTAAATATTCAACAGTATTACCTGTTCAATATTCAAATGTTCAACAGGTAATACGCCTAAAAGCGGCACAGTTGCGTTTTACATGTTTGCACGTTTACATCCACATGCTAACATGCTCACAATGACAATGCTAACCTGCCGATGTTAAGCATATATATATATATTTTTATGACGTTCACCATCTTAGTTGAGCATGTTATTGTTGTCAAGGTATTTCACAAAAAAGCCAAAAATGTCGACCTGCTGGTGGCGCTAGAGGCAAAATCAGGGGGATGATGAACAGAGTCATTTGGATCTCACTCTGGGGACCATGAACATCTGAAAAAAACTTTTGTCAAATAGTTGTTGAGATATTTCAACCTGAACCAAAGTGGTAGACAGACTAACAGGCCAACTTTGCATCCCTAGATCCATGCCTCTAATTTATTTTATTTTTTAAGAACATATAATAATTATGTTCAAAGGTAAAATTAAAATAAAACTGAGAAAGTCATTTCATGATTTTCATACATACAGTACAAAAAACACACAGGCAGAGGTTTTGTATGAGTATGTGACACTGTGTATGGAATAGCAACCACAGTGATATGTGGTAATACAAAAACCTGTCCTGAACTGAAGTGAAGCACAAATTCACTGTGACTCAAGAAGAAGTTTATAAAAACTAAACTAAAACTTTTTTTACTAGCTTTGTATGAGCAAAGATTTGTTTGTTACTATTTAATATACTTAACACAGGAGAAAGAAAGGTGTGTGACTACTTCCAGTTAATGTGACATAAGCTTATTTAAAGTGCATTTTAAATGTGGAGCTAATGGTTAAACTCAGGATTTAATGGTCCAAATCATTAATATTGCTAAAAATCAATACCAATATTTATGTTTCCTAATTTATTGTATTATTGTCAATAAACTAATATAAAAAAACACTGCAGTTTAAAATAACGTGGTAATTGTGCTCTGTAAAGCCAGTGTGCAGGGTGGAGTTTTTGTATGGAGGAATAGCACAGTGCCGGATATTATAGCAACCACAGTGATCTACCCTGTGACAAAAACCTCTTTCAATGAGAAGGAAATGCTGTGTATGATGCTGATACAGAAACACACTAGTAGTTGAGACTGCTTTCTACTGCCTGCATGTGTTCAGCCAATGTGTTCTACACAAAGGGTTGCATTAGGACATCATGAGCTTAAATGTGGTGCAGTTTCCATAAGAGATCATATAAATACTCGCAATGTAAGTCAAAAAGCTGTAATGTCCTTTATGGTCCCAGTTATACTTAAATATAATAAATGGTCCTGCTGAGTTTAAAGAGTTCAAGAA
>NW_023339696.1:9139574-9140953 GCF_004916995.1 Morone saxatilis | reverse complement strand
CTGGGACCCCGTAATGAATGGAGATCTATATTCAGCTGTCAGTATCCTGAAGGTCAACAACACAGACTGGAACAGTAATGCTGTTTACACGTGTGTGGCGACGCAGTTAGTGACATAAAGTAATAGAACACTGTATGAGAGTTTTTAGTCTTGTATTAATCAGATGTTAAGAAATGGTTTTCTCTGTTGTTCTCTTTTCTGTAGCTACTGTCACAGTGACACTGAACCAACCAAGTGCCAAAGAAATTTTCAGTATCAACGAGGCAAAGTTGGAGTGCATCGTCACTGGACAAGACAAGTCCATTGTAAATGAAATCCAAGTCACTTGGCAAATTGATGGACAAACTGTGGCAGGAAACATTACTGAATCACAAGTATCGTCCAAAGGTGATCAGCACAGCAAAACCAGCACAATGACTCGTACTCGCACTGAGTGGCAGGGAGTCAACAAAGGCGCGTTTTGCTGCTAGAGAAGACATGACTCAGTTGTTCAAGGATCTGACTTTAAACAAAGGGAGGTATGTTTGCTGACTGGATGGAGACTTATTGGTAGAACAGTATTCTGTAAAGTCTGGGAGATAGCCAACCTACACATACAAACATTTCATTAGCTATATACAGCAAACATAAAGCTTATATTATGGACCTCCCTGGTAAACTGACTATCTCTTTCAGGTGTAGTAAACAACAGTACAGTCCACGTTCTACCAGAAGAAGTCATTAAAGCTGGAGCTGAGGTCACTCTGGTGTGTCTGGTCTCCAGTCCTGTGCTGCAGGATAACTACATTGCCTGGTCAGAACACATTGGAAAACCCCCTGGCATCTATAAGGATGGCATTAACTTCCCCCCAGAGAAGACCAAGGATGGCTACTTAGTAACAAGTGTTTACACCACGACCAAGGAAAAGTGGGAGAACACTGGGAACCAGTTTAAGTGCAACGTCTGGGTTGCTGGCAGCAATAAGTCCATGAAACCACAAGCTGTGTTTAACGCCCAGGGTAACTCCCTTGAATGTGACAAATAGTAGATTGAGCTTTAAATGTGGTATTTTGTGCTGATGTGTTGTTCCGTCATTGTGTGTACTCTCTGCCATGGGAACCTGTGCACTCTGTGATGTCATCAGTCTTTGTGATTGTAAGAAATAATCAGAGTCAACATGTCAGTTTAGTTTTGTTTGTCATGACTGTTTGTGTTTCAATCTGTCTTTGTCACAATGTTTAACAGCTTGAGAAGTGTGCTGACTGTTTCAAATAAATGTTGCATGGGGACCCTTGTGTTACATGTTCATGAATGACTTCAGTATTTTAAAACAAGCTGAAAAGCACAGTCACTGTGTACTGTTCTCTTCCACTGTTCAACTGGAGAAATGTCCACACAA
>NW_023339696.1:9138270-9139558 GCF_004916995.1 Morone saxatilis | reverse complement strand
GACAAACATATATCAGTTATCTTAATAAAAACCTGTGTTTACACACACACACACACACACCTCTCATTTAACACCCATCATGTTAAAGTAAAAATGTGACAACTGGGATATTTCAGCTTTATTGTGCTGATTATCACAGTTTGACAGTAAGGTGACGTAAAATGCATCACTTCATTTCACTGCCTCTGTTCTGAAGTTGAGCACAGCCAACCAGCACATGTGCCCAATCATCATCAAGTAAAGTCAAGTCAAGTCAACTTTATTGTTCAAGTATGTTAATACATGCACGGAGAAACATACAAGCATAGATGAAGAGATAACATGTTTCGGCCTCATCAGACCCCATGGTGCAACAGGCAATAAAAAAATATTTTTTTCTATATAATAGAAAATACATAACAAACAATCAACAATTTAGCATACATAAACAGTCAACAAGACATAAAATAAACAACAATCAACAATTAAGGCACTCAGGTATTTACATGATGAAATAAAATAGGATGAATAAATATGTAATTAAACAGGTGAGGTAGTGCAGAGTAGTGCAAATAAGCAGGGTAAAGTTCATCTAGCAGCAGCAGAGTAAAGAGTGTCTCCAACCAGAGAAAATGTGCTGGTTGGTGTGTTTTAAATGCTCCACAGCACATACATAGATATTAACAATTAATTAAATTAAACACATTACAGATACAATCTTTATGTAACACATCAACAAAAGTGAAGCTGTCCTGCATGAGGATGAAGCTTGTCATACTAATAAGTTTGTTTTTAAGTTCTTAAGAAATGTTATTAAAATGAACCAATCATCCAGCCCAACAGTTAATATAATTGTTATGGAACATCAGTCGCCTGCAGTGGATCTGCTGGCCACAACTATCGACTGTATAGAAGAGCTGGGGCAACTCCAGATTGAAGTGGTCAAGCAAACTGTGCAACTTTGACAAATTAATATAATAATAATATTTAATTGATTTATGTTTTTTTTTTCAGATGAAGAAATAATAAAGGAGGAGATAGATGCACAGCGAGACCGACTGCATGACTTTGTTTGTTTTTTGTATTTTTTATGTAGTTTTAAAAACGTGCATGATCGATAATATACTGTAAATATTCCAAATCAAATGGTTCTCATGTAATGATTGACTGAGTCAGTGAAAATGGATTTCTCTGCAACCTGTAAAACTCAAAAATATAACTGTAATTCCTAATTGTTTAAATAAATAAATAAATATGTGCACTGTTGTTACATTATGTTCACAGAAGTTCTCAATTACTTTACACTTTA
>NW_023339696.1:9138114-9138234 GCF_004916995.1 Morone saxatilis | reverse complement strand
TGTGTTAGTGAAGTGTAGTATCAACTTTTAATTGATACATTAATAACAGATTTTACTGAAGTAGAAATAGATACATTCTGTCTGTGGTTTTGCACATTGGTCATTTTGTTGATCCTATTT
>NW_023339696.1:9137102-9137942 GCF_004916995.1 Morone saxatilis | reverse complement strand
TGAACTTCTGTTATCAGTTAAGCTCTGAAGGGTTTTCAGTTTCCTGGCCTTTCTAAACATATCCTCTTTAGAGAGTCACTTCCCCCCTCTCTCTGCACCTCTGGGACCACACCTGTGGCAGCGAAACTTAGTAGAAACCATCAGATGAGCTACAAATAAACTTCCTCAAAGACTCATCTTTCACTGCATATATATTTGCATCTCAGAATGTATCCAGGCGTGAAGTGGCTGACATACATACAGCACACTCACATCTTCACAGACAGAAGCAACACTCAAGCCTTCAGAATAGTGTCAATATAAGCATTTTGAACAAAGTGTGTCACTGACTGCCACTGCTTCACTAATGGGATATTAAAAGAGAAGTCTACCAAGAACTTTTAGGAGGTTGTGATTTTGGATTTTAAAACGAGGCTGCCACAGGGATTCTTTATATCCGTAATGGGTCATCAAGGCAGCCAGGCATGTCACCGTTGCGCAGCTGGAAACCATAAAGGACATTTACCATAAACAGTAAGGTTTCAGCATTAGCAGAGGCTGGGCAGAGACACTGGCTGACTGCATCCAGCTTATATAGTCTTGCAACCAGACCAGGTGAGCTAAATCTCCCTGATGACCTGACTCCACCTGCCAGTCTCCTGGAGGAGTTCACTCACAAACACCAAAGGAAGAATTATATTATATTAGATACAGTACATTAAAACACCGGTAAAATATTCAGTAAAAATGATTAATTATCCTGAGTTATGCTCATATCCTACCATTATAGAGTCTTTTCAGAGCTCCTTTTACATTAGAAAGTGAAGCTGTTTTACACTTTTATTCTTGGAATCAGGTATT
>NW_023339696.1:9136247-9137020 GCF_004916995.1 Morone saxatilis | reverse complement strand
AAAAAGATTAGGCAAATTGTTCCTGTAATCAGCATTTCAATAAACAGATTTAGACAGATGAAGAGAATAACAAAACATTTCTTTAGCCTTTCTTGACTCCCTGTAGACTGCAGACTGATGGCTGGCAATTTGAAACAGTTTTGTTTTTGATTTAAACATTCGTCATTGCTTTTATGTTGAATGTTTGTTATGTATTTGTATTTATCAACATTATAACAACACTATGTCATTGATTTTATCATATTTTGTTTCTCTTTTTCCCAGTTTAAAAGCTACAAAAATATTTACAAAATACTGTTGTTCTTGTTTAAAGAATAGCTTAAAAATAACAATATCGCAGATTATGATGCCACAGAGTTATTATATATATATATTTATATACATTATTATAGTCTGAAATAAAATATGGTAAGCCACCATTTAGTGGTTTGGGGTGTTTCATCAGAGAAGTGAAATATAAAATAGTTTTTAAAAATGACATATAAACAAATGATAAACTTTATTTTAACTATGAGTATGCATGCAAAATGCAAATTCACCAATTTATAACCTAAACTATTTTGTTAATTGAATTAATTTTGTATTATTCTTTTCCCATGGCCTGAACAGTTACAGCGGTCCCCAGAGTCTCCAGTGCAGCATTTGGTTTTTGTATTAGGGTTTATCACTGTGATGGATTACGGTGGTCACAGTGATCTAGATCCATACAAAAACCTAAGAGCTATAATCTTACACTCTAACATTCTTGTGATGGAAGAAAAGGACAGGACAAA
>NW_023339696.1:9131361-9136222 GCF_004916995.1 Morone saxatilis | reverse complement strand
CTGCCCACAGGGGATTCTTTATATCCGCTAATGGGTATCAAGGCAAGCCAGCATTTGTCACCGTTGCGCAGCTGGAAACCATAAAGACATTTACCATAAACAGTAAGGTTTTCAGCATTAGGCAGAGCTGGTGCCAGAGACCACTGGCTGACTGGCATCCAGCTCTATCATTAAGTCTTGCAACCAGACCAGGTGGCAGCTAAATCTCCCTGATGACCTGACTCCCAACCTTTGCCGAGGTCTTTCCTGGAGGGAGTTCAACTCACAAACTACAAAGGTAAGAATTAATTATAATTAGATACAGTACATTTTTAAAAACCACCGCGTAAAAAATTCAGCTAAAAATGCATTAATTTATTTCCTTGAGTTATGGGCTTCATATTCTACCATTATAGAGTTCCTTTTCAGAGCCTCCTTTTACATTATTAAATGGAAGCTTTTTTGTTTTACACTTTTATTTTTGGAATTCAGGCTATTGATTCCTGGATCTCAGTGGAACTTCTATCATGCTGTTCAATCTCTTTCTGGTGCCTTGTAAAAATAAAAAAATAAAAAAAGATTTGGGCAAATGTTTTCCTGTAATCAGCATTTTCAAAAACAGATTTAGACAGATGAAAGAGATATAACAAATACATTTCTTTAGGCTTTTCTTGGACTCCCTGTAGGACTGCCAGACTGATGGCTGGCAATTGAAACGTTTTTGTTTTTGATTTTAAACATTCTCATTGCTTTTTATTGGTTGAATGTTATTATGTATTTGTATTAATTTTTTTTTTTTTCAAACATTATAACAACACTTATGTCATTGATTTTATCATATTTGTTTCTCTTTTTCCCACTTTAAAAAGCTACAAAAATATTTAACAAAATAACTTGCTGTTCTTGTTTAAAGAATAGCATAAAAATAAACAATATTCGCAGGATTATTTGATGCCACAGAGTTATTATACTTACTATATATTTATATACATTATTCAGTTAGTCTCGAAATAAAATTATTGGTAAGCCACCATTTAGTGGTTTGGGGTGTTTCATCAGAGAAGTGAAATATAAAATAGTTTTTAAAAATGACATATAAACAAATGATAAACTTTATTTTAACTATGAGTATGCATGCAAAATGCAAATTCACCAATTTATAACCTAAACTATTTTGTTAATTGAATTAATTTTGTATTATTCTTTTCCCATGGCCTGAACAGTTACAGCGGTCCCCAGGCAGTCTCCAGGTGCAAGCATTTTGGTTTTTGTATTTTTAGGGGTTTATCACTGTGATGGCGGTGGGGGCTGGGGCGTCACAGGTGATCTAGATCCATACAAAAACCTAAGAGCTATAATCTTACCACTCTTAACATTCTTGTGATGGGAAGAAAATGGACAGGACAAAACATTTCTAGGTTCCAACTTGAGCGTAACAACTGGTGTTATCCAATTTAATAAGTTAAATTTAGTAATAAACATTAGTTAATTAGTAGTTAAAAGTCACAGTTAGCGCACAGATGTAAATGTTACCGTCAAGTAAAATTGAAATGTAATAATTGATTAAGAATCAATACAAAGCACATGTTTACAGCAGGACACCAGGGTGTCATACTGACCAGGATTTCTGTGTATTTTAAAACACTTAATGAGGTTTTAACACCTTTTTCTGTTCCATCAGGTTTTTGTTCAAGCAGTGAGTGGAGATGTAGCACTGTGATTATTTCGACTACTGGGGTCGTGGGACTCAGGTCACAGTATCTTCAGGTAAGTACTTTTAAACATCATATTTTTATTTTACTTTTTGAAATGTGATTATTGTGATTATTGGCAAAACAATTTAACTAATGGTGTTATTCAGGTTTATACTGATGGTGGACAGTAACTAGAAAACAGAGCCGACAGATGTTTTTAATGCAGCTGTTTTTTAGAAAGCCTTTTAAAAAATAATTCTTTGTTATTATCACTTAATGCAGGAGTGGGTGTGTTTTTATCTTACATTTCATTCAGTTGGATTGTAATTGCAGCTGATGAATGTTTGCATGCTTTTATTCACATCATCACAAATAATAATTTATAACTGTGGATATTAATTATATACCTTATTGTACCTGCATTTTTATATAGGAAGTCAATTAAAACATAGCAAATTACATTTTATTAGTGTGTTTAAATACAGGTTCAGTATGCATTTTAATTAAACACTGAACAGGGACATAATTAACTACACACTTTTATATAGTGTGTAGTTTCTTTTTAAAATACCACAGGAGAAAGTGTCCTTTAAAGGACAGTATTTTCACTGTAGGTTCAATTGTTAATCATCTATTTTAGTTTTTTGGAGGAATCATTTCATATATAGTGATTTGTAATTCTTCCCCACAATTTCTTTTCTTGTATTATCAATATTATCATTTAACACTCTATTATTTCTTTATAAGTTATGAGTGTAGTGATACACCAGTATTGATGATAACTGTTACATTTAATTAATAAAATCATGATACCACGTTAATAATATATGTATGATAAATAATCCAGCGCCTCTTAAATTACTTCTGTTTCTTTCCATTCTCTCTCTCTGGTTTACCCTCAGTGTAACTGTTCTTTTTATTCACTTTAGTAGATCAGATTATCTCTACCTCCTCCGTACACTGGTACTTTGAGTGTAATTTATTGGCCACAAAAAGAGACAAAATAACCAACAAAAGTTAAAAATGAATTTGAGCTATAGTTTTTTTCTCTCAGATTTTCTATAGATGTCATGATAATATCGTTATTATGTAAATTATTTTGGCCATGACAATTGTCTAGTGAAAATCTGATATGGCGACCGCTCTCATAGTTACTGTTTAAAAAATATTTGAATTTTTTTTTAAACTAAACTGTCTCTCTCTAGTTTACACTCAGTGTGTAATTGTTCCTTTTGTTCACTTTTGTAAATTTATATCAGATTCTGTCTTCCTCCTCCATACACCGGTACCCTGAGAGTTATTTATTTGCCAAAGAAAAAGACAAAACAAACGATAACATTTAAAGATTAATTTTACTCATATCATTTTTATTTAAAAAACTAATTCTATGATTTTCATGATGAAATCATTGTACTAGTCAGTATTTAAAATATATTTTAAAGCTTTATAAGCTATACCACTTTGTTTGCTTTGTTCCTGAAAAATGGTAAAGAATGATTTAGATTTCAGTTTTTAAAATGCTCAATCCTCCTACAATGAGTGGTGTTTTTAATATTTACAATTATGATTTTGTAGTTATAGTCTTTTCAAGATTATATATATATATATATATATATATTGGGCCTTTCCATGCCTTTATTTGATAGACATAGCTGAAGATTGACAGGAAAGGGGGGTAGAGAGAGAGGGGATGACAGGCAGCGAAGGACTACAGGTCGGATTCGAACCCGGGCCGCTGCAGCAACTACGTATGTGGGGTGCCAGCTCTACCGACTGAGCAATCCGGGCGCACAGATTGTTAAGATATTTTTAATATTAGACCCTGAGTTTTAAATGTAAAAATAGAAAAAAAATGACATTTTCAAAAAAATTTTGCAATAATTAAATTATTCTGATGTTCTGACTATTAATTCCACCAATCAGTTGCTTTTAAGTGATAAATGGATCATCTAATTCATGTGAACGTGGATTTTAAACTAAATCTCCACTTTGAACAAAACTGCACAGACTCTGTTTCTTTTGGTTCAGTGCAACTCTACAACTGGAGATCAAATCACTGTTGTTTTTTTGCACGCAACTTCTACCCACAGAGAACTTTCCATTTAACTAATGAGAATCAGAAATTTGGGGAAAAAAGTGACTAAATTTCACAAAAGACTGCATAGTTAAATACTGTTGCCATTGTTTGAACTCAGATCCAGTTTGTTTAACTGTGTGCTGAAAAGATAAACAAAACTAATCAATAGGTATTTATTAAAATGCATTATTCATTGAAATGAAAATGAATTATTATTAAGTAAACCGTGAGTTATTAAAAGATGATTTAGATAAACATGCTGTTGCTGCTGGGAAAGGATCAATATCATTTTATGTTTAGGCAGCAGAATTTAAATTAAAATAATGATTCTGTTTATTGTTTTTGGGATTACATGATTAAAAAGACAACAATGGAGCAGCTTTTTCTCTCTATTAATATTTAACAGCTTTTAGACAACCTATTGATCATCTTTAATTGACCTCTATTTATATTTCCATGTTTCTTCTTTCATAGATAAAACGGAATCACCAACTCTGTTCCCTTTGGTTCAATGCAACTCTGGGTCTGAAGATAAAATCACTGTTGGTTGTCTTGCACACGACTTCTTCCCAAAGGGTCTTGCTTTCCAATGGACTGATGCCAGTGGAACCAGCCTGACTTCTGATCAATATCCTCTAGCAGAGAAAAACAACAAATATACAGGAGTCAGCTTGATCAAAGTATCAAAGACTGACTGGAATTCATGGAAATCTTTTAATTGTTCTGTGTCTCACCAAGGAGGCCCCAACAGTCTGAATGTGGAAAGTATGCGATTTTTAACTTATGGCTCTCTAGAATCTACATGGATCAACTTGTTCATCTTGTTTTTATTGTTACTATTAATGTTTCTCATGATTACCTTCATTTTGCTGGCTTAAAATTATAAAATGAATAAGTCTGATGTCAATTACAACATGTATCTTTATTTCTGCTCTTTCTGGTTAGGACCGTCATTCTCTCCAAAGGTAACTTTGGTATCAGTGCCAAGGGGAGACTCTCAGGCCCTGGTGTGTACAGTTGAGGATTTTCTTCCAAAAGACTTGACAATCAAGTGGAAAAAGAATCAGAACAATGAGGCTGGCACTAACTGGGACCCCGTAATGAATGGAGA
>NW_023339696.1:9125695-9131261 GCF_004916995.1 Morone saxatilis | reverse complement strand
TGGGCTTTTTTCTTTTGTTGTTGTTGTTGTTTTTGAAAAACTTGAAGATTATTGTTCCACCACGAAACCCATAAAACGATTAAAAAAGGATTTATAAACAAAAAAAAATCAGTTCCTCACTACCATACCAGCCAAAGGGCAGCACAAAAATTGGGTTACAAAATTATTGTCCAAAAATGAATTAAATAAATATTACATGTACACATTTCAGGGCAATTAACCTCAACCGAACATATCTCTTCAAGGAGTCCAGCAATCCTCCTTCTCTTCACAGGATTTTAGTTCTTTATGTTATTCAACACTGTAACTCCAAAATGTCTGGGGGCCTGGTAAAATGCAAATTCACACACTGATACCACAATTCCAACCCATTCTGCCTGCACAATATATAAGTCCTTCATGGAATAACCTTTGCATTGCCAGACTCAGGCCAAGTCCCCACCAGACAGCTGTACAAAAGTCTCTTTCTCCTTGTCTCTCATTCAGGTGGAGTGAAGTCGATGGTCCAGCGGGAGGAGGAGAAATGAGCTTTGGATGTCGCTGGCTCCCGCATCATCTAAACCTCGTGGTTTCTTTTGCAGACTGCTCAGGGCGTCCCTCACCTCCTCAGAGCCAGGGTCAGCAGAGTCTGAGAGAACCCGTCCCCAGCTCCTGTACCTGTGGGGGAGTGGAAAGGACCTCACTCGGCTTGGCTGCACCTTGGATTCCGTCAGAAACCAGGGGAAGGACATAGGAATGGATCGGACGCATTGATAGGCGGAACTGGCACAATATTTGCCCCAGGTCTCCAGGGCCAGTTTTCCACCTCAGCCAAAGACACCTCCAAAAAACCCTTGTTTCCTTAGAGGTGAGGAGTCCCTTTTTTAAACAAGAAGGAGCTCTGCGTTTATTCGATTGTGCTCGGAGAGCCACAGTGACACACCCAGACTGAAACGCTGAGGCAAAACCCTGAACATACACTGATCCCTGGTGTGAGAAGGCACTGAAGGATTCAGCCCTTTTGGAAACAGTTTGGACCACTAGATATGACTGATTTATCACTGAAATATATCCTTATTAGATAAAAAAACAATTTACCACTGAATGATGACCAATTCATCAATGAGAATATCTATAAACTATCATAATAATACATATAATAATAATAATAATAATAATGAATAATATTATTCATAAAAAAATATGTCAGTGTTTATCATGACTCACAGCAATGTCTGGCTTTTATAATCAAACAACCTTCCTGCTAAATTCAGCATTACCATTAAAGTACAAAACTTAAAAGGCACTGTATTCATTTCACTACCATTCCACCACAACCTACATTACCTTTCATGAAGACATAGTCTTTACAATAAATTCAAAATGGAGTGACAGGGGCACATATTTGTTTCTTCAGATGTTTATAAAGGGCGTTGTTCAAATATTTTTTTAAACACATTGTTCAATGTCATAAATTATGGAGTACAATTCGATAAACCCCTTAATGTTGTAGTTAAATTTATTTGAAAAAAAAGAAGCTAAAAAACATTAGATCAAAAATACAATAAAAAATCACATTTTCACCTGGTTGAATACTGTGGTGAACCGTATTTATCACTATAAGACACTTTATTCACATATAATTACTATACATATTTCTCCTTCTAGCTGATATGTTATATCTATAAGTATATATATAGTTGATTTTGGTTACTTCTATCACCACCATCAAACATACACTGATATTGTATATTATTGTGGGCTGCATTTCTCCTCCCTGTGAGGAGAGGTTAATGGCAAAACTCAAGATGTTCTTCCCACCTCTACTTATCTGACTGCAAGGAGAGGATGATAATGAGAACAGTGGACACACATTTTAACATTATGGACTATAGGACAGGCACGCGCTGTATAACATCTGCTGGGCAGGGTGAACATCTTCACTGATTCTTTGATTTGGGAACAATATTTTCATTTGTGCTAGCAATGTAACATATAACACATGACACATTGGGGGTTAAGACTTCCAGGTATAGTTATTCTTGTAATCGGCCCCGTTGATAACCTGGGTGGGTCAAAACTGGGGGCTGCGAGCTAGGGTCGAAGCCCCATAGACGGGCATTCATAATCAGTTGGTTCAGTGGGATGAATTTAAGTGACTTGTTGGATCTGTTATTAAGTGTTAAACCAATTGTTTTTCTTTTGTTAAGGCAAAGCAGCAGCTGGCATAGCTTATTGAAAACTCTTCCTTCAATATTTAGTGGCTAACTTCATTCGAGGCCAGTACTCCTTTAGTACAAGATGGACTCCTTTGAATGTCTCGTCGATCACAGTCAGGCCCTCTAGCCCCCAATAGGACAGCCTGTGACCCCAAGCTCAGGGAGGCCATTGCTCGGGAAAGATTAGTCTATATCCCTAGGAAAACTTGCCACTATTCAGTTGGCATAGGGTGGAGATTAATTCCGGACCTGGGTGAGGAAGTACCAAGCCATCATGTGTGCCCTTGTAGACTTGCTAACTATTGATAAGGCCCATTTTATTTATGATTTCATCTGATTGGTGATGCTCGTGAGGAGATTAAGTACCGGACAAGGCAAGTGAGTGAAGACCCCTGGACCATTTTTGAGATCCTCCTTGCTCAGTAAGCTGCCCTATGTCTTTCATTGCAGGTCAAAGAAGGCCTTGTTATATGCTAGAAGGCGAACAGGACGGTGAGTCATTAAGGGTGTTCTAACATGCTCTGTTTTCTTTAATGGACAAAATGATCCAGAGTTGTCCAGACAAACGCATCCCTGATGCTGCTAAATTGCTGCGTGATCAGTTTGTAGAGTGTGTAGGGGATGGGAATTTGAGCCGGGAGCTTAGGAGAATTGCTCGTGAACATCCTGACTGTGACCTTCATGCTATTAGGGATGAAGCTATTAGGTGGGAACGTGAGGGCAGATCTGGGGAAGAACTAGGCCGACCCAGGAGTTATTCTGTCCCCTCAGTTTATAGCATGCAGAATGCAGGGCAGGCTAGGGGTCAGAAAGATACTGTAGGGTCAGAGCTGGTAGCGCTTAAAGAAATGTTGAAGCAGCAACAGGCTCAAATTGATCAGCTTACACAAGAACTACGATCAAACCACACTTCAGTGAAGCCCAGACCCTTCCAAAAGAGAGGGCCACTCATCTGCAGACGGTGTCAAAAACCAGGACATTTTGCTAAAGACTGTGATAATGAAAGGGTCGTTGCTTCTGAACTTAGGTGTTCTACTCAGGGTTCAGTCAGCCAGCCCTCCCAGTTCCAGCAGTCGGAAAACTAGCTCCCTCTGTTATGCTGAGCCACATTTCAGATGGGGGCATCACTGGCTCCAATGGGGATATTCTTCCAAGTTCTGACCCCACACCCAACTTGGTAGGTTCCCTGTCCAAAGGTCCACCATGGGGGTGAACATCTCTTGCCTATTAGACACTGGGTCTATGGTCACCACCATTACAGAGAGTTTCTTTGCCAAACATTTTGAGACAGGGGGCCCAGAGAAGCTGAGGGCGTGCCACTGGTTACGGTTACGTGCAGCCAATGGGCTAGAAATCCCTTACATTGGCTATTTGGAACTTGATTTTCAAGTCTTAGGCAAGCAGATCCCCAAACGTGGTGTACTAGTCATCAGAGATGCACCAGACGCCAGCCCCAATCCAGACGTGTGTGGAGTTCTTGGCATGAATGTAATACGAGAGTGCTACAGAGAGCTGTTTTTGGAACATGGTCCTGCTCTTTTTGATCTTCCCCCAGTCAAGCAGAACCCTTGGCAAAAGGTTTTGCAGTTCTGTCACCGAGCCCAACTTCAGCCCGAAGCACAAGTCCATGGGCCAGTCAGAGTTAAGGGCCGGAGAAAGATTCAAATCCCAGGGGGCACGATGAAACTGGTGCCCACTACCTGCAGAAAGGCATCTCCAGTTCATACGGGATCAGCCCTGTTTGAACCATTGGATTCAGGTTTGCCAAATGGTCTCCTTGCTTCCCCAGCTCTGGTCAAAGTGCTCAATGGTACGGCCTTCATTCCTGTAACCAATGTGGGGACTACAGAGGTAATCTTACCTCCTCGCATTCAGATTGGCACCCTTTGCCAAGCCGAAATTGTCAGCCAACCAGAAAGCATCATTGAAACTATGGAGGAGGGGTCATCTGGTGAACCGATCATTACCATGGCAATGCAGAGTGTGAAGGACAACCCCCTGTCATCTGCCATTGAAGCCCTTGATTTGTCCACTCTTGCAGCTCAAGACCAGGAGAGGGTAAGGTCCCTTTTACATGGCTATCAGTCTGTTTTTTCTTCCCATGATAGTGATTTGGGGTGTACAAATCTGATTGCTCATGAAATTCCTCTTCTAGACGAGACACCTGTCCGCCAGCGGTATAGGTGTATTCCCCCCTCAGAATATGATGCTGTCAAAGCACATGTTCAGCAGCTCCTAGAGAGTAAAGTCATCCGTGACAGTTGTAGTCCATTTGCCTCCCCAATTGTGGTAGTAAAAAAAAGATTCTACCATTAGGCTTTGTGTTGACTACCGTCTCCTGAACTCTAAAACTAGGAAAGATGCTTTTCCCCTACCCCGAATTGAGGAGGCTCTCGACGCTCTGTCAGGTGCCTGCTGGTTTTCCACATTGGATTTAACCAGTGGGTATAATCAAGTTCCTGTTGCCGAACCTGACAAAATGAAGACAGCCTTTTGCACCCCCTTTGGCCTCTTTGAATTTAACAGGATGCCTTTTGGTTTGTGTAATGCACCCAGCACTTTTCAAAGGCTGATGGAAAGGATCTTTGGTTTGCACAATCACCAGTCATTACTGCTTTATTTGGATGATGTCATTGTTTTCTCTGCCACAGTGGATGAGCACATTCAACGTCTGGGAACTGTGTTGGAGACCTTGCGGGTGCAGAACCTAAAGGCTAAACTAGAGAAGTGTTGCTTCCTAAAAACAGAGGTAAAGTACCTTGGCCATGTCATCTCAAAAAGTGGTGTAGCAACTGACCCTGATAAGATCTCTGTAGTGGCAAATTGGCAACTTCCGAAAACTGTTACTGAGCTGAGATCATTTCTCGGCTTTGCTAGCTATTACCGCCGCTTTGTCCAAGGTTTTGCTTCACTGGCTGCACCTTTTCATCGTCTAGTAGCTGAGCTGGGTGGCACCAAGGCTAAAAAGCCATCCAAACGCCCCCTCCAAGAATCGTGGACTGAACAATGTGAAACCAGCTTCCAAAATTTGAAAGCCAGGTTGGTGGATTCCCCTGTATTGGCATATGCAGATTTTTCACACCCCTTCATTCTGGAAATTGATGCCAGTCATTTAGGACTAGGTGCAGTGCTTTCACAACAGCAACAGGATGGCACAGTGCGCCCCATTGTATATGCTAGCAGAGGTTTAAAGCCTACTGAACGCAATATGTCAAACTACAGTTCTATGAAACTTGAGTTCTTGGCCTTGAAATGGGCTATGGCAGAGAAGTTTAGAGAATACCTATTGGGTCATGAATGTGTTGTCTATACCGATAACAATCCTCTAAGCCATTTGTCCACGGCAAAGCTGGGTGCATTGGAACAAC
>NW_023339696.1:9125189-9125575 GCF_004916995.1 Morone saxatilis | reverse complement strand
GAACAGTCAGAGTCCATGGCACCAATTGAGGCTGTGTTGCCAGGCACCTCTCTTCCAGACACTTTACTCCAGACCAAAGCCATGCCCCATCAGCAGGTAACTCAATCCATTGTCTCCGTTTTGCCATCTTATTCATCTGCTGATCTTGCTGCTTTACAGAGAGACGACCCTACCATCGGTGTGTTCCTGAAATTTTGGCACGGGGGGCAGGTCCAAATCGACAGGAACGGAAAAATTTACCTGCAACAGTACTGGAAATGTTGCGTCAGTGGAAGAAGCTAGTGAAGTGTAATGGTGTCCTCCAACGTCAGGTATTTCGGTGATGCTACTGGCCTGGCATGCTGAAAGAAATTCAACATTACTGTCAACAGTGTGAACGTTGTGCC
>NW_023339696.1:9121996-9125089 GCF_004916995.1 Morone saxatilis | reverse complement strand
GGAATCTGCCAAAGATTTGTGACCATATGCAAATCAATTTGCTTTTCCCCTTTCATCATTTCATCATTTGTAGCAGGAAAAACAATGATTCGCTTATTGGCGACTGGCTATAATAAAGACAGTTTAACCGTTGTTGCTTTAAACCAGAGTTTGAACTTTAAATTACTCCAACACCTCGGCTGTAGCTTTCATTGAATGGAAAATCCTGCCAACTAACCAAAAAAGAGGTGCGGTCACATTCAGAAGAAAACTGTTATACTATTTAAAGAAACATTTTTGGTATAATTGGTGTTATAGTATTTTAAGATGGTCTACTTCCAAGGAAAAAGATCAGAAAAACGGAAAAAGAGGCTTTAAATTTAATCCTCTATTTCTGCAAATAAATTTAACATTTTTCAAATGAGATAAAATAAGACTTTTAAAAAGATAGAATTTTCATGAATAACATCTCATAATCACAATAGATTTAGTATTACTGAGATGAACAGTGTTACCAGAGCTTTGTGATAAATAAGAGGAAGGTAGTTTTTTGTACGACTCTCCTGTTTATTGTCTCTCACGTGTCTCTTCTGGCAGCAGTAATACACCAGCAGAGTCTCAGGCTGCAACATTCCTGTCCGTTTGAGGGTCAACTGTTTTACTGGAAGAGTCCCAATGGGTGAATACTGAACTTGTTCTTCCAAAGTGAATTTTGTAGTATCGCTGTGGCTCCAACAGCTTCCATTCCAATCCACTCCCAGTCCCTTTCCCCTGCAGGCTGTCTGGATCCAAGCTGTGTATATCTGCTAACAAGAAATAAGCAAGACCTCGACAGGTGGATGGTCAACCGTTGACCTGCGCTGCCAGTCACCGAGGCTGGCTGTGTTCAACCGTTCACACTTAAATGTTAAAAAAGACATGTTTTGTACAAATGATCAGTTATATGCAAAGAAGAACTGTTGACTTTTGACAAATCCAGAGAGACTCCACATCCAGCTGCCAACAGCAGCACCAGAGCTACAGGAACATGGTTTTATGTTGAAACTGAGTGCTGTGAACCTCCCAACCCTGCACCCCCTGATGGAGTTTTTATACTGAGTAACAAGGAAAGGTCCCTGAGTTTGGCATAGATCAAACATATGCAAGCATCATGTTGGTCTAACTGGAGGCAATAGAAGCAGTTTGTTGACTGTTATTATATCTTGCACAGGGAAACTGCGAAAATATCTGGCTTTTACAAAATGATATTTTAACTTGCATTTACACACTCCCAACCCGTAGACATTTTCGAAAATGCCAGACTTACAGTTAGCAGAAAGAAATAACTTAAACATTTCAATTAACTGTTAACGCATTGATGATACATCGTATTTTACAGCAATTCAAAATAAAACATGTAGGCGATCATTCTTAACATAAATATTAACTGAATGGTAGATAATGGAAACCATTTCAATAACCCCAAAACTGGATTTGAACCGTTGGAGTCTGAGTTATTGTTTGGTGAGATAAGTAAATCAGCTTGACTAACGTGTCTTTAAATAATTCAACATTAGGATGAAAATTTCGGCATTTCCTCCCATCTCACACAGACAGGAAGGTGAGAACTTCTTCTCCTTTTCTTCATCTCTGACAAACACACTATTAAAGCTGGGGTTTCGGTAATCTTGGAAAGCCTAGCGAGAGAGCTAGCAAGGTTGATTTATGAAGTAACTAAAAAGTAAAACCGCTCAGAAAGCTTCTGGATTTCAATTGGCCAGTTTGTCAGGGACGGAGGGGCTTATTTGTATAATAGATTTGATATATATCAAATACATCTCCAAGCTAAAAATACTTTGTGCTTTTGATTCTTAACTCTGCATATATGGTATATAACACTGTGAACAGGGCCCTTAAGTACATTTAGCTTCTAATACTTATGTACTTTTACTTAAGTAAAACCCTTATTATGAAGTCTTAATAATAAGAATTAATTTTAGAGTTCTCTGTCTCTTTATTGATCCCCCAGGGGGACATGTGGTGCTCACACAATGTTAAAGAATAAAAATAATACTTATATTACAATCTAACACAATATATATATAGAATATAAATGTATATATAAGCTAGGTATATACATATAAGTAAAAAATGGAAATAGAAATATAACAGCCTATGTACCTAATAGTAATAATAATAAATTATAAACAATATATACAAAGTAATGTATGCCACAGTATATGAACTACAGAAATGAAATGAATAGTAGTGAGTTTTTAAAGATTGTGTTAATGCAGAAGTTTTAAATTATGACAAAGAATGACGTAATAATTACAAGAATGACGTAATAATGACAAAGAATGACGTAATAATTACAAGAATGACGTAATAATGACAAAGAATGGCAGTGTTATGTGTGTTACAGTATTGCACCTTAATGAATTTATTTCACAATAACGACTTGTGCAATAAAGAAGTTTATACATCTTAATTTCAGATTAGGGCAAAGCAGGTAATTAATAACTGATTTAGTTTTAAAAAGATTTAAAAGATTTAAAAGATTTAAAGATTTAGTTTGAGTGTGTAATTTGACCTGCGTTGGTGCTCTGTGTGTCGCACAGAGGCATCCGCGCCGCTAGGAGGCGCTGTAGTCACTGGAATTGCTCTCCAGGTGTAAACTTGGATACAGTTGAGAGGGATTCATCGTTCAGACAGCAACAGGTGCCCTCCGCTCAAACCCCCCCTCAAAAAGACCGACTCGTGGATGAAATGCAGGAATTCCAGGTGGAAAATGACCGGTAGAAAAGTTTGAAGAACTTTGTGGCTGAGGTCAAAAGGTAAAAGTTTAACGTTGTCTCTCTTTTTTCCTCCTTATCTTCCAAACTTGACGTGACGTGGACTAGTGCTCCACATCGTGATATCCCGCAGGTCCAGGTAGAGCCCGACAGGTGTTACTGACCGACATGTTGCTGGTTTCATCTGCTTGTTTCTGTACAGAATAATACATTCATTTCATCATATAGTGATGTCTAGTGTCGGCATTTATCTGCGCTGTGGCGTTCGGCCAAGATATTCCTCTTTCCTGTGCAAACGAGTTAATATAGAGCCAGATGCTTTGTCTAAACGGGAGTTACA
>NW_023339696.1:9121539-9121916 GCF_004916995.1 Morone saxatilis | reverse complement strand
AAAAAAAAAAAAGAATTCAATAGACTGGAAGCCTGAAACACTGACATATGTGCATTTATCTTATTTTACCACCGCAGCAACTGTATTGTGTATATACTGTGAATACTGTGACACCCCCCCCAAGCAGGTTACTAGTAACAGTCCTGCATTCAAATAGTAATTAATTAAGTAAAAGTATGTGAGTAATATCAGCAAAGTGCTGCAGTAAAATGGTCCCTGGCAGTGTTTTACTATTATATATGATGTATTTGTATTAATATCACTGTAGATGTTTATGGTTGAGCTCCTTTATATACTGTTAATCTACAGCACTGCATCCTGTTCTATAGGATCACCACATGTTTGGAGCGTTGCTGTCCTCTACAAATCTCTAAAAA
>NW_023339696.1:9111771-9121415 GCF_004916995.1 Morone saxatilis | reverse complement strand
TGAGTTTATCATTATATATACTGAACAAGGAGGAACTGCTGTGTCACCAGGCTCTGTTCATTGCTTTCACTTTTTAAAGTGCATTTAAAAAGTCAAGAACTGGACCTGAAACAGTTAGTTGATTGACAGAAAAATAATAACTTGCATCTGCTTTGATAATCAAATGGTTTTTCAAGCACAAACAGTAGATAAAGTGCCACATATTCTTTGCTTCCTCTAAAAAATGATCATACATCACTGTAATTTGCGTATCTTTTGGTTCTGGTCAAACAAAGAGACATTCAATGCTGGGAAGCTCCGGGGGCCTTTTTTCACATTTTTTTTTAACATTTATGCTCTTAATTGTTAAATAAATACCAACACACTTTACTTGATGATGAAACTAATCGTAGCTATTAAACCTTGAATTGCAAACAAACGCCATGGTTTATAAACTATCAATAAGTTACCAAATATGATTTGAGAATAGGAGTACTGATCAGCCTGTTGTGCTGTGTGTTAATGTATCATGTTCCATCTAGGTGCTCCATGTGAGGAGAGAGCGTGACCTGCTCGCAGTCATGAAGAGGAACAAGCAGATCGACGTCAGGCGCGCCCTCGCGCTGGCCGGCACCTTTAACTTCCTGTGCTCCTGTTCCAGAGCCTGCCTGCTCCCCTTCCTCACCCTGTACTTCAGACAGCTGGGTCTGACTCCAGCGATGACGGGCATCGTCATGGGAACTAAACATCTCATATCGGTGGTCTGGAGCCCCGTCGCGGGCGCGCTCTCCAAACACTACGACAAGAGGCGAGTGGTGATAAACGGCTCTCTGGTGTGTTCGGCGGCGGTCGCTCTGGTTCTTCTGCTCATCCCAACTACAGATGTGAACACACAGACCGGCGCCTGCAACGCGTCTGATCTGAGCAGCGGCCCAACCCCAAATGTGGGTGGTAACCTGCTCACGAGCAGCGTCGGACCGTCCATATTGTCCCCTACGACTCAACCTAAAATCAACACAGCTCTTGTTTCCCAGTCTGGCGTCACTTTGCCTACAGAGACACTTCCTGACACTGAATCTGCTCCCGTTGTGACGAGCAAAACGTCACTTCATCAGCCTGATGGAGAGAAATCGCACCCTCCGCCGTCACAAGAGAACACAGTCAACAAGAGTGCGGGGGAACCAAAGATCAGTGGTTCCGTCGTACACCGGCCCACCAGCTCTGCGGCGGCTCCACTGAGACACAAGAGGTCCGAGTCCAAATCAGAGTCAGGAGAACAGCACGGAGAAAAGACAACAGAGGAGGATGACAGGGAGGGCAACTTTGACTTTCTGGGCAGCCTGAAGGTGATGGACCCTCTGCACCAGCTCTTCTTCTTGATACTCATCACTGTGTCGGTGTGGGAGTCTTCGTCAGCCCCTCTGGAGTGGGCCGCAGACGACGGGCTGTACGAATATCTAGACTACGCAGACGCTTCGGACCGCTACAGCAGCACCAGGGTGTGGGGTTTGCTCGGAGCAGCGTGCGGGGTCGGAGGAGCGGGGTTGCTGGTGAGCCAGTTGAGCTGTGTCATAGCCGGGCACACCTCCCGGAGCGCGGTGCATTTCTACTGCTACGCCGGCGTGGCCGCTCTGGCCCTGCCTGCGGCCACCTACCTCCCTCTCTACCTGAATAAGAAGCGAGACAGGGCCAACGGGCTCCTCAAAGCCATGCAGCTGGTGCGTGGCTCACCCCGCGCTCTGCTCTGCGCAGTCACGACCCTGTCGGTCGGGGTGGCAGGGTCCGCCGTGGATAACTTCCTCCTGTGGCAGATGCAGGATCTCGGGAGCACCGAGCTGCACATGGGTCTGTCTCTAGCCCTCGCTCTGCTCTCGCAGGCTGCCTTCCCTCTGCTGGCTGGCCGAGTGTCCAAGCTCCTCAGCCCGGGAAGGGTGCTCGCTGTGGGGGCCGCGAGTCTCGGGTTTCAGTGCTTCTATTACTCCTTCCTCTGGGGGCCGTGGGCTGCGCTGCCTGCTCAGGTATTGAGCTGTTTTAGCAGTGGGGCCCTCTGGTGGGCTGTGAAGGTCCAGTGTGAGGATGTCGCCACACCGGGGGCTGAGAGGAGTGTGAGGAGGATCTACAGTGCGCTTTCTCTGCGCCTGGGGAGCGCGTTGGGGAGCGTTGCAGGTGGGTTTGTGGTGCAGAGGTTCGGGCTGACGTGGCTGTTCAGAGGAGCGGCAGTGGGTCTTTTGCTGTGGTGTGTGTGTCTGCCTCTGCTCCAGTGGAAAGCCCCTCGCCAGCGCAGGATTAACTATTCTCGCCTTTTGGCGGCTGATGCAAGTGAAGCCAGTGACTCTGAGTCTGAACAGGAGAGAGACTGGCTTGATAAAGCCATGGAAGAAGACAGAGGCAATAACAACAATGGACGGAGGATAAAGCACTAAAAGAGAGCAGAGAGATAGTCCCTAGATAGAAGGGACGTACCTTCACAAAATCAAATCATAGAATCATTTCTATCAATATGGAAATAAGAATTATCATTCCCCACCAGGTTTCAACTCTCAGGTACAGACATGTCACTCTTTATCATCAAGTAGCATACTCCAGAGTGGGATCGCTGATTTCCTTCAAGTTTAATTAAAGAATTCAGTGTTGTGGCATTCCAGCTGTCTTGCCATTTTATCAGTCTGCAGTTAAAGTGTCGGCTGCACTGATGGACTTCATCTCCGAGCCACCTGAGCCTTTACAAAACACATTTGCATAAGCAATCATTGCTTTATAAAGCAAACAAAGGAGCAAGATTATGGGTGGGCAGAAGAAGGACTCTGTACCACCAGGCGAGTTCAGCAGCTTACTGTATGCATCATGACAATAGAAACACCGGAGCTTCTTACTAGGAATGTAAACACAAGACGTGTGCACAAGGTGAGGCTGAACTAGACTGGCAACCACCACACCCAGTTTGTTTATCTTCTGCTAAAGTCACTGCAATGACTTTTTTGCCATTCACTGTGTCTGCGGCCTCACTCGGACTCCAGACTGTGTGAGCTGATAAAATGATTCGATATGAGCCCTGTGTTGTGCAGTTGTGAGCTGATGCATGCGGAACATCAGGAAGCAACTGTGTTTGTCTAACCCATGTTTCAAAGGGAGTCTGCTGAACATACCTCATGTCAAATGGGCCATTTTGACCTATTAGGAAACAAGTTTTGACACGTGTTTATGCACTATCAATATCAAATGAATGCTGATATAAAAGGCTCCCTGACTTTCTTTTGTGCAGAAAGTTCATGTATGTATATGTTACCTGAGTACTGTGAAGAGTAATCTAACCACGCTAACAGAATGAACCCCTTTGTATTGTCGAAGCACCTGATGCATGACTCCAGCATCAGCTCTTCTTGAGTATTTGCAATAAATAAAAATATTTATGCTGACACTTACATTCCATATGATACCAGCCGCCAAAATAAATGTTTGTTTTAGATCCAAGTGATCTAAAGACACGGATCTCCCTCTGCTTTTTACACCCAGTGGACTCAGTATGTACCAGGGTGTGGGACACTGCTACCCACGGCACAGTGGCAGCTCCTTTCCATTTTATACTTTTTATTTAAAAGCTTTAGTTGTTTTTTATACCCTTAAACCATGTATCCCCAAATTTGTTATCAACTGAATGATTAAGTGTTCCTTTAAGAGTTCAGGAAAGGTCTCCTAAGCTAAATAAACTATTTAAAACTCATTGTCACAAAGCTGGAAGTCAGGGTTGTTTTTATTATCTTATGAAGCTTTTCAGAGATGCATGGTGCTTAAAGGACAGTGACACTACAAACATATAAAGTTCTTATAGAATATGATGCATTGCTGTAAAACAAACAGTAAATAAAGTGATTAAAATGAGCTCAACCTTAAAACAGTCAAATGCAACATTAATGCTGCAGTTATCCTTCGGGCTGTTGCTGTGTGTCCTATCTGTCAGCAGGTGGCGCCTCTCAGCACAGATCAGCTCCTCCGTGCTGACATCCAGGTTCAGCTTCTGTTGGCAGCTCTCCTCCTTATATCCCCTCACACGTCAGGCCAGTGCTGCATGGACTCGGTCGGTTTTTTTTTTTCAGGCTGCACAAATATTTATTTCACATTTTCTGCGCAGAGTGTCTGACCGTCTTTGGAGAATATGGAGAAAGAGAGGAAATCCTCTAAACAGTACGGCTCTTTGGAGGAGACGCAGGTGGACAGAGAGACGGAGAAATCAAGTGAGTTTTGCGAAGCGTCCACCGCACACGTTTTGTGTTTAAAACTGAACTGGATGTGCATGCTTGGACAGTGTTTTTTTATGGAGTACTCCGTAACAGAAGCTGATGCACCAACTTTCAGATGAGAGAATTAAAGCTTCGGGTCCCTGCAGATCCTCACTGTGAGCGTGTTAAAGTTTATCTGTCAGCAGGGCCGTAGACAGGATTTTACAAATCCTGAAGGGCGTCAGTGGTGGGGCTTGGATTTATAAACCCCAGTGATTGTAGTATGTTGTGGAGGTAAAGCTTGTTTTTATTAATTTAACAGTTTATTTATGTTTTCTGGGAATATTATTATTAATTTAAAGGCCATACTTTTTTCCTACATGTATCCATGGTCTGAATTTTGTTTTCATACAATCGTAACAATCCTCACAATGGCTTCCACTTTAATTTTTTCATTAAGTTTTTCAAGAAGTTCCCTGAAATTTGTTGATAATTATATAAAAATCTACAGTGTTCAGTTGGTCTTTTTAATTTATGCAATCAGGGCTGCAACTACCTGTCTATAAAATGGCAGGAAATAGTGAAAGATGTATGTTACAATGTCCTTACACCCAAAAACAGTCCAACATATACAGATATTCAGTTTAATGTCACATCAGATGAAGAAAAGCAACTTATTCTCACATTTGGGAAGCTGGAACTAGACTATGTTTGCTTGAAAAATGAAATGATTAATCGATTATCAGTAGTATACTTTCAAATAACTTCAGACAACTTAGTTCATCAACAACTCATTTTAGCTGCAGTTTCAATGAATTCATTGATGCGGAGTGTCTTAATTTTAGTGCAGAACAGGTCAGCTGAACATGCATTCAGTAATAAATTAAGTTTTTATTAACTTGTTTTAGGGGGTTTGGGTTTGTTTTTGGTTTTTTTACAATATACCTATGTTTTCCCTATTGGAGCAAATTACATGGTTCTTTCCAGGTAAATTCCTAGGAAAATACGCTACTATCTTTAGCTTGATTGTGAGATTTTATTTTTGGCATTCCTCAAGGCTCAGTTCTTGGTTCTCTGCTATTCCCACTGTACAAGCTTTTTCCCCTCCTGTTGTAATATCATGTATACAATATTTATTACAAAGACACAAACAGGCACACATTTATTTTAATACTTTCTATTATATACAACACGGATCACATAGTTGACTTTAACAGTGACTTAAGGGTGTGGCAGTATTACTACAGCTGTATTGTATGGAAACGATATGCAGGCTTTAAGAAATAAAAGGAGAAAACCAAAATTGGAAGTGATAGTGTGAGAGGAAAATAATCATTCTGACACTGTCGGAGGGCTTGGAGCAGAATAATGCAAACAAAAGGAGGAACGCATGCAGGCTGTTTTCACAATAAAACACCAAGACACCAGTTGATAATTAATGTGTGTGCATACATGTGGTAATACACATACAAATGAATAAAGTTGTGGAATCACCAGTGTGTTTTGGGAGGTTGTGTGTTTGTGCAGCCCTGATATCCCCAGCGATTCAGTGTGTATGATTGTAATGTCGTTTCACACGAGGTCGGGTAATTAAAAGCCAATTCAGGCTCTGCTGGATGACTCATCGCTCCTAGTGAGGAGTGCGAGGCTGGGAGGGCGGGGGCCGTTATTCAGTGATGCTCTAAGAATTACTGGGGGGTATCCACAGTCTAGAGCTCAGATCAGATCATAACAGGATGGTGAATTTGATCTAGGGCAGTATTAATGGAGCTGAACAATGATCATTGTAAATTTGACTGTTTAATTCATAATTTAGAGTGCTTTTTGTGTTTGCTTTTGGATTTTTAGGTAGATGAAATTTAAGTTTTCCTTTATCTGTCTCAAGAGTCTCTTGAGAGCCTGAATAACCAAGACAGGTAGTTTATTGGACATTAGGAGTGCAATAAATTACTGCATGAAAGCAATTGTACACTTAAGGCGCAATGGAAAGATATATAATAACACTATAGAATTCAACTAGTTTTAATTTGATCCCTTAAATCGAGTTTCAGTTTGTTTTAAACCTCCACCAATCACTTTACACCTGTGCTCTCCCTGCAGATAAACGTCAAAATGTCTGCTGTAACAGTTTATTATAGACACAGTCCATGTTTAGCCTGTGAACGTCCCTTCTCACAAGCCATCATGAATTCATTGTGAAGGCTGTTCACGCTTCATAATTTCCCTCTGCTCTGCCGAGGATAATCCCAATTTGAGTGAGAAGTCGACTGAATTGCAGCATTTTGATGGATTTACTTTGAAATATTACAGAACTATTAGCTGATAACTGCTTATTGTTAAAGTGGCAGTTCTCGATGAGCAGTATCAGTAACATGATGTGATAGGAGGAATTGCTAGGCACCTTAAATCAACCATAGATGTCTAGTTAGGGTCTGCTCACCAGAGTTATTATAGTTTTTGTATTTTTTTCATCCGTTTTAATTTGTATTTAGTTTTTTTCCAGTTAGTTTCCAGACTGGGTTTGTTAATTCTATTATAGTTTTTATTGTTTAAAAAAGTATTTACTTTTAGTTTAGTTTTTTATTATTTTAAGTATTATTTTTGTTTTTGTTTTTTATATGGGGGGTATTTGTCACAGGCAAGATTTAAGAAGTTCAGATAAGGTATTACAATATAAACACACTGACTCACATTCATGTAGACACCCCAGTCTCATTAAACATACATACCAATGGCTCCAAATGTGGACAAATTCGACCAAACAGTTTATCTAAAGATATTTTTACTTTTATATATATATATCCTGATTCATAGATACTAAAATCTCCTTTTCAAGAGTGACCTGGCCAAGAGGGCAGAATAAATATTGTTACAACATTAAAAACAGTTTTAGCTTTAGTTTTAACTACAATAACGTTGCTGTGCAACATATATTGCTCTTGGATTTTCTCTGTATTTTTTGTTGTTGCTGGTAGTTTACAGAAGGTACGTCAAAGATAAAGTCTTTGAATCTAAAAAAGTGTGTCTGTAAAAACAATCTCATTATAAAGCAATAAACAAGCAAATAACTGTGTTTTGGTCTCGTCTGTCTTTCAGCAGACGACGTCATTTCGATGGCTGACTCCACAATTACGATCGAGGAAATTGAAGGAGAGTTGTGCAAAATTGAGCGGATAAGAGACATCCTCGTACGGAGAGAATCAGAGCTGAGATACATGTGAGATCTGCTTCTTCAACAGCACCTCTCATGTTCACTACATTTAAACACATCTCAAACGCAGACACAAAGACAGAACGGAGATTTTACTGTAAATACTGCCTTATTTGGTTGTTTTTGGTTTGGATACTGACACAGTGATGACATGATGACATTAGTCCCAGGAGGATAATACCTGCTTTTCACCTATCATGTGACGTTCCACTGTTTGGGCAACTGCACCCACACATACAGTAAAGCTCTGCTGTATACACAGATACTTTTAACAGCCCCTCAGGAATAAGAGATGGCTGTCAGCCAACACTGGGAGCAGCCATGTGCATGATGGCAAAAAATGTGTGAAGAAAACAGCAGTGCTATGTAAGGTCTAAGCAGACTACCAGCACACACACACACATCCGCCTTTTTTTTCAGATCTCAAAAGATGCCCTTTTCTCCTTTCTCTCTCATCCTTGCTTTTAACTATTTCACTCTTTTTCTGCCGAGACCTTGAATTCCTCATTATTTTTGACATATGAGGATGGTGTTGGGGGAGCGGGGACTAAGAACAGCAACCAGTGCTGCATAATGTGTCCATATGATGAATCAGAGAAACGGACAATAACGACTTTTGCTCAGTGTTTTGTTTTGCTGTGCGAGCCTTCAAAATTACCACTCTGATAAGTGTTGTGGTTCATGATGTAATGCATCAGTTTCGCATCATGTTTCCACTTCCATCCATAATCCCCCGCATCCAGAGGGTGAAAAGTGATGCTCAATCCCACTCCCAATAAGAGATTGTTTTCCTTCTCATCTCCACGGGCCTGCATGTGTTGACATGTATTATATCAACGGCAACATAGACGGCAACTGAAGCTCAGCCACTGCGGGCAGACTTGGTAAAACAACAAAACTGTATCATATGAAAACAAATTACTTTGACATTTCTGTACTGGTGAGGTTGTATATGAAAGGTTATAACCGGTTGTCTCATTAAAGGTCCATTTAAGAGGATCTATTGGCAGAAATGGAATATAGTATTCATAGGTATGTTTTCATTAGTGTCTAATCACCTGGAAATGAGAATTGTTATGTTTACTTTAGAATGAGCCGTTTGATAGGGCGTTTTACGTTTTTACGAGTTACCATAGTTTCTCCTACACTCTTGAAAGGCGAGCGGTATTCAGCGCCTCCTCTTCCTCCCAAAAAATGTCCCGTATATGCTTGCTGCACAGAGTCTGCACAGAGCTGTAGACTCTTGTTTTTCTACTGAGATCCTGCTTTAGGTAGTTGATACGGCACCATAATTTAAGCAAAATAAATAAGACTACTCTCATGCAAATACATTTTGAATTAACACTCCTGAGTGGCAGCATCTGAGTCATCCTGAATATACTGTATACTTCCTAAGTACGCTGAAACCTATTTTATTAAACCACAAGTTCATATTTATATCACAGTCATTTTCCTCTTTTTGCCATCACTGTAATAGCTGCCCACGGACACACACAAACACTCGAGAGAACGACCCCTAATGTTTTCAAATCTGCACCAGTGTCAGACGGAAATTAGATCTGATACAGTCAGGTGTGATTCATTCACAAAGGGCAGCGTGGCAGTGTTATTTCAGCTAATAAACTCACAGACCTCGCTGTCGTCAGAGCCCAAAGTCAGTGTCCAGTTGTACAATTTTACATTGATGCTTGTAAGTAAAGTCAGGAAGGAAATTGCTTTGTATTCTATTTTTTAAAGCTCCTTGAAGAGATAACTAGTTATTTCAGTCAATATATTCTTTAAATAAGCTGATTTGGAAGTCTAGTTTATACTTTTTTTTACACTGCTGATTTTCTGCAAAACACCTGTTCACAGTTGGTTTGTTTTACAGGATGGATGACATCCAGCTCTGCAAAGAAATCACAAGGCTGAAGACAGAGCTGCAGAAACTTGTCTCAGTCCCAGGTAAATTGATAAGCAGTCACTGTCTTACTGTGTGGTGTTTGTCACATTTTATTTACTCTGCAGACATTTGGTTGATGGGCCGCATATGGTTTTTATTTGCTTTTATGACCTCACCTGTTGTCACCTCAAATAATACTATAATTAATAACTATAACTATATTAATAACAGTGGGCTTCTCAAGGCTTCCCCCCATCCCACTTGAATTGTGGTTATATAATATATCTTCTATCTGAAGATATCCAGATCACATTCCTTTGTTCATAAAGTTTAGATAACAGCTCTAATATAAAAG
>NW_023339696.1:9111465-9111754 GCF_004916995.1 Morone saxatilis | reverse complement strand
GTTGCTGTGGCAACTAAAAAGATAAGAAGCTGTAGTACAGTACAAGTGTTAAGTAACATATAAATTATAATCTGCCTTTTATTGTGGGTTTTTAGCCATGCTCTTGTAATGTTTGATTGTGTAGAAATTTCATACACACATTTATGTCCCCCTCAGGATTAATTTAATTTTAACTTTTGTGACTTACCATCTAATGCCATCCTCAGTTCAAATGTTTTATTTGCCCAATACCATGCTTTATGACCAAATACGAGTAAAACTAATGAGCTGCCAAACTTCAGCATGTTCA
>NW_023339696.1:9110618-9111365 GCF_004916995.1 Morone saxatilis | reverse complement strand
ATATATATATATATATATAAATCGTATATGTAAAACCTTTAAGTCACAATCTTTCATATTTTTCTCCCGGTTGACAAGGCAACACGTGGAGCTACTGGTCGTAACAGCAAGTGAGTTCAATACGACAAACACTCCTTGAGAAAGACACAGAGGAGCAGCTGGTGTATCTGTTGACAGTGCAGCCTAACCCACGTTGTTTTAATGAAAGACTCAGTCAAAAATAATTGAAAAAGATCTGGTTTCACAGTGGACACAGCACAAGTAGTTTCCCTCACACGCTTTCTGTGGCTGCTCCTTCTTGTTCCATTACTCCCTGCATTGCTCTGCTAGCCACTGTAGCCCACCAACAGTCATGAGCGTTTTTATGTAATGAGCAGGGTTAGTTCACTAAATAGATAGTTGGTTGCTGAAGGTAAAACAGAGATTGAACCAGCTGCTTGCAGTAGCTTCAAATGTAGCGTACAGACGGCAAGACGGCAAAAGGCATATTTCCCAAAACGTCACAACTCTCATTCAAGGATTATGACTTTAAGTGAAGATGTAGAGGATGAGAGCGTGAAAATGCTGTGGTGAATAACAGTTTTACCATCACCTGTCCTTCTCAATCAGGTGCATTGGAAGATCAAAAAGTGGCGTCCAAATCCCAGCAGACGTCAGCGCCATTTATCACTAAAACTGGAATCACACTACTGAAAGACTGCTGTGGCTTCACCTGCTCTATCATGTAACACTGTGTGTGTGTGTGTG
>NW_023339696.1:9103689-9110581 GCF_004916995.1 Morone saxatilis | reverse complement strand
TGTGTATGTGTATGTGAGTGTGAGTGTGGATGCACATGCAAGCCTCATCAGTAATTATCTGCATTCATCTTCAAATGCTCATATGCATATAATGTAAGAGATGTGTATTATAGTATGTCATTTGCTACTGTGAAATACTGTGTTTATATGTCTTGCAGGGGGAGGCTGACTGGCTTATATATAAACTAATGGTTTCTGTCCAATTAGTGTAATTAGATATTATAATGGCTGCTCTGACTATCCATTTGTGATGTATTAGACACTGTAAGCATAGACGTCTCTAAGGGAACAAACTCCCTTTTGCACTTGCTGTAGTACTGTAGCAAAGTATTATAATAACTGGACTGAACCGTAGCCGTACAACAGAGGAGAGATTTTATGTAAGATGACAATGTTATGAAGAGAATACAAATTCAGAAAACCTTTTTCATTCAGTTGGTCATTAGATGTAGACAGAGTTGAACAAAAGTGGTCCAGAATTTATCCACAAGGCGTTCCTACTGCCTGAATACATTAATACATTTGGTTGCTACTCAGATACTCAGCAGCCCACAACCTAAACCAAAGTCTTTGTCTGAACCGGATGTAATCAGTAATGTAATCAGTAGTTATTAAGTAAGATTGACTTACAGCCAGTGTTTTGTACACATTTTCACGTTGATCAAAAAAACAATTCAAAAACATAATGTGTCCGCTGTCGTAATGTGTCTACTATTTGTATTTTTGTGTCAGTCATTTTGTGTGACTATGATGTATCATCTTTGCAATGCTGTTATAATAAAGATTTGTATGTCCCTCCCTTCCTTTTTCAGGGTGCCTTTCAGTTTCTTAGATACATAAGTCATTGTAACCTACACTGTTCTATAACTGGACCATATTTGAATCAACACTTCCTGTCAATAGTAAACATACATCTTCACAATTTAATAATTATTAATAATTATGGATGGTGGAGGATTATTGAAGTTTGATGTTTATTAATGACATTAATGATTACTGCACCCTGGTATATTGCATTTTACACAATTGTTTACTTTATTGTAGGGACAAACCAAACATTGGCTCTGTTTTTTTCACATGTTTTGTCACCATAGTTTCTCTTTCACCATAGGAGTTGCTATCTGTAACTTCACCGCTAGCTGCCACTGAATCCTAGACACTTGTCCTTTAAGTCTTCTTTTCTTAACCCTGCTGCATACACACTGGTCTCAACGCTCTCTGTACCACTCCACTTCCACACACACAAACCTAAGTGTTATAACAGGCTGGACTCACAAACTGTCACTATAAATGTGCAAGAGCCAAGACTTAAGTGTCTGACCTATTCCAAACCACATATGTAGGCTACAGTATGTGTAACTGCCATGACAACAGGATTGAGTGCAGTTGTTGTATTTGCTGTCTTGGTGGGGAAACCAGCTGGTTGCAGTCACACTCTGGAGCACATAAACCCACCTGAACAATGTCAACAGAGGTCACTCAAGTCGAACATCCTCTGTGGGGATGTTCTACTCATGGGTGTGTGTGATAGCTGATTTTTTTTATCCCTATTGTGTTGCAACGTGGACAAAAGTAGAAGAGATGGTTTTGTTGATTAATGATTAATGTTGATTGTATGACTTTTTAAACATGGATTTTCAACTTTTCTCCTCTGTAGCTGAGAGTCTGGAGCTGGAGTCCTCCAGGGGTAGTATTTATTGTGGTACACACTTCTGCCCAATACCACTAAGGGATAATAAAAGCTATACACCAGATGTTTTGTTTAGAAAGTGTAGGCCATTGTCTCCAAAGACTGATCTCCTTAATGTTGCATAACTTCTATAATATCCAGAAATAAGTGGAGGCCACAATTTCAATACCCAACCTTCTCCAAGGAGCATCCTGCCGCCACACTGTCATGACAACGGGATGAGATGGTGGTATGTGTGTGTGTGTGTGTGGTTGGGGTTGGGGTTATTATTGTTCACTGTGGTTAGGAGAAAACCAGATGGTTTCAGTTCCACATAACTTACCTCAGCTGCCTGCCTTCACCTTACACACACACACAAAATAATACACACCGCAGCCACGGATGAGTCATACAGTGGACTTAGAGATGCATTTCCTCCAATACAAAGACCGCTGTCTTTAATTTGTCTTTTAAATGGCTTCTGATTGAGCATTTTGTCTTTTGGTGAAGCCAAATAGGAGCTTGATTGGTTGACATGTTTTCTTCAGTATTTACTTTTACCTTGTGGAAGAGATACATTCACATTCAGTACTGCGCATTGTCCATTGTGTGTCCAAATGTTGCTTTTTCCTTAGCCTGTTTTCTTGCAGTAGTGTGGTGTGTTTCGTGGTTCCGTTCTCGTGGCAGCTGATAAAGGCTGTCACAGCTGGTTGCAGATTAACAGACCTGTGTACAGGCGAGCCGCGCTCTCCACTGTATTTAATTTGTAGGCTGAGAAGAATAATCAGGGGGCTACATACTGTGAATATAGACAAGTTACTGCCAACCCACTCTAATTGGCTGCTAGTGAAAAAGCCGCTTGTTCTTGAATGCAGCGTTGGCTGAGACATTTAACGGTCCCTGGAAAGGTGATATCATGCTTCACCAATTAAAGGCTTTGTGCTTCCTTCCATCTTCACAGTTTTGACTCTAACTTCTTCTGAAAGCATTTAACAATCCCAGTCTTGGAGCAGACTAATCAATTAATGGTATTGTACATGTATGTAAGGTCTGCATAGCCCTTCCGTCCCCTTTTATATTTTCTGACATTTACTCCAGGGAGAGTAAATGAGAGATTTTTGTGTGAGTACATGTCAGCCACTCTAAGCTGTGAGAGGGAACACAACAGAGAGTGATAAAAGGTTGAGATGGAGGGGAAAGGAAGTGTGAGGTGAAGGTAGAGAGATGGCAAACAAGGAGAAATATGGTGGGAAGGATGCAGAGAAATGAATCAGACTTTTTTCACATATCTGATACATTTCACACGGAGGGGTTTTGATGTCTAAAAAATGGCTTTAATATGCTACATGTCTTATGATGGCTATGGTTGCATTGACAGATTGTTCCTCCTTGTGGCACCTTTGATCATTACATGCACGCATTTATACAGCTGTTTGAAACCCAAGCACATCACTGTCTCTCATACAATCAGTCAGGATTTTTCTCTGTTCTGAACATGTGTGCCCCCCCCCCACTGCCTCACAGCAAAGGACTCTTGTTTAGTTCCTGCAGAAGAAATCAGATTTGACAGACAGTGACCAGCTTCTCAATTGCACAGAATTAGTTTATGTTTCCAGCTGATGTTTATCAAATTGACAGTGATGATGCCATGTCTGTGACATTTCAGCCTATTGGATGAACACTACACAGACATTTCCAGTTGCTCATGTGTGTTGGATATAATCTTATTTATACCTCTAAGAAAATATTGATAATCAGTACAAACAATAGTTTTTTTCCAACTAAGAACGTGCAGTTGTTGCCTCTCACTGTGACCACTAGAGAACAATAAAAATTATCCTTTCTATTTGTGATTGTGTCAGTTTGGTTACTTATTTTGAAAGTATTCACTGGAATTGAATGCTATCATGTTTGCCTTAACGCTTGTATCACCAGTTCTAGCAGGTTAGAAACATAAAAAAACTGTTACTAAAAAAGCTCTCGGTTTTAATATGTAATAATTACGGCAACAATTAGTTGCACAAGTCACTATTAATACAGATTTCACTTATTATCAGTGTAACATAAAGTGTGTTAATTATGTGCTGAAGTTCCCTACCTGTGACCACAGGAGGGCAGTGAACACTTGTGATTATGACTGCACTGATTATAATAATTATACCTGTCTTATTCCCATTAAAATGTTTGAGTGATAAGTTATTACATGCATTTGTCTTTGTACAATAGCATAGCATTGAGGTAAAGCATGCCTGTTGTGCAACATGCAGCAGCATTACTGACAGTGTATTTGCCCACATACAAATAAGAAACCATTACTTAGAAGAATATGAAAGAAATTTAATTGCAGTCACCATCTAACAAATTGGATTCCTGCGAGGAGATCCAACAATGAACTGTCCGGTTTGATAAGACATTAAGGGAAAACCTATATACATCTTTAATAGAAGGAAAGATCTGTGATCAGAAACTGCCTGCATTTTTAGCTGCTCTGTGATCACCCACGTACGGTTCTTTTTTCTTTTTTTAATGGGCAGAACTGTACCACGTCTCCTGGTGTAAACAGACGAGTAGGATGTGCATCAGTGGTGAGAGCAAAAAGGAGATTCTCTGTTGCGTACTGGGCTGTGAGTCACTGTGTCTGAGTCACACATTCACATCATGGCCTTGATCAAACACAACAAATGTGCCAGTGTCACTGAGAGCAACATTTCAGAGAGTGAATGGTCTGTCATTTCTTGTCAGCTATAAATGGTCTGGAAGGTTACAATTAATGTGTGACGTGGATCTAAATATTCAGAGGGCTTTAAGTTCAGACAGGAGTGTTTACACAGTAAGGCTGGATTAACCTGAGGCAAAAACAGAACTGCTTGGGCACCTATTAACCCCTATTTGTCCCTACTATCTGTGCACTGTGTACTGTATTTCTTTAGCAGGTTTAGTGTGTGGCAATTTAATTAAACTCTGATCAATTTAGAATTATCTAAAAGCACAATACTGAAATATTTATGGTTTTAAAACTACAATTTGACACAAAAACCTACTTTAAGACAAGGCCTCACGGTCAGGTAATAAATCTGGACCCACCTTAGGGTCCTCATCAGTTTTTATTGTGCTTTAATGTAGCATATTCCCAATAAAATTTTTAATTAAATAAGCACAAATCAGACCACAAGGAAGCCCGAGCTTTCGGGGACTTCTGAGGACCCAGGACAGCTGTTGGCTTTGCCTGGTTGGTAATCAGGAGATTCAACAGAAAGCTTTAGGCAGTACAACCTGATATTGTGAGATGTAAAATCAAACACTGCACCCATGTGGCAGAGAACCACACAACACAATCATGGAGATTTGTGGAGGACACCTGTAAGTTCCTAGTCACGCATAATGAAGGTAAATATTTGCCAAAAAAACTAATGTTTCTGTCAAGCTTGACAGTTCAGTCTTGGAAACAGCAGTTTTAAACCACATCACATGGTCTTCATCAGCAGATGTTGCTCAGTTGATATGATACAGTGTGATATGGTCAAAAGCCCCAGAGCAGGTGAGTAAGGTGACCTTGAGTTGAGATTGTTTTGTTAACAATTAGCTGTCATGCTCAACTTTAAATAAACATGGGTGAGACGGGAATTTTTGATGAAGATCGTTTTATATGGTCGAGAGCCCTGAAACAAGAAGGAAGTACAGTAAGTGGACTTTATAGGCGTTTTCTTCAAGACTTTTCTTTCTCAACAGCACATACTGTATGAATGTACTTCACAAGTGCTAAAGCGGCACTCTACTGATGAAGAACCCTGATTATGTCATCTTAACAAAAGACCCTTTTTACTTGTGTTATGGGAAACGTAGTATCCAGGTTCCTGGAGCTTAACCCATACAAACTTAAAGGTCCAGTGTGTAACATTTAGGAAGATCTATTGACAGACATGGAATAGAATATTCATAGGAATGTTTTCATTAGTCTTTAATCGAATAGTTGTGTTTTCGTTACCTTAGAATGAGCTGTTTTACTCTACAGGTGAAGCGGAGGAGCAAAACACACGAGTTTTGCAGTCACCATAGTTTCTCCTACAGGCTTGGAAGGCTGAAGTGTTTTCAAATTGCAGTCTGAAACTTCAGGATATCTCAGCCCCACTGCCTCAATTTTTGCAGTGCTTTTTTAAGTCTCTCTTGAGTCCCCCAAATATATAAAGGTGCAATAGTAAATCACTGGAGTACTCCTTTAGACATAATGCTGTGTTTGTAGTCTTATAGACCCCAGGTCCTATTAAACAGCTTGAAAAATATATTTTACATTGTTTCAATGCTTCATGACTTTTCCTGATTTTAGAGAATTACTAACAAACATGGTTTTGAGCTGATGACATGTCACAGAAGTCCACTACAGGAATACATTACTTCTGTTTGCTATCACAGAAAAGACAGCTGTAAAACGTTGTGCTCTATATGTCTAGCTATATCTGTAATTGATCGTGACAGTACTTTTTTTTTTACACAGAATCACTCCTCCTATATCCAAAAAGAGGCTATTTGTATTTCTGTTATTATAACAGGAAGTAGATATATCATACGCTACACTCTGTCTGCGAATAACTATTTGGTAACCAAAGGAATATATAGATGTTCATGCGTAAGTACATGACATATAAAACACAGAACAAATTCTTTTTTTCTGTGCATTTATGTTGTCATGTTTCATCTAATGTGTGAGCTCTGTTAGTGTCAATGGAAACTGTTTTCTACATATGGGATTTAATGGAGACAGTAAGGATTTAAAGGTGCAGTGTCTATTGGCAGAAATTGAATATTATATTCATAGGTATGTTTTCATTAGTGTATAATAGCCTACATATAATTGCAGGTGGTACATTTGCACTTACTATTTTTACACAAAATTGACAAATGAATATAAGTAGATTTTGTATTGCAGCTTTATATAGTTTTGTACATACAAACAAACATTATTCATTTGAAGTATGTATTTCAGCATACATTTGACCTGTATTACTTCAATCTTGATGCGGTTATCATCATCCCGGAATACAGCAAATATGATTATAGCCTCAGAATAGTATAGTAGTAGAATAATAGAATAGTATAGTAATAGATATAAAGATAGCTTTCTCTGTCTCTTCTTATCTTTATCTTTTTATTTTTTGAAAGTACTTTATTTTTCTGTGTGATTTTTGTGTGATTTGAATAATTGTATATTTGTATTTGTATATTTTA
>NW_023339696.1:9095262-9103681 GCF_004916995.1 Morone saxatilis | reverse complement strand
ATTTTATGCACCAACTGCACCAGGTCACATAGGCGTAAAAACCTACTTGGCAATAAACAAAATTCTGATTCTGATTCTGCTTCTGGTATAAACGAGGCTACCTAAGAGCACTTTATGTTGCAGCGGTGAGTGCAGAGATAATAAAGAGCCAGTGTGCGGTGCGGTGATAAGCGTACTAACGTGATTACACCGGGTGTGCGATACGCTGCGTTCCCTTTAAACTATGACGCAGCTCAACTAGTGCCCCACTTTGTTGTGCGAGCAGCAGCAGCGGTCTGCGGGCGTGAGCGGGGCTTGTCGCTGCATACGGCCGTGCCCGGGGACGTCGGTGCTTTGCTGGGCCCTCGCCGCTCTCAACATGGAGTTTTTATTGGGGAATCCGTTCAGCACGCCGTTGGGACAGCGGATCGGTGAGCTACTTTTCATAGCCGTCACACAAATCGTTACATTGTATGAAGCAAATGTGATCAGTGAGGCTCAGTCAGATTTTTTGCTTTGGAGTCGGCTCCGACACTCACATCTCAGTCGAGCTGCCTCTCCATTTTTTATTATAAAGGGTTTTCGTTGCAGGGGTTATGAGAATTTAATGTCAGTACATTAAAATAATGGATCCGAGGGACATTTATTAAGACTGACAGTGGAGCGACGGGTTATAGTTTGATTGACGCGCCCGCTGAACAATGATTTGGCAGAGGCGGGATTTACAGGCTGTGAGGCGCAAATTGATTGGCTGTTACTGTCTCTGTTTAACCTGCTAATAGCTGGGGGGCACAAAGTGGCCGACATCCTCCTGACCTAAATTAGATAGGACAAGCCTAACGACTGCACATGTGTTTTCATTGACTGATGGAAATCAAGAGTTAGGGATTAAATAAATAGATAAGGAGATTTTAGGCCCGCAGTATTACTCATTATGCAAACTGTAGCCTACATCTTTATTTAAAAATACTAACTACACTTACCCATCTGTCCTATTTCCATATCCATGGAAAACTGTAATAGTATCTCACAACAAAATTATAGTATCTCACATCATTTGGTCTCAGATTTAGGACCCCATACATTGAAAGGATTTAGAGCAAAAATAGACAAATATAATATATCCCTGTGAGTATAGTTTTTTTCCTGTAAGATACTGGATGCTTAGATGTTTCTTAAGATCAATTAAGTATCTAAATATCTATCTATCTATCTATCTATCTATTTTATCTTTCCCTATATTTATTGCAGTCCTTAGTGCACTCAAACACATGCCATTTGGGCATTTATACAAATTACTTGTTGCTAAATACTGAACCTTTTAATCCTGTTTAATAGTTCTAAATTTACAGAAAAAGCTCACAAAAAACTGCAGATTTTGTGTCATTTACATATATTAGAATGTATAAGGGTCCTAAGATTGATCCCTGTGGACCACCACATGTCACCACAAATATCATTTGTAGACTATTTTATTTGTTTGTCAAAAAATACAGTGTAACTACTGTGACGTGTTATTCTTGTTGCATTGTGAGAAACATGTACTAAGCATTAGTAAATTAATAAATCATTTTTATTAATAGTCATTAAGGCAAGCTATAAGGTCCATTCATGAATAAACTATTCATTACTAAACCGTTTCTTGTAGTCAGTAGTTTTATATTACTTATCGGTGTATTTTGACCTATTTTTTACAGAAAGTGCCACCAGTTCCAGCCTGCCATCAGAAGACTGGGCCCTCAATATGGAAATCTGCGACATGGTCAACAGCTCAGAGGAAGGGTGTGTTTTGTGTGTGTGTTATCTAGCATCAGGAACAGATAAGTCCTCTGGAGAATACATGCCTGTGACTGTTGAAAATTTTCTGATTACAGACCCAAAGAAGCAGTCAGAGCGATAAAGAAAAGGATTGTGGGGAACAAGAACTTCAAGGAGGTTATGCATGCGCTCACTGTGAGTGTCGTTCACCCTTTTGACTCAGTTTATGTTCTTATTTTGTGGTTTGAATGGTAAAATATAGCCCTTTTCTGTTAATACTCTGTCTCCTTTTGATGTTAGGTCCTGGAGACTTGTGTGAAGAACTGCGGCTACAGGTTTCACATCCTGGTAACGACACGGGATTTTGTAGAGGGGGTTCTGGTCCGGTCGATAATCCCGAGAAACAACCCTCCATTAGTCCTGCATGACCGAGTGCTTGGTATTGTACAGGTGAAAAATGCCACATTACATGTTTGTCAACTCTGTGGCACCATGGGAAAATATTCTGGTTGTTGTCATGTTATAATTAGTCTTGGTGTTGTCATATTGCTCTACTGTAATAATTTGTGGTTTGCTCTCGTCAAGGCGTGGGCTGATGCATTCCGTAGCTCACCCGACCTAACGGGTGTGGTGTCGGTGTACGAAGACCTGCGAAGGAAAGGACTTGAGTTCCCCATGACAGAACTTGATGGTTACTCACCCGTCCAAGCCCCACAAAAGGTACAAACATGGCTGGTACACTTACTTCTGATATTGGGGTGCTACTTTGTCTAGTTCTATCATCTTTGGCAATTTTTCTTTTCGGGTCATTTTGGTGCCTTTGCTTACCAGACTTTGCCTGGGAACGGTCCTACTGTCACTACTCTGCCTGCTGTGCGCCTATCTTCTAAACCTCCGCTCATCCCACCCCAGACTTCAGAGCTAAAACTGGCCCTAGAAGGAACCAATGCCTTCACTCCCAGCCAGGTGATGGCCTTGCTGCACTCGAGACAGATATTTAGTATTTAAATTGCACTGTGTTTATATTAATCACTAGTATTTTTCCATGTTTTTTCCACGACTCCTTTTTGTATGTATGTTTTTCTATTCATTTTGGCCTCCAACACATATGAAAACAATGTGCGCCATTGTGAGGAGTTATTTTACCTGTGTGTATTCAGTAAATGATCTTTATATTCCAGATTCAAAAGCTGAAGACAGAGCTGGGAGTGGTGCGAAGCAACCTGACTATGATGTCAGACATGATGAGTCAGCTGGATCCTGTCACGGTAAAACAAGCAGACATGGAGCTGCTGGAGGTAAAAAAAAACAAAAAAAACACAGACTCTTTATTAATGTGAAGTATTCTTTGCAAGAAAATCATTTACATCCATCCATCCATATTGAGTAACAGTGCGTTACCCTTAACTGATCTAGTACTTTATATATTTTGTGTTGCATCTGCCCCCTCAACCCCCCCCCACCCACACATTCTTTGTCTGATTGTGTCATTAGCAGTTATACACAGTATGTAAGGACATGCAAGAGAGGATAGTGAAGATCGTCCCCAGACTCAGTGAGGAGAAGCTTATTGAAGAGTTGCTGGCAACCAACGATGAGATGAACACCGCCTTTACTCGTTACCATAGGTCAACTACATTTATTATCATTATACTGCCTTATTTATGAATAAAATACATGGATGGTAATCTTCCAACAGGTTCTATTTGTCTATTTTATGATGATATAATTTTGTCCTGCTGTTTACAGGTTTGAAAGACGGTTAGCAAATGGTCCAAACACAGCCCAAAAGGTAAAGCAGGCATCATTTTTTAATTGTTTGGTAATAATTTTATGAAATGGTTGCATCATGGACTTAATTTATTACTCTTTGTCTCTCAGAACCACACATATGTCAACCTAACGGAGCTCGATTTGACAGCTGAGTCTTTTAGCCAGTCAAGGGTTGCATCAGTTAGCAATGACAACTCACTCAGTCAGTCGAAAGCTGACAGTTTGTCCAGTCAGATGGCAAGACTAAGTAAGTGCTCTAGCCTTAATACATACCTACATACTGCACGTGTACGGCACCTGTACTAATTCTATGTACTGTAAACTTGTTGCTGTTCTTCTTGCAGGTACAAGTGAATCAGATGACGCATTATCGCAGAAAATCAATATCCCAGCTCAGCAAAGACCAAGGTAAAGGAAGCTTATAAATGATAGTTTTAATGACCTCTAAGACTTGCACAGTAAATACAAGTTGCAAATTAAGAGTACATGAAAAGATATTAGGGAAGCTAGTTAGCAAGCAAGCAAAGAAGTCTAACAGTTGGCTAAAAATAATGAATACATATTTGAAATAATTATAGCTAAAAGTATTGAAACCATAACATAACATAACAATGAATTTGAAAATATTCATCAGATGTCCCTTACCTTCTGACTGGATCAAATTAAATGTTGCTAATGTTGTAAAAGTTGCTTAAAATATCTCCTCCGCCTACGTGTTCACCTAACAAGAGGTTACATAAGGTCACGCTGCTGTAAAGTGGTATTGGGCGGAGTATCAGAGTGATTACAATTACAGTACGATTACATGAGCACAGCATTGGACCCAATACCCGATACCGGTATCTGTATTGGTGCATCCCTAGCCAAAAGTAATGAATAAACATTTGGAATTGTTAGTTAAGTTATATGGATTCTTTGAACACATTGTTGTAACTATATTCACTTTTACATATTCAGTAACAGGAACACAATTTGTTCAAAGTGGTGTAAAGGGCACTTGAGTTGATCTGTTGTGGTACATCTGATATAAAGGTTTGGAGCCACTGAACTAAAAGAAATGTTAGGAATGTAAGAATGCGTGGATATCAAACATACAAATTCCTCTGATTTGTTTTATCACAAGTTACAGTCACAATCTTACACAGCAGTCATGCAGCCCGAGCAAATTCTCAGGAATGGCATTTGGAAAGATGTTGATCTTTGTTTTGGAGTTAAATTCTAACTCATTCCTTCTAATTCCTTTTTAACATATGTGCCAATATTTGACATTATAAGCTTACATGGCAGTTAACCAATGTCTAAATCTTGTGTTTCAGCGAGCGGAGTGACGTTGCGGTCGACGGCCTGGCTCAGGCTCAGGACAGCAGACTACTTAACACAGGAACGGTAAGCAAAGATGCCAAGTAGTTCAGGTTTTACACAGTTTAGTCACAAAATGTATTGGCTGACATCATTGAATATTTCTCATGCGTAATGTGACCTTTGGAGGCACTAGAAAATTGGTGTGGAATTTGCGTATTTGGCTTAAGAAACGTATGTTATGCATAGATATTCAAGGTATTGTACAGTATTATTTGTTGGAGGGAGGAGAGAGTTTCCGTGAGTTTCAGTCAAGAAATAGTTCAATGGTACAATAGCACGGCATATAAAAGCAACCATGGTTGAGTGGGTTTGTATGTTGCTTTGTCTCAGTAACTGTTTTCTTCCTAAATTAATTCTCTGTCTGTGCATGAAGGATGGCAGCCCAGCCTCCACCTGCAGCTCCTCTCCCAAGTTAGATTGGATGATTAAAAGGGGAATGGTGGGTCTGTGTCCAAAATGTGTCCTGGTTTTTGTTATTGATTCACCTTCCCATACTCTCTGTCTCTTGGTTTTGTCATGAGGTTGCAATTTACTTTTGCTTTGGTCTGAATTTCTTTAGTTTGAATCCATTTTTGGGTTTGGTGGTTCAGTTGTGGCGATGAAATGCAATGGTTTGCATGCTTTTACATTAGGTGAAGTTGTTTTGTTTTATTTGGAGTTTACTTTTGTGCCTAAGCCCATCACAGAGCACGATAATGTTTGGGTCATCATATCTGTCGTGCTTTGCTTACCGACATGTGGTTGTTCTTTTGTGTTTGTTTATGTATTTTGTGGTTTGGTAGCTTTGTTACATCCTCATACAGTTTTACCAGGTATTATATTTTACTGCACTGACCATCCTGGTGCTCTGCTTTCTTTAGATTCCTATCAACCAGTCCACTGTAATGGATGATATTGAGAAATGGCTAGCGTTGGATGATGAGGTAAATGGTTGGATTACTAACTTAAAATAAGTAAATAAATGTAATAACTGTATTGTATTATTGTATTTGTGTTAATTTCTTAATTCACAAAAAAATATAATTCTGCTTAGTTTCAACACATTTTCACTGCTGAGTTGCTCTCCTGTAGCTCTGTTCTACAGTTGATCCCAGAAACTGAATTAAACGTCTCTGTACTGCATATTTTCATTATCCATTGCCTGAAACTTGTGTATTGTTGTTACATACTAAGATTGGCAATGTAGTTTTTGATTGTTTGCCTTGATTTTCTTTTTTCAGAATTTCTCATTTCCTTTCAAATTAATTGTAATAACTTTGGTGGTTCATTAACTTTCATAGTGTCATCATTAGGTCAGACTTTTCATTTGGCCAATACTTTGATGTAGCTCAGCTGTAATTTGTGTTTCATACTAATTAGATAATTTAGCATGCTATACACTTAACTAAGATGGTGAAAAATATCAAGCAATACATAAAAATTATCTGATCTATACAAATAAATTACCATTAAACTATATTTGTCTTTTAACTGCACAAGTTGTGTGTATATATATATATATGTAAAATATGTCTTTTCTGTTTGTGGCACAGTATGATGACTTTGAGGATTCAGATGGTGTTACCAGTGAAGGTGAGAGTCTTTGCAGTTTATATCTTTTTAAAAGGAGCAGCTTATCATGCATTATTTGGCATTAATGTACATCTGAAGCATCCGAGGATGTACCGATGTTAAACCTACTGTATATTTTGTTATACATTACATTGCTAGTGTAGTGTTCACACTTGGGCAATTTGTTGTGCTGAACTGACTAGCTGTACTTGAAGCTACAGGCTGAACTTTTGTCTTACATAAATATATTAAACTCTAATTTCTACCCATCTGTCTCATATCTGCTGCTAGATATTTCTGCATTTGACCCATAGGTGGCACTAAAGCCTTAAATGGGCATGTGGTGCCACATACTATCTCTCTTCAGACCAGCACAGAAACTACACACAGCTTTCTACTACTATTGAGACTGCTGCCTTTTTTTTATGTGACGGAACAGAAATTAAGTAGTTCTGGTAATGAATCAGTTTAGCATTATTTTTGTATTATTATTATTTTATTTTTTTAACTCAAATTTAAAAATGTGTTTTTACTATTTTGTTGTTTTGTTGTTTTTATTGGTTTACTGTACTTTACATTATAAAACCGGAGGGACTGTCGGCCTGTATTACACAGCTGACAGTATGATGGCAGGAGATGAAAGGGGAGATGGGCAATGATTCAACAAAGCTCTCCAGCTGGACGTGAACCACGCTGAGGGTCATGTTTGGGGTCGTTCAGTCACAGGGCACCCACGTTTACCGTACCTTTATTTAAATGTGACAATTCATTTAAAAGACGTTAAATACGGTCGATCTGCTCATCTTCTTAAGCGTTCTACATCTGGAACAAAAACCTGTATCCAAAAGAGGGCTGTCAGAAAGTTAGAGGCCTTTCATATGTTCATTCAACACTAGAAGTCTTTTATATGATTGGCTGCTTCAGTACTGCAAATTATTTAGAGCCAGTCAGTGACTCGGTTCATTATGTTAAGAGTCAACTGGCTCTGTTTATCAGCTCAACAAAGGAGCAGCACAGACTCTGGTGATAATAACAAAACAACTGACCATCTTCTGTTTAATCCGTTCCAATATCGGGTATATTAAGGAAATAATTACTGCCGATAAATCAGTATTAGTGCGGATACGTCGGTCACCCCATGAGTGCGTTTTATCCCTGAAGAGAGGAAAGGATGACGCTACTGGTGTCATTATAAATAGCTTATGCTGTGTGAACACACTCACACACTCACACACACACACACACACAGTATTTCAAAGTCCCTGCATGCCACATAGTTGGGTAATCCTGTGGTTGTCTCAGCCTGTTCAACCTGTTCTACAGAGAAACTACAGGCACACTGAGGCCACACAACGACAGATGCTACAGAACAGATCTCAGACCTGTGGATCTTAAAGAAATTACAGGTTGGTTTCGCAGACAAGGATTAAGGATCTAATCCAAGAATGGACTTAGGGCATTCCTGAACGTCTGCATTGGATTCTGTTTAGTCCAGGACTAAATTTAAACCCATCTGTCTGTCCGGTCTTCTGCCCTGTTCTATTTATTCATATGGTTTTGTGTTTAACTGTTTTTTACTCACAGTTGTAACCTCAAACTGTATAAAAATGAGACAGTACTGCAGATATTAACAACAGTTTGTCATTTGTGAATCAAACACACCAAGCATTAACCGGTTCCAGCTTCTAAAATGTCATTTTGTCCGTTTTATACGTTTTAAATTTCATGATTTATCACAGCACAGTGAGGACAATTAGGCTGAGCTTCTGCTGTTTTCAAGTTATTTGTGAAATGAAATGGTGCGGTTGAAGACGACGTGTCTTTTGAATCAAGGCACACTACAATAAATACCAAAATAAAAGCTCACACGACTTAAAAGTTTACTTTATATTGTTAGTGGATCTTTGTGATTAAATCTGTGAAAGTATCCCTAAAAGAGAGAATGCATACTGGTTTTTGGAATAGCTCATATTATTTATGACAAACATAACCTTCA
>NW_023339696.1:9093150-9095252 GCF_004916995.1 Morone saxatilis | reverse complement strand
ACAGCCAGGATTGTAGCTTCAACCGGTTCTGAAAGGCTCCAGATACAGAAAGCTCTAGTTTAACAAGGTCCAAGTATTTATTGTATTTTGGTAATTCATGTTGAATCTGTACAGTTTGTGCAAAGAACATCCACACGTATCGAACCGACTGTACAGATTTTCACCGTCCGAGAGGGGGACAGATATTTTTTGCAGATTGAAAACGCAGAATCGATCCACAGTTGATTTTGTTTTCAGGTTTCCTAACACGACGAGCAGCATCTGTGTCTTCCTACCCATAATCCCTTGAGTTTTGGGAACATTTCCTGTGCTGAATTGGGATTTACGCATCACTCTCCGACCACAGAGCTCCAGAGTTCCCTCCAAACATGCTTGTTGTGAGCGGCGCCCTAAAACAAACCGAACCTGACGGAGTTTACACAGTTTATTATTGGGAGAAAGCACGGCAGACGAGTTTAAAAACGTGACAGAGAATCATTTTGGGAAGATAATTGTGATTTCTTACTAAAAGACAAACGTTTATTAGGAAAAACACATAATTTTAGCGCCAACTCAAATCCTGAGGAGGAAACAAAGCAACAAAAACCAGCGAGAACATCTCTTACCTTGCCAGTCTTGTGGTCGAACCACACCAGGGCGTGATTCCTGGACAGCACCTTGCAGTCGAAGGTGGCATTGTTCTGGGCCGGCCGACACCGAGCCACCGACCTGCCGATCTTGACCGGCTCATCCAGGTACACATGCCTCTCCTGGAACGGGTGCGAGTTGGGTCGGCAGGCGAACACGGCCAGCGCTGAAGGCATTGATTTTGGCTTAAGAGTGTTACTCCAACCAGACACGAGGGAGAGGTTTTCTTGATCCAGAGTGGCAGCCGTCTGTTTTCACTCCCTAATGAATAAACTACAATACCTGTGTGTGTGTGGGGAGAGGAGGGGGGGGGGGGCCCCCTCCAACACCACCCCCCCCTCCCGGTGCCCCCCCTCCCTACAGGGAAGACAGGGATGGCATTTCGCGCTCCACTGCGGTAACGAACTGGGTTGAGAGGAGCGCGCAGTAAACATTTAAGGAGCTCGGCGAGTAAGTTTTGTCAGCACTCGCTAGCCTAGCCGTAGCCTGAGCCTTAGCCGTAGCGCTAGCTTTGGCGTCTGTCACTAGCGAAGCCAATTAGCGATTTATTGCACAAGGGAAGCCTGTTAATACCCCCCCCCCGCGCTCCCGGCGAGTGTTTGGAACCCGGGCACTGAACTACGCGACTGCGCTGAAGCCTGTTAACTCGGGTTCAGTCTCGTGGAGTGGTTTTCTGCAGAGAAGGAGGGGGGGTGGTGGCGTGGGTGAGGTAGCGAGCTGAGTCCCACTGCAGCCGAGTGCGGGTGTGTTGTGGGGTAGTAGGTTTGATGTGGTGGTCATCTGCGAGGATGGGGAGGTGGTGACAACAGAGAGAGAGGGTTAGAGTGGTTTGTATGAATTTCAGTAGAAAGGTAGTAGAACGGATTAACCTTTGGAGAGGGTAAGACGCCCCAGAAAAAACGCGTGGTTTAGGGGGGGGCGAGCCTGAACGCATACTTTACGATTTGTTCAGATTTTCCTGCATTGATTAACTCGTTTTATCACCGTTATGTTGAGGGAGCTGGGTGATTGGTTGTTTTGGTGTGGGTGGGCGGGTTTGTGAGCGAAGATCAAAGGGCGGCGCGGGCCGGTGTTCTGCGAGGCGGGAAACAGTGTTGGTTATGGAGGTCGCGCGTTGCAGGCTGTCAGAGCCTAGTTGCGTCCAGGCCGAGGAGGTGTCCGAGCGAGCGAGAGCCGGGCGGGGGTCTGTAGCATACTGGATCTGCTGTCCGGTGTATAGTGTCGTTATGTAGCTTTGTCTGGACCCTCAGCTCAGCGGAAAAAAAAAAAAAAAAAGGGCGGGGGGGGGAATGTCTTGCTGTTTTATTATACCGTTTGGTTTTATGTTCATTTTCTTCAAACACAGGAGACGTCTTGCGTTGAGTCGGAGTGGGGACGCGTCCTGCAGCCTGGGCTGTGTGCTGGGACATGTTTACACGTTGTGTGCGCTATAAGCTTTAGAGGACCTCGACAGTTTCGGCGCCTCAGCTATAAGG
>NW_023339696.1:9092825-9093050 GCF_004916995.1 Morone saxatilis | reverse complement strand
ATGTTGTATGTATATCTGGAGTTTGTAACGAAAGTAATTTCCCCCTGGGATTATTAAAGTATTTCTGATTTTGATTCTGATGATGAGGGGACAATTCTATGTTAAACTATTTGTGATTATCAGAGTCACAATTTAGTTTTATCTTGTATTCACATCTATCACTGCAGTGGAACCTGGCAGGAGCGGATCTAGAAAAATATTCATGGGGTGGCATGGAGACTTTAA
>NW_023339696.1:9090052-9092690 GCF_004916995.1 Morone saxatilis | reverse complement strand
AGCCTATTACTGAGTCTAAAATGTGGCAATAAAAATAAATTGTATGTTAATTTTTTATTTCTAACACATTATTACTTTATAAAAAAAATATTTGAAGGCATTTGACACTAAACTGGGTTGGCAGCTGGAGTAGCCAGGCATTTTTTAACCAACCCTCTAGAGGAAATAACCAGGGCCAGGGTGTGTGTGTGTGTGTGTGTGTGTGTAACAATGGCACCCAAACACAATGTATTTGTCTTAGAGGTGTTATTAGTTAGAGGTGAAGTAGTTCTGATTAAATAAATAAGGCTGAAAGGAAGTAAAACATTATAGCAGTTTATATTAGGCAACACATGCCACCATAGTGAATCCAAACCAGTAAGCAAATACTCTCTGAACTTTGATTGGACAAAACAAGCCACCTGGCAAGTGCTCTGCCCTCTGATTGGTCCATCGCACATACGCCTCCACTTGTTACATGACGTAGCCACGCCTCGTCGCTGGTCTTTACGTTCGGGGCTCCTGCACGTTTCACACCTGTTTTAAACACACGTCCTCGCCGTCATGTCTCTCGGAAAAGCTGCCCGGAGTTTGGTGAAACCGGTCCGGGGCGTCCTGAGGCCGTGGGCCGCCGCTGAGAGCCGGAGCTACGCCGCTGCCGCTGAAGCCAGAGCGGTGCTGGAGAATGAGCTCGACGGTATCCGAGCGGCGGGGACGTGGAAAGCGGAGAGGGTCATCACGTCAAAGCAGGGTCCTCAAATCAACGTGGACGGCAGTCGGAGCAGTGAGTGCTAGTTTAGTAGTTTAGAGTAACAGCAGGTATAAATACGTGGTCCTTAAACGCACCATGAGGTACAAAATCTACCTAGAGACGTTGTTGCTGCTGTAGGTCGCCCTCCACGGTGTTGTTATCTTGTTGAACTCAAACTTCAGTGGTGTAACGGTATTGGAGGACGCATGCTCAGTGAGGTCTGCTTTCACACCGCTGAGGTTATTGACAGGGTCTCTCCAGGAACACACACCTCTTCAGAAAACACAGGATTCCAGCTAATGAGACAGCACAATGCAAATGTAATGAGGTCTTTAAACGGCTTATAACATCCACAGGAAAACAGTTATAACCTTGACTTTCATTACAAAAAGAGGGAACATGCTCAGATATGTAATGAATTCAAAAGTGCCCACAGTAGCAGCTAATCTCTAACCTGTTTGCTGTTCTGCCAGCAAAGCAGAGAGCCGTGTTTACACTTCAGAATGAACCTTCGCCAAAGGTTGACCCTGCTGATTTATGGGCGAGCCACTGACTGTAGGTCAGGACCCCTCGTGTGTGAAATTGACTACCTCGCAGTCCCGTGCACTGTTATTACTGTCACTCTTTGTTCTGGTGTGTTGGCTCCATTGTGTTGTTTTTGTCTCTTTCCTCTTTCTATTGCAGGGTTTGAGTTGCACACAGCGGTTATTGTCTGTGATTTGAATCGGAAAGCGTGCTCCAATGTGTGTGTGTGTGTGTGTGCGTGACTCCCTCTCTCCCTCAGGCATATTGAACTTCTGTGCCAACAACTACCTCGGACTGTCGAGTCACCCAGACGTGGTGCAGGCGGGGATCGACGCTCTGAAGTCGTACGGTGCTGGACTGAGCTCTGTCAGATTCATCTGTGGCACGCAGGTATGATGGCCGCTCCGCCGCTCCATCAGCACGTTAACACATACAGACAACAACATGTACGCACCTGTGGTACGCAGTTGACTCTTGTTTCCTCTAGGATATACACAAACATCTGGAGAAGAAGCTAGCAGAGTTTCATCAGAGGGAGGACTGCATCCTGTACGCCAGCTGTTTTGATGCCAATGCTGGACTGTTTGAGGTATGTCATACTTTACGCGCCGCTGTCTCCAGCAGAGAGGAAGCCCCCCCCCTGTTATGTTCAGTAAAGTATCATATGACTCTCACGCCAGGTTCTCTTGGGCCCAGATGACGCAGTGCTGTCTGATGAGCTCAATCATGCCTCCATCATCGATGGGATCCGTCTGTGTCGGGCAAAGAGGATGCGCTACAAACACATGGACCTCAGTGATCTGGAGAAACAGCTCAAAGAGTCTCAGGTGTGTGGGGACGTCTCCCTGTGCAGTAGGACAAGAACGGAAACCAATGTTATTGGAATATTATTATATGTTTATGCTGCTTATATAATGTCTTTGACAGAAGTGAGTCATATTCTCCATCAGTGTGTTCTATGGGAGGTGTTCGCTTTAGCTTCAGTCTTTAAGCATTAAATTCTGTGCACATTACTAAGAATTTTGATTCCACTGTTATTGTAAACTGCATTACGTGCATTGAACAACAGCGACTGAAGGGGCGTAGCAACCAGCAACTGACTTTCTCTAGCTTGATAATTCCCAGTTCTTCATTGGCATACGTTGCATCATTTGCTGCACTTTGAGGAAGCACTGATGTTAGATAAGGCGTGTCCGCAGTAATGATCCATGCTCCCCACCAACAGTATTTTATGGACCCATTCAGAAGAGTTCACACAGGTCAATAGGTCATAGCGTGTCCGGTTGAGGTTCACGGTGCATTAATCCCATATTACTGAGGTGACAGGGTCAGGTAAGGGTTACAGTATTGATTAGACTGTGACAGGACCTGTGTGTGTGTGTG
>NW_023339696.1:9035720-9090000 GCF_004916995.1 Morone saxatilis | reverse complement strand
GAGATCATCAGGACTCTGTTTTGTCCTCCTCAGTCATCACGTATGCGCCTGATAGTGACGGATGGAGTCTTCTCTATGGATGGAGACGTGGCTCCCCTAACAGGAATCTGTGACCTTGCTGAGCAGTATGGAGCCATGGTGTTTATCGATGAATGCCACGCCACCGGCTTCCTGGGACCCCGGGGCAGGTGGGTAAGATTCCGATTAACCCAACAATGCAAAAGAGACATTTCTCCTTTGTCTTTTTTTTTTAATGCTGTTTTATTTAAGTTCGTTAATGACTCAAGACATCATGTATAAGTTCAATCTTTTTGTTCTCAAAATAACGACCCTAACCCCATAATTAAATAAAGACGTATGCTTGTTTGCTTGTTTTATTTGTGATTACAACAACTTTCAAATTATTGAAACAGCATTAAAAAGGTCATGCCCAGTGAAAATGAGTTGCCATCTGCAACAGTTGTAACAGTGTGTTGATATGACCAGTAGGTGTCACCAAAGTAAAAAGTCGTAAGCATAGGGGCTTACTGTCATTATGAGGGGATAAACTAATGGTTCTACTCTCTGTGATTTACAGAGGGACAGACGAGCTCCTGGGAGTGATGGACAGAGTTCACATTGTTAACTCCACCCTGGGGAAAGCACTGGGAGGAGCAGCTGGTATGTCTCCATCTGACCTACAGTGTGACCTTGATCACATATACATATGTACATATATACCATATAGCTTTAAAGCTGCATTGATTATTCTACTACAAGACAGAAAACACAATATCTTCACTACCGAGTGGCTAGTGACGATCTGCCGTCTGGTGCTGGGCAGGTAGCGCACAGTGGGTTTATCAGCTGAAAATGAGGTTAACAGAACTTGAATTTGATGGCAAACCAAAGCAATGAGATACGAGAGACTAAAATACTCCATGTGTCTGACGGGTGGCAGAGTGGAGTTACAATTCTCTGTTGTTTTCTTGCTATGAGCAATGCTTTTCTCATTATACACAGTCATTTGATTCATTGTTATTATAAAAAATATTAAAGAGTGCAAAGTAAGATGAAAATATTGATACCAGTCTTATGTCTGTCCTTTAGATATAAGGCTATAACCAAAAGATGCTTAGCATAGCTTAGCACAAAGACTGGAAACTGGAAGCATAGCTAGCCTGGCTCGGTCCAAAGGTAAAAAAATCTGCCTACCAGCACCTCTAAAGCTTACTAACTAACGTCCAAAGACAAGTGGATTTACCAAAATGTCTACCGTGGAACTATTCAGTGCTATTATGGTACTACTACACAGTATGTAACTGTTCCATGCCAAATCAGTCTCCCTTTCATATAAATGTTTTCTTTCAGGTGGCTACACAGTCGGCCCTAAGCCTCTCATTGACCTGCTGAGGCAGCGCTCACGGCCGTACCTGTTCTCCAACTCCCTGCCCCCTCCTGTGGTGGGCTGTGCCACCCGGGCTGTGGAGCTGCTGCTCGCCTCCAGTGAGATTGCACAGAGTATGACAGCCAAAACCATGAGGTGCGTTTTCTTCTAAGGGAGGGGTGAGGGTTATCTGCCTGTGTGATTTCATTGAAAACCTGCAAGTGTCAGTTAGCAGGCTTCTTGTTTATAGCCAGCGCTGACTGTTCTTTACACACGTAGGCCTGAAATATAATCACACACACACACACAGGGCTTATAGACAAGCAAATTGGGAGATGGAAAAAGTGATAGATGCAACGTAGCGTACATTCTCATACTCCATGGAATCAAGGGTCCTACTGACTGGCTTACTGCCTATCAAGGTCTTTATCTTGTTCTTGACAGCAAACCATTTGTCTCAGGAGCAGGGTTGTTAAATAGGCGTCTCCCATCTTGTTTTTTTGACCTTGTTCAGTAACGCCCTCATGCTGCCTTCTGGCCATATTATGCAGTTGCTACACCGTAGATAAAGCACACGTATTTAATCACATGTTTATCAATTGTACCCAAGGAACACGCACACAAGTTACTGCCTCATGTGTTTATGTATACTGTGACAGAGCGCATTTACCTATACTTGGAGTTATCCCTGTTTAGCTGTTCCAAAACATCCACTGTTCAGGCTTGCTCACACACAAAAGAACAATGCGATTGGTGCGTTGTTTAGTTACACAGCCATCCTCCTGTAATTGTCACTGTAATATTTCTCTTATGACGCCCTTTCAGGTTCAGGAACAGGATGACGCAGGCCGGCTTCACCATTGCAGGCTCAGCCCACCCCATCTGTCCTGTGATGCTGGGCGATGCGCGGCTGGCCTCTCTGATGGCCGATGACATGTTGAAGCTAGGTGAGACGGCAGTGAAATCCGGATCCACTGGGCTGAGAACACCTGAACCTGTCTCATTTTAAAAATACATTATAAAATGTGTCCCCATTTACACCTGGCCCTTAAATTCAGCTTTACTCTGCATTGTGTCCTGATGTGACTGAAACACACTGCATTTAGACTTGGTAGTAAGATGTGTGTCTGGTTAGCCAGTGAGTTAGTTAGATAAATGATTGGAACAGGTGATAGTGGTGAATAGACATTTAAAGTAGTTAGCTAAAAATAATGCATAAATGGCTGAAATATAGTTTATATATAGTCTGTGGTCCAGCCAAGCATGTCTCCTGTGCTTGTGTTTGTGAAGTCGCTTTCTCTTTTAGTTTGATCCTGAATGGTTTTGTGAGACATGCATCAGAGGAGAGTCAGTTGTTATATGATGCTTGGGTGCAGCTGTACCAGATATAGTTTCTAGTATAATCCTTCCTGAGTTGAGCTTTTGGCCATAAATCCAAACACATTTTTGATTAGTCTTCAGTGCATTTCCAACTGCATTATGTTTATTACTAGATATAGACCTATTAAACATACTCTTAAAAAGTGAATCATGTTTGCCACTAGAGGTTACAAACTATAACAGTAGAGATCTATTTCCCATAACAGGTAATACAGCAATTATTGGTAAAATGATGTTTGAATTAGATATCAACCACTAGAGAGAGACTACATTACAATAAATGACTGAAACATCAGTGTTAGACTTGAGAACAGCTGATGAACCATCTTGGCTACCGTAGAAAATGTTGCTTCAAGCTCTGCTGACGCGTCTCTTCCCTCCTCAGGAGTGTATGTGATTGGATTCTCCTACCCAGTCGTACCGAAGGGCAAAGCCAGAATCCGCGTTCAGATATCAGCCGCCCACACCGACGAGGACATCGATCACTGTGTCGACGCTTTCATCCAGACGGGCAGGAAGCACGGAGTCATCTCCTGAATAGGACAAACAATCAGGAATGAGAAAGATTCAGTAACCGGGACGAGTTACCGAACAGCACCGAACCGCCTGCTCTTACAGATCATGCTGCCTGTTACCTACGAGACCTACGAGTCACACTGATGGAAATATTAGTTACATTTGTAGGTCAACAGAGGTTAATGTTATTTTTGTGTTTGCTTAGCTGAATAAAGCACTTTTGCTAACATGTGGAGGTGTTTGTATTTGGAGAAAAAGGGCTGTTAAACACACATTTAAAAGGGAGAAAATCTTTCTATCAAATATGAATTCTTGATAGTTTTTTAGGTTTGTTATTTCATCAACAGATTTTGATTTTAATGATTGTGAGGATAGTCCCAGCTTAATAATGCAACTAGTCATATAACCTTGCATTATCAGCCTTTATTAGAATCAACTAATAACTCATCAATCAAAACCAGTGAGAACTGACACTCTGCTGATGTTTACTAGTTCATTTGAATTAAAATTTTAAATGTATTTATTTGATAGGGATAATGCAGTTTAGAATAGTTCCAATACAGGTGTTTATAGATTTTGCTCATTTGTCCCTAGTTGGGCTTTTAGAATGATTGTGATGATTTTTAGGAGTGAAGTGAAATGCTTATGTTCTCATCCCCAACATTTATGGACTTTAATGATGTTTAAGCAACCAAAGATCATATGCTGTCTCTCAACTCATGCTCTCCTCAGTAGGAGAGCTGCTTTGCCTTTTTCTCCCCCCAAGAGATGGAACAGCACATTTGTAAAATATATATATAAGTGAATGTAAAATATTAAAGTCCCCCTTCACTCAGAAATATGTTCTGCTTCTGGTTTCTTCACCTGATTGAGTTTCACTGTGCAAAATGACGTATGTGCAGGTTTTGAATCCAGAAGTTTGTTGTCACATTTTTGTGCTCACCTTAAATCTGAGTTTATCACCTGCGCCTACAGACATTACAACTAGTTTGGAAGCAAATCATGGCCCAATATATGAAACTTAGTGTGACATGAAGATATAAAACCTCCAGTGTGCATATACTGAGAACGACCTTTGACATGTCATATCTATTGGTTAAACTTTTGTTATGAAGAATATTAGCACATTCACAGATTTAGGATTTGTGTAGTGGAGAGAAGGTAAATATAAACAAGGTAGTGTGTTTAATTCAGCTATGATCGCACTGAGGACTTTAATCTAACGCTGTTCATTCTTCTTCTCTGTGGCACACTGCTGCTCACACTTCCGCTCCTCCTCCTCCTCTTGTCTTTTTCGCGCCATTCCTGCTCACAAACTCCGCCTTCACATCTAAGACACGCCCCCCGGCGGAGTCGTCGTGACCAATGGCAACGAGCGATTATTGCTTCCAGCCAATCAGAGGACACGAGAGGGGCGTGGCGACAAGCGACTCGCGGGAAACCGACAGGAAGGAGTTCAGTTTTTGCCGCGAAACGGATCCTCCGAGCAGCTTTGTCTCCGGCAGTGTACGTCCATCGTGTTTGTGTCTTTTAACTGAGAGAAACTAGTCCACCGACCTGGTTCAACATGTCTGGCTTTGACGACCCGGGAGTGTACTACAGTGACAACTTCGGAGGGGGAGAGGGACCCGGCGGGGATGAAGGCGGACTGAAGAGGGTCCAGATCAAGAAACGGTTCCGTGAGTTCCTCCGGCAGTTCAGAGTGGGCACCGACCGAACCGGGTTCACATATAAATACAGGTGAGTTTATACACACACTAAAAAAGAGGATGGATGTTTTTAAAAGGGAGTGCAAGTGTGTGAATGTGTGGACCTCATGGAGCAGACATTATTAAAGGAACAGTCCACCTATTCTACATGTGCAGTTCAGCCTGTGGGTCTAAAGGGAGACATTTCAGTGATAAAATAACCCTGTTGATGGTATTCATGTAGGCTTGAAACTGAAAACATTTAGCAGACAGTCCACAGTACAGAGCAGAGGGTCTAAAAGAAGCTATAGCTTGGCACTATGGGATATGTAGGATCCAGCATTTCTGGAGCTTGAGCTGCAGCACAGAATAGGTCACATTTCTTCTTCATATACTTCTATTTTGATCATTGTTTGAGTTTATCATTGAGTCCAACAGCATTGAATCATTTCAGGTTACCTGTTAGCTAACAATCTGGGTATTAAAAGTAAGTAGTAAATAATAATTCTGTGTCTATTTTTACTATTCTTTCAGAACTTTTGTCACTTAACGTAAGCTAAAGCTACAATATATGTATTTGATCTGACTTATTTTGTTCTGGGCAAGGAAGTGCACAAGGCCAGACTAATGTTGCCAGAGCAACAGCCCATTTTCCCTCATTGGCCCCTCCGGAGAGGAAAAACATTAATAATTTAATAATAATTTTTGCTGTTGTGAGTGCATAAATACAAGTAACCCATGATTGCTAGGTAGTTAAACCCAATTAAATCACCATATCATTCAAACTATTATATCATCCTATTAGTTTTTGACACACAGAAATCTGGCTAAACATGCCCTGTGCCTCTGTCATGTGACACTAAAGCATCCTCTCCCCTTTTTCAGGCCCTCAGAATGTCTGTGCACGTCCCTGCTTCTTAGGGTATGAGAACATTGTTCGTTTTTTAGTTTTTTAATGTTTTTATTTTGTTAATCAGAGATGAGCTCAAGAGACACTACACCATGGGGGAGTACTGGGTGGACGTGGAGATGGAGGACCTTGCCAGCTTTGACGAGGACCTGTCGGACTGTCTCTACAAGCTGCCTACTGAGAACCTGCCGCTGGTGAGACTAAAACGAACGTTCAGCGTGAAACATTGCTTACTTCAAGTTGTCTGACCCCTTCACAAAAGTCTCAAACTTAAATTCACACCGCTGTTGCCTTGTTTACCCCGATGACTTACAATTTTGGTCTAATTTACAGCTGGAGGAAGCTGCGAAGGAGGTCGCCGATGAAGTGACCCGTCCCCGGCCTGTAGGGGAGGAGACGGTCCAGGATATCCAGGTCATGGTGAAGAGTGACGCGCATCACGCTTCAATACGCGGCCTCAAGGTACCTACACGCCCATTCCGTAACGCTCGTATTCCCATCGTTACCATCGACCGCTTGATCTCATCTTGTCCTTCCTCTCCCCCCTGCAGTCCGAGCAGGTGTCTCGTCTGGTGAAGGTAAACGGCATCATCATCTCGGCCACACCGGTGAAGGCAAAGGCCACCAGGGTGTGTCTGCAGTGTCGCGGTTGCCGCTCCCTCATCAACAACATCCCCCTGCCCCCGGGCCTGCAGGGCTACGCTCTGCCACGCAAGTGCAATTCGTGAGTATCATGACTGTCTGGATCGAGGACACAATAGGAATAAATGAGCGCTTCTAAGCGTAAGGACGAAGATATCACGTGTAACGACTTCTCTTGTGTCCTCAGTGACAATACTGGAAGGGTGAAGTGTCCCGTGGATCCCTACTTCATCATCCCGGACCGCTGCATTTGTGTTGACTTCCAGACTCTCCGCCTGCAGGAATCTCCAGATGCTGTGCCTCATGGAGAGATGCCCCGCCACCTGCAGCTCTACTGTGATAGGTGAGGATCACGTTCTGAAGGAAACACATTAAATTCCTGCAGCTGTGCTTTTAAATAACTATAAAGGTGTTGGATTGTAACTGTTATCCTCCTCTTCCTCCTTCTCTCTCAGGTATCTCTGTGACCGCGTGGTCCCGGGCAACAGGGTGACCATCATGGGTATCTACTCCATCAAGAGGATGGCTGCTACAAAGACCAAAGGGAGGGAGAAAAGTGCTGGTGTGGGCATTCGTGCGTCCTACCTGCGGGTGGTTGGCATCCAGATGGACACAGAAGGGGCAGGTAAAGATGAACCTGTGCATTAAAACGCTCATGTAACTGATGTGAAGCATACGATCCTGAAAAGTTGAAGGAGTTATCATATAGGACCCCGTCTGATTTTTTTTCCAGGTCGAGGTGCTACCGGATCAGTCTCTCCACAGGAGGAGGAGGAACTGAGAGTGCTCGCTTCTACTGCTAACATCTATGACTCTCTGGCGCGCTCCGTGGCTCCCTCCATCTACGGCAGTGAAGACCTGAAGAAGGCCATCACTTGTCTGTTGTTCGGAGGTTCGAGGAAGAGGTGAGGCTGTCGGTAGTTGCGCTCCGAATCTGCAGTTTAGTGTAAATCCTCCTAACGCGTGTAGTAATGCTTTTGTCTCCTGTCCCTTTTAGGCTGCCTGACGGTCTCACTCGTAGGGGAGACATCAACCTGCTGATGCTGGGAGATCCTGGTACAGCCAAGTCTCAGCTGCTCAAGTTTGTGGAGAGATGCTCACCTATTGGGGTAGTTATCCACTGTGGAGTGTTTTTATATTCGCATAAAGCAGACCTCAGTGTGAGCTGTCGTGCTATGATGTAGATTCACCCTCTGATGCTGAGCCTTCGTTGTGTGCCGTCAGGTTTACACATCCGGTAAGGGCAGCAGTGCAGCCGGTCTGACCGCCTCCGTGCTGAGGGACCCCAACACCCGTGGATTTATCATGGAAGGCGGCGCCATGGTGCTGGCCGACGGCGGAGTTGTGTGCATCGACGAGTTTGACAAGGTAAATCGATTTTTTTGTAGTTTTTATTTTATGTTTAACTTTATTTGTGTCCTGGGATTAAAGACAAAACTGCTTTTGTTGTTCAGATGAGAGAGGATGACAGAGTGGCCATCCACGAGGCCATGGAGCAACAGACCATCTCCATCGCCAAGGTATGCCCCTGTTTGTGTATTCTTTAAAAAAAATAAAAAGTCCTTACTGTACGGAGTGGCAAACAGCGCAAACTAACGTCTCGACTCCTCGCAGGCCGGAATCACCACCACCCTGAACTCTCGCTGCTCGGTGCTGGCTGCAGCCAACTCTGTGTTTGGTCGCTGGGACGACACAAAGGGGGAGGACAACATTGACTTCATGCCCACCATCTTGTCCCGTTTTGACATGATCTTCATCATCAAAGATCACCACGACCAGCAGAGGGACATGGTAAGGAGGCGCATGTATGACTCACGCATTTGACTGGAAATCTGCTGCTTTTAAATCCGCGAAAGCAGCACGAACACGAATGCTGAATGTAATACTTGTCTGTCTGCAGACGCTGGCTCGTCACGTGATGAACGTTCACCTGAGTGCTCAGACACAGACGGAGGGTGTTGAGGGCGAGATTCCACTGAACACCTTCAAGAAATACATTGCCTATGCCAGAACGTGAGTCAGTCTACATTTGTATGCTGATAAAACAAAAACATGGCATTTTCTTTCACTCATAGTTTGGTTACTTTGTGCTCATTATCTGATCTAAATGTTTGCACACAGTAAATGTGGCCCCCGGCTCTCTGCTGCAGCTGCCGAGAAGCTCAAAAACAGATATGTGGTGATGAGGAGCGGAGCGCGAGAGCATGAAAGAGAGACAGACAAAAGACCGTCCATCCCCATCACTGTCAGGTATTTTTCTACGCTGTCTTCCACGTCTACACATCGCTGATGAACACCTATCTTTTACTCCACCTTTTGATTCTTGCATGTCCTTTTTAAGTCATTTTATGTTTCTGCGTTCCCAGGCAGCTGGAGGCCGTTGTGCGTATCGCAGAGTCCCTGGCCAAGATGAAGCTGCAGGCTGTGGCTGGAGAGGAAGAGATTGACGAGGCCCTCAGACTCTTCCAGGTTTCCACACTGGACGCCGCAATGTCTGGCAGCCTCTCAGGTGTGTTGTGTAGTCCTTGTGACTGTAGCCATCATGAATTTATTTTATTTGAACAGACAGACATCTATGGTATTTGACTTACTGTAGTTAGAGTAGTTTTAATATCTACCTATATATACCAGTGAAGCATTTCTTTTACCTGGACTGAATTCATTTCATGTTAACATCTCTCCAACCACATTTTGTTCCTAGGAGTGGAGGGCTTCACTTCTGTGGAGGACCAGGAAATGATCTCGCGTGTTGAGAAGCAGCTGAAGAGGCGCTTTGCTATCGGCTCCCAGGTGTCCGAGCACAGCATCGTCCAAGACTTCACCAAACAGGTCAGTCGGACAAAATCAGGAAGTTGGAAAAGGGCACTTAAAGTAAATAAAAACACAGTTCTTCTTTATACAATGGAACAAATCCTGTGTTTAAGTCTTTTACACTTAGACTTCTACATTTACCACTAAATGGGCAGGTTTGTTCCTATTTAAGTGTAACACAGTCTTGTAACACAGAAAAAACGTGTAAAGCAAAAGTGGATTAAGTTCTATGAGTAACCTCCTGTTTGTCCTCCTGTACCTCCCTTTTACAGAAGTATCCAGAGCACGCCATCTACAAAGTCCTCCACCTGATGTTGAGGAGGGGTGAACTTCAGCACCGCATGCAGAGGAAAGTGCTCTACAGAGTCAAGTAGAGCGAACTGCTCTAATACATATCCATATTATTGTTGATGTAAATAGTTTTGGTCTGCCTGTTTTGTGCTACTCTGTATTTGCCAGTGGACATCTTTTGAATAATTTCTGATCTCAGTCATGGTGAAAACTGTATTTCAAACTGATAACATGTCAGAATTTGTATTAAAACAATGAAAAAATGTTTAGGGTGTCACTGTTACACAAAGATCTCAAGTGTCGGCATGATGTGTAAAGGATTAAAGTATTTGAAATCATTAGAACTACAGTGTTTTCTAATTCTGATGTTTTATTTAACACAAATCATAAAAAAAGAGGAACTCTGGAGACAGTTTTCACAGTGTAGGATTGTTTAATAAAGCTCATACAAATGACAAGTTAAGAAAATCACTTTCAGCTGTGATTAAATTTTTTATATATCTAGATATAGATATATATCTGACACACAAATTTCAGTCTTGCTTCCATTTGATGTGTTAGTTGATCAGTAAAGTGCTGTAAGTGCGCATCAACTACAAGTGCTGGTTAAAGCCTACAAGGCATAGAGTCCCATTCCGATGGTGGTCAGTGCGACGCATAATCCCACGGTGATCTGCATGATGGGTGAAGATGGGAACATGGAAGTTTTGACAGCGTTGCCCTCTGATTGATGCACTGTTTCTGTTGTGACACTCAACATTTTCTGCAAGTCATCAAAAACCTGACGGGGGAGAAATCATAAAAATAAGTAATTTGCTATTGCAGCATGTTTTTAGACACATTCACTTCCTCTTTTCAATAGTTGCCGTGTGACTTAAAGCTGCTCCTGAAGCCATTATTGCTCACTGGCGTCACATTGTCAGTCTAGTAAATCTGCTCTTTTAATCCCTCTTTTCTCACCTGGATGTTGTGCTCGAAGGCGGCGACGGCCTCCTCCAGCATGGCCGCCTTCTGCTGCTCTGTCAGCTCGATGCTGTTCATCCGGCTCCTGTACAGCTGCTTGAAGCGGTTGGGGCTGGTCACGCCGGGGAAGGAGAAAAACGCAAGCCCATCTTTGCTGCTCAGCCCAAGAGATTTCTGGGTAATTTTCCCCAGCACTTGACCTCCTGACAGATCACCAAGGTAACGGGTGTAGGCGTGGGCCACCAACAGCTCTGGGCTCTCTTTGCCAATCTGAAACATTTAGTGAAATATCAGCTGTAACTTCAGGTCAGGCTTACCCTGAATTAACTCGACGTCTAAACTCTCCACTCACCTTTCGTAGTCTTTGCTGGTATCTGTGTGTGGCTGCGGGTACGATCACCCTCTTCCTCCAGTCTTTGCCGAAGAAGTGCTCCAGGTCTCTTTCGAGAGATTCCACACGGGCAAGTTCCTGAGGGAAGTATATTGGTGCAACAGCTGGATGGGAGGAATTTCTGTCCATCTCCTCTTCTAGTGCCATGTAGATCTCGTAGAGGGAACACAACAGGACCTGATGGAAGCACAAATAATTACTTTTCAGGACAATTCAAACATAAATAGAGCAATAAGTGTTGTGGCTTCTTTCATATAGCCCAGAGATGTGTTAGCGTGTAGACTTTACCTTGTACTGTGGCAGGGTGATCTGTCCTTTCTGGTAACTCAGCATCAGCTGTGTGTTTTCAGCTCTGACGTGACTGTCCTTAGTGGCTGCTTTAATCTGCTCTGATAAGTCACTGGCGGAAGGTGGAGAACACAAAAATTACACAACTAATCAGAAGAAAGCTTAAAAGCATAAAATCTTATCCTGAAACAACATTTCTGTGTAAAAAAAAGCAGTTTTAAGACCATTTGAAAGCATCACAAAGATGAACTGTCATACCTGCCGACTTCTCCTGCATCATTCTTCCTGGCACTCTTCATGGTCTCCATCTCAGACTGTAACAAATGATTGATTTGGTTTAATTAAATACATTTAATACAAAAAAACTGTATGTAAAAATGTCTATCACACACCTGTAATAAGCTGAAGTCTTCTTTATGCTGGCCGGTCCTCTGACAGTTGTCACCTCCTCTGAGTTCACGATCGGCTGTGTCCTCTCAGCTCTGTCCTGCCTCTTTTATACAGCGGAGGGTGCTTAGATGGGAAGTGAGAGTTCTGAGTCACATTACTCAAACTGCTGAGGCTTAACATGACAAAGCAAACATGTGACTATGGTGGAAAAAACTGAAAACATGATATGGCAAAAATCAAAAGCTCCAAAACAGCCAAGGTCTTGGACTCACTCACTCTGTCTTAGTGGTGAAATTTAACTAAGTACCTACAGTACTTTCTCCTACTTGACTATTTTCATTTTATACTATGTCACATAGGGAAATATTGAATTAGTCCACTACATTTATTTGACACTTATAGTTAGTTTTCAGAGTTTACAAGCAAAACATATGATCTTATAATATGACGCAGAGCTGAAAGTACCTAAAATTGTCTCTGCATGGACAGATTACTACAATAAAATTCTATTGTTTACATGTACTAATCAGTATTATAATGTAAATGTGTTAAAAACAGAGAGCTAAGAACCAGCCTGCATGAGGAATACTTTTGATACTCTAAGTACATTTAGCTGATGAGCCCTGTTTGAGCCTGTTTTTTCCACTTTTTTTAAGTTCAATACTTCTACCACTGCTGAGAATACAAGAGATACACCGCACATAAAGTCAATACTTTGTTTCCTCCATTCACAGTGACTGCAGATGAAATTGACAGAAAATGTTCATGTAAAAGGTCCAAAGAGATACATTCAAACAGGCCTCTTGACATTTTTTCTTCAAACATACCACCGAGGAGGAAGGGCCTATGTTTTCGGCAGAGACCACTTAATAGAAGGTTTTTGTGTTCAACCAAATAATTATGTTTGTCTCAACTGGATATGGTTAAACAAAAACCTTATTTAAGCAATTGGATAGAAGGATCTTCCAGGCTCTGGCACATTTTGAGGTGAGTAAAAGGTCTTTATCAGCAAGAAATGAGCAAAGACTGACATCAGGTATAAAGAAAATACAGATGGATTTGTTTGAATGGTTTAAGCAAATTAAAGCCTCCCCCTCTTCTTCAAAATGTTTCTCTTCTTGTTCCTGCAGTGTGATATTTGAGCTTCACCGTGCAGAATGATGTACATATTTTCACATTCATCTGCTGAAGGAGGAACGTTTCTCTGTGCTCACCTTGATACTGAGTTCAAAGATGTCTATGTATCAGCAGGATAGTAGGAACTAGAGAAACCAATTGTGTTCCAGTATGCGACTTACATTTAAGTGTGTTGTGAAAACTTGAAGCCTCCAGTGCACAAAATGGATCTTTCATTGAAGTAGGAAGTAGTTCAAAAGCAATCAAAGTCATGTCATTTTAATGGCAAAGTGTACTTCCATTTTAATTTGTGTTTACATTTTTTGGGGGGGATGCATGTCTAATCACTAATTATTATTAATATATTGTATTTTTCCATAAATCTGGAATACATCCCAAGAGTCTTTAAGTTTAAGTAAACTAAATTCATACACAATCCTCACAATTTGAGCCATCTTTCATCCTTCAGTGGCTTTTCTCTATTTTATTCTATTATTCTATTCTACTCTACCATATTCTATGGTATTTTCTAATCACCGCCCCTTATGCAAGCAGCCCTCCATTGGTTTTTGTTATCCAAAGGGGGAAGTGGGTTGTGCTAGTGGATTTTCCGAGGGGAGTACACACACATACACACACACACATAACACGCTTTAAAATGCTAAGTAGTAAACATGTAGCAATCTCGACAGCTTTGCTACATGCTGAGCCACAGATGTTGCGCGGGAGGGATCGACTGATATAAAAGGTAACGTAGATCTACACGTTCATGAATGTCTTATAACATCTGCAGCCGCCGCATCCCCAGCACAGTGATATAACATCGGCTGGAGAGTTCATGGAGAGCCGGAGGGGGGTTTATCCTGAGCCTGCTGCCGTCTCTTACCACGTCGACACATATTTTAAAGTCGATCATCTATCCGGTTATGTGCCTGTCTGCTTTGACGCTATGATCTTTTTATGCTGAATGTGTATAAGCTCCAGAGGATCGAGCCACAGGATGCAGTCAGTGTTGCCAGTTGCCTAACCATGGCCCAAATACCCATGCAGGCTGAAAGTGAAGCAAAACATTTTTGAATGTTTCAGACAATTTAAAAAGTTGTTTTAGGATTAAATGCAGATTTATTCTCACCATAATAACCCCAACACTACTATAAATCTGTTTTATTGGTAGAGTATGTGTACAGAAGGAATTTAACTCTGGCTCTAAGTTGCTCTTACACACAGTTCCATTAACAGTTTTCAGGAATATAGATAGAAATAGACATATACAGCTAAAAAAACAATGACAACAAAGCTGAACAAAGACAGTTTAAATATAAACATTTAGCTATAATGTGCATGCAAGTTGGTTAAAAATGTGTATGTAAATACATGTAAATAGTCTAAAAGAAAGCATAAATGAACAACCGCATGCAATGTCTATATGAAAGTCAAATGTGTCTGTAAATATCAAACAAAACTATGAGAGGCGTGATTTATATCTAATAATGATGATGATGACATACACAACAAAATCATTGTGTATTTAAACTATAAAATATATCATTTATAAATTGTAGGTATAATGGATGTTATGGGATATAAGCAGATTACATTTTATTTTTTAGGCTGTATAGGTTCCCAAATCGTATGTCTTAGCAGCAAGATGTTAAAACAATACCCACACAGATTTTATGTTACTACAGTATGCTATATGTTTAATGGATTCTATGTATTATTATTATTTATTATGTTGTCACATCATTACTCACACACTTCTGACTCTTCCTCTTCTCTTCTTACAGCACTTCTGTCTCCAGCAGGTTATGGATTCGAGCCTTCCTTGTTACATCCTTTTCATCTTGATTGGCTGTGTCAAATGCTCTTTTGATAACCACCACCACAATGGCACCCGCCGCTATGATTACTGTGTGCTCGGAGCTGGGCCTTCAGGACTGCAGATGGGATATTTCCTTTCCAAGGCTAAAAGAGACTACATCATCTTGGAGAGGAACTCAGGGCCGGGCAGCTTCTTTAACAAGTAGGAAACTATGTGACACACGAAATGGCATAAGAAAATTGCACTTATTTATCCCCCCCCGAATCATCTTTGCCTCCTCTGCTCTGCTTTGCGTGTCAAGGTATCCCAGGCACCGGAAGCTCATCAGCATCAACAAGATCCACACAGGAAGGCAGAACCGAGAGTTCAACCTGCGCCACGACTGGAACTCGCTGCTGAGCGATAAAGCTGACCTCCTGTTCAAGAGAGTGAGCAGTGAGTTCTACCCACCGGCTGATGCCTTCCCACTCTATCTGTCCATGTTTGTGAAGGAGCTTGGGCTGAGGGTCCGGTATGGTGTGGACATCGGCAGGGTCAGGGCGGTGCTGTCGGCCACTGGCAGGAGCTACATCCTGACCGATCAGCACATGTCGGACTACCTGTGCAGGTATTTTGCCTCACACTGACCCTGAGATGTTAATTTCTCATTTGTTTGGATTGTGGATTGCATCGCGTTGTCCTCTCTCCCTCAGTGTTCTTCTGGTAGCCACGGGTTTGTGGGTTCCTCAGAAGGTAGAGTTTGTCGGTTCTGACCTGGTTGAGGGCTATGAGTCCATCTCCACTAACCCCGAGGACTACAAGGACCAGGCTGTGCTTATCCTGGGGAAGGGCAACTCTGCTTTTGAAACGGCCCAGAGCATCTTGGGAAGCGCCAGCCGGGTGCACATGCTCAGTTCCAGTCCTGTTCGACTGGCTTGGCAAACACATTATGTTGGAGATCTCAGGTAAAGATCTGGTGATTTCTTCCCTCTTTTTTTCTCTCTTTATGATTTCATCGACTTGTTCAGTGGTCCCCAACCTTTATTGTTTTTAGATGTTGCTCCACAGCCTTATTACCTCAAGCTCTCCTTCATCAACACCATCAGTCATGTTCTTATGCATTCATTTAAACTTTAATGATTTTAAACTAGTTTTTATTACACTATTGATTGCAATAAACATTATTTTATTCTTTTTATTGAATTGCCCGTTGTGGCAAAGGTGGATGTTTGAGCTGTTTATCCATTACTTTTAGCTAATTAACCATTTATCCAAAGCATTTAGCTAATTATTTTAGCTATTTATCCATAATACTTTGAGCCATTTATTCAAGAATTTCTAAATGTTTGAGCTAACTGTTAGCTACCTGTTTAGACAAGCATTGTCAGCAGCATTGGAGCTATCAGCACTATTAACATAATCTGCTACTGTTTTTTGTTTTTCAGAGCTGTGAATAATGAGCTAATAGACACGTACCAGCTGAAGTCCCTTGACGGGTTGGTGGAGGCACGTCTGGAGAAAATAGTTATCGCTCGACGAAAGGAGCAAAGCAGGAGGAGATCAGGTGGAAAGAAGAAAGAGAAGAAGGTACAGTTGTACCTGACATTAAATAAGTACATACAACACAAGGAAGAGAAGAACAGCTCTGACGTGACAGGAGAAGAACTGCCAGGGTATCACATTGACAATTTCTCCATGCGAAAGCCCTACGACCGTGTGATTCGATGCCTTGGATTCCGATTCAACTTCAGCATATTTGACAGGTATCGATTTAACATTGGCTCGTCGGGTTGTGTCAGTATCTGTGCATTAATGACAAGCTGTTTTATAATGTTAACATTTCTTATAAAAATCTCCCTAGCTCTACCTGCCCACCCAACAGTGAAAAGGCAAAAGGGAGGTTGCCGGGGGTGACCGCCTGGTATGAAGGGAAGAACACCCCTGGCTTGTTTGTGCTGGGAACCGCTGCCCACTCCAGAGACTACCGCTCATCTGCTGGCGGCTTCATCCACGGATTCCGTTACACAGGTGAAAGTTTAACCAATGATTGTTATTTGTGCTCGTGCTCATTTGCTCATAGCATCCTTTCACATCTGGGTCTACATGGTCTGATTCCAACTGCAGGCGTGTAGTTGATATACACAAATGTGGAGTATGAACACTGAGCTTCATGGGTCGCAGTTGGAATGCAGACAAATTGGACTTTGACAGCCGTGCATTTAAGTAAAGCAGCCCCTTTCTGTGCCACTGTTATAATCAAGCTGATATTTGAATAACCTGTATGGATTTTCTGCCACAGCTCGAGCTGTATATCGTGTACTTGAACAACGTTACCATAGCAACCGGTGGCCATCGACAAAATTGTTGACAACACAGCTGCAGTCCTGGATTCTGAAGCGGGTCGGGGAGGCTTCTGGGCCGTACCAAATGTTTGAGGTGCTGGGGGACGTTATAGTTCTTAGAGGGTAAGCACACGTTATTTTGTTATCACCAGTAATAACTTGTTTTTCCCAGCTGAGCTCATTTGTTCGTCTCATTTGCCGAGTTCAGGTCATCCATCTATCCACCCTTTTTAAAGCTCCGACGCACTGCCAGGTTAGCTGGAAGATGTAATCCCTCCTACATGCCGTGGGGGGCTGCTCAGGGGTCTCCTCTCAGTTGGTCCTGTCTAGGACACCTCTGAATGGACGTGGCTACCGGCCAGGAGGCCTTCCTGGCTGCTTTTGATTAATGTGAAAAGCCGGTGGCTGGACGCCAAGACAGATAAATCCTCAGTGAGAAGTCTCGACAAAAATACATCCTTCCTCAGTATCACCTATTAAGTGTTTCATTTTCGAGAAATATATTTTACCCACATTACCTTAATGATAAGTATAAGAATTAAAATAAGAATTTGTTTTCAAATTTGTAATCTAACAAGCAATGATAGTGATTCCAGGCAATGCCAGATTATTATTACACTGGGTTATTATTCATCCTATCACTTCCTGTGTATACTCATTACATTACTCTTCATTGGTATAAAATCACCAAATTATGTTGCTGGAAATTACATTACCTGACCTTTTCACAATAAATAAAAAATACATGTAATCCCTATTATGCTCCTCATATTTTAGTCATCTCTTCTCTCCTCTGCTCTAAGCTCCCACTGTGAATATGTGGAAGAGTTTCCAGTCCAGGCCTTGCCTCAGTTCTCCTCTCTCTCGGGCCATGAGATCTCCAACCATGGACTTATAGTTCTAGTCATGCAGTACGGGAAGAAGAAGATAGACTATCTGGGGAGGAGCAGGGCTCAGACAGACTGGACCAAAGCTTGGAAATCGAACTTTCTTCACCCTGTTTTATACTACTATGACAAACTTCCTACCGGTGAGTATGAACGCTCCCACATTAAAAAGTAACTGTACTGTTAAGGTATAAAATCACTGTAGTTTGACAGGAAACAAACTTCAAATGAAAGTTAGTTTAAGTTCTTTTTTTTCCCCAGAGGAAGAAATGAAGCTCCGTCCCTATGGCTGGCCTTTACCAAGGCCCAAGGCAGTTCATCACATGGTTGAGGACTTCCTCACAGAATGGGAGAGTCCCATATCTCATATTCAGCCACTGCGGCGCTTCCTGGAGCACTGTGTGCAGACTGACCTCAGGGCCTTCTATGCGGGTAAAGTCACATCTTGCACCTGAGCTTTTCCTAGCCCCATAATGGTGCTCAGAAGAGGTCAGTCAAAATAAGTGAAAACACCTGTGTGGGTGACCATCTGGGTCTATGGGGCCTTTTAACATTTCTGTTATAGAACTCCTTGAAAATAGAAATGAAAATAAGTAATTAGCAGGACTAAGAAAAAGGCTATAAACAACAAAGTGGACCCAGAAACACAAGATCCAGAACATTTGTGCTGACTAACACGTCACATGTGCTACAATCCAATGCTACTTACAGTATCTGTGCTAAGAAATGAGACTAATAAACATTCCTATACAATGACATACACATTCCTGAGACCTCATCCACAGTGTATTAGCTGAAACCTATTTTCTCTTTGTGACTATACAAATAGGAGGTGTACTCCTGTAAATTACAGCATTAGAATGTGAACTGAATGTTTTTAATACGTCTAACTTGTTATTAACCTGAACTCCAAGGTGTTACAAACCACACCTTGTGGTGTGGGTGTCATTTTAGATATTTTAAGTAGCAGTGTGGGAAATTGCATCATAAAGGTTAACACTACTGAAACATTTAAGTTGCACTTCTAAACCACACCCCAGCAGGGGTTTTTTTGTGCCTTTGACAGCTGACGGAAATACCCGAGCGAAATGTATTGATTGTACAGCAGATGGTAGTTTGAGTCATTCCTCTTTTCTCGTGTCTTTTAGAATCATGTTTTCGCTCATCCCTCACCCACCGCAAGCCGCCGCTGTTTTGTCAGCAAGGATACTTGAAGCAGAAGGGTGTCGCTCACAGCAGTCAGCTGTGGCAGCACGTTCATGACGCTGTGCAGATGCCTACTGAGCAAGAGGCAGGCACATCAGGAGCTGACCCCGCTTTCCCCAACTACCTGGCACAAGCTGGAGCCTCCATGTCTTCAGGACTGAAACTTGACTTCTGATTGTTTTACTTAAGTGTGTTAAAGCTATGCCTATAATGCTGTTTAGGTTCCTCAGACCTGCTACCTCCAGCACCCATAGAAATTCTCTCCACAAGACCAAATATTTTGGACAGAATGCCGTCCTATAGATCAGTAGTTTGCAACCTTTTTTGGCTTTTTACCCGTTAAAATATTCTACTTGCAACACCTCGTCACCAGATGTAAATGTTACATGACACCTGACTTTTTCAACCAAAGAGTGATTTTACTTTCTTTATTTTAATAGTGTCCAAAGAAGTAATTCACAAAAAATGAGCAAAGAGTAGAGGAAAGTTTGAAAGACTAAGCATAACTCGGTGTATTCTAGCTTGTGGTAATCATCTCACGGCCCCTCAGGTTGGAAACTATTGTTTATCACTGGAGAGACACCTTGTCCCTTGAAAGCTCCCTTTATAATTATACCCCACAAAATATTTATATACGTTATAATATGCCATTTTCGTATCATGGAAATCTATATTATATGAAGCTTATATAGGTGGAGGGTGGGTGTGACAAAATGATTATGCATAATACATTTTACATGATGTTACCTAATTAAACATACATTAAAGAGGGAATACATACTGTCTTTTATTTAAATCAAACATTTTGTCACGTTTTGCAACACTGTGCGCATGCGCGGAGCAAACGTGTCCAGAACAGAACGGGCACTGATTGGCTGCCCGGTTGCGTAGCTCCTTATTGGACAGGACCTAATAAACAACACGGAATCTGATTGGTTGTCAGTGCCCTGAAGCTGTGACTGCACAATGGGTGTGCCTTTTACTACTTGTATTCGATGATATGGAAAATGTGAAATAGGGGGACATTTTGGTGTTGTAAAGGTAGGGTGTCTTCTGCTGTTTAAACACTGCAAATTACCCAGGATGGAAAGACTTTAATGGGGGAGTTTCTGAGTTGACGTGCCGTGCAATGGCCCCAGGCGTCGCTGACCGGAGCGGATGCCATATTCAAAGTTGACTCCCGATACTACTACTGACGGCTTTATTTCCTTTTCGCTTCAGCAGGAGTAGTAAGGACCGTATGTAGTGAGTGTAGTATAAACACAGCATCCATATGCCACGATAAAGTATGGACGGGTGGAGCCCAATCGTTGCAACAGCCTCGGATAACGAGCGCTCCAGCTCCGAGGGGGAGTACATGGTGGAGCCTGGACCCGAAGATGAAACCCGGGAGGCGGCGGCGGCGGGCAGAGAGCAGCGGGGTAACGTGGAGGGGATGGACGACGGGGGTACCGCTGCTGTCGGGTTCGGGATAAGTGGGACTGGGGAAGGCAAGGTGGTGTTGGGTCGGGTCGGACAGAGAGACGACAAAGAACTCAGGTACCTGCACTTGTTGTGGGAGCCCGGACGTGCAGAGCTCGGCGCAGGTGGTGTGGCCAGCAAGCTGGGGAAGATGACGGGGAGCAGGGCCAGACGGCAGCACAGAGTTGTGCGGAACCTCGGTCCTATTGGTAAAGATATTTATGGTAAGAGACTGTTACAGTGTGTGTGTGTGTGTGAAGGTAGCTACATTTGCTACAAAACACAAGCTAACATTCAATAACATTTAGAGCTGGTATCTGAATATGTCAATGTGACAATATTGTAGGTGTGAGAGTGTGGTGCTTTTTATACAAATGAAAGATGGGCTACCTTTACCAAACAGGTGAAGGTGATACAGTTGTATCACAGTGTAATACAGTGAATAACAACATTTAAACTCATTATAATAACCAAAGTTATCTGGTCTCCTATCTTTTCCTATCTTACACTGGTGAGCAGTCTGTATACAGGTGATGTTCAAACTAGTGTAAAGCTTGCGCTCTTGTGACTGATGTTCTTTGTTTGTTGCTGTGATATCATCCAATCATAAAGCATTATTTACATACTTGTCACTTCTCCACAGCTGTGAAAAGACTGAGGGAAGCGGCGAACAGCAATGACATCGACACAGGTATAAACAGTGAGGGGATGCAGTGAAATGCGAGTAAGGGAAGGATGATAAGAGGCTGTGTTTTGCTAATAAAGTTGTGTTTTTCCAGTTCGAAAGCTCCTGCAAGAGGACATAGACCCCTGTGCAGCAGACGACAAGGGAAGGACTGCCCTCCATTTCTCTTCCTGCAATGGCAATGAGAGCATCGGTAGGTTGGTGATAAGAATGTCATGACAGTATCATAGGAAATCATGTATAATGTTGCCATGTTGACAATCCATCCTGCTGTAGTGACATTAAATAATACATTGAACAACTCTGTTCTGTAGTAATAGTTAATGTATCAATCAAGAAGTCATGCACTGTGCAGCTTTAACTTTGGTCAGTTTCCTTAATCTTTTAATCTTGAATCTTTTTCCGGCACTTTTTTCTTCCCTTCAGTCTAAATTTTAACCATAATATGTCCTCCTCTTTTATGACTATAGTGCAATTGTTGCTGAGCCACGGCGCTGACCCCAACCAGCGAGACAGTCTGGGGAATACCCCCCTCCATCTGGGTAAGAGAGACCAATCAGCATGCTGTTAAACCTGTAGCATTGTAGTCAGCGATGAATAAGACTGTGGTTTCATTATGACACACAGCAGTGCAGCTGCTTTACGCTCACACGTGTTCAAATGAACAGGTATACTGCAGGATGACATAGAACAAAGATTTTGTGATGTTTTAAGCCTTTTGAACCGTTTTATTCTCGTGTTTTTGCTAATTTGCCAATTTTAATTTTTGGGCTTCTGCAGCGGCCTGTACCAACCACGTGCCTGTAATCACCACATTGCTGAGAGGAGGTGTGTATACATGTTGCTCAGTTTCCCACCATTCCCATACCCACCCAGTTATTCTACCCTGATGATCATATCTAAGGCATAATACACAAAAGATGGTTATTCTTTGTAAGAAACTTTCCTAACAGACTTCTTCTAGAAGATTATTCTACCCATAACATGGTCACTTGCCAAGAAATTAAAATACAGCACGTACCACAGGTTACCTTTAACTGTAGGTTAGTGAGTATAACATTATATAAAGCAAAGGTAGCGTCGCCCTCGTTGCTTGTAGATGCAGGCTACCATGAACACTGGTTGAGAAAGGTGATTAAACTGTTACATGGTGCTATTTTCTTAGTGGCCTAGTGTATAATTCACCAGTCAGAAACTATTATTTTCACTGACCTTGATAAAAACAAAAAGTTTGCGAGTGTAGCTAGCCTGTACGTTATACTTAAATGTATGTAATTGTAGAGTGTAACCATGGCAACACAAAGATATAACACCTTTTGAGTTTTTTGCTAGATATGAATATAACAACATCGATTCTGTTAATCCGAGTTAATAAACAATAGAGAACATGATTATTATTCAGTTAGAATCGAGGATTATTCAAAACTATTTAATATTTATTCTAATATATATTATAATAATGTAATTCATTGTGCGTTTGTTGTTTCTATTAAGGAGCCCGTGTGGATGCCCTCGACCGTGCAGGCAGGACCCCTCTTCATCTAGCACGCTCCAAGCTTAATATTTTGCAGGAGGGAGACTCACGCAGCTTAGAAACCCTGAGAGGGGAGGTCACACAGGTAGACAATGTGTTAACTTCCCTGGTGTAGTGAATCAAGAAATCATCTGCATTCTTAATTTTTTAAAGGTATGTTGTATTGCTGAAGATTTCTTTTATCTGACTTTCTCTTTCAGATTATTCAAATGCTGAGGGAATACCTGAACTTAATGGGCCAGAGTGAAGCTAAAGAGAGGCTGGAGCACATTTCCACACAGCTGGAGCACACACGCACCAAAGAGCAGGTAAACCTTCATACTTAATGAGTGAGTCTCAGATTCACATGCATGAAAACTTTTGGTGTAATGAAACTTAAATTCGTGTGTTTTTTTTTAGATTTGCATGCATTGATTATTTAATAATGCATTTACTCAGATTCATTTCCACTAATGTAATTAACTAATACATGGCTGTATGTGTTTTTCAGGTGGATGAGGTGACCGATTTATTGGCCAGTTTTACATCACTCAGCCTACAGAAACAGAATTTGGGGGATAGGTAGAAGATAAAGTGTATAGAGAGCGGAAGACTTGCTCCTTCACAGACGGGCCTCTGCTCCACTAGCCATGGCCAGACAAGCAACAGCCTTGTCACCTTAACCAAGATAAAAAACAATGATTATTTTGTTAGCATTTACAGACCTCATGAGGTTTTCATAGTGTGTGTGTGTGTGTGTGTCTAAAACAAATGCTAACAAAATATTATCTTGCTTAAAATGAAAAAATAATCAAATTGTAATGACCAGGACTGAAGTGTAGTAGGTATCCATTGAGCTTATGGACAAGGAAAGAGTGTCACACATTGGCTTTTCAGAAAAAAGGACAAAAGAAACCCCCTAAGGGACAAATGCATTGAAAAAATGAAGCTGGTGGAACAGAAGCTAACCCAGAAGTGCAGTGGGACATCGGCTCTCTATTGTGTGTGTGTGTGTGTGTGTGTGTGTGTGTGCGTGTGTGTGTGTGTAAAAAGGAGTCACAGCTGTGTGCTGATATGTTCTTTGCCTGCCATTATTAGTTAAATTCTATGATAATTATGAGACATATTTCTCACAGAATCATAGTTTTCACTGGTGTATTTTGGGTTTTCTTATCAGCAGCATCTTTGTATCTCGTTGCCTTTTCTCTTGTATTGCATGTTATGTTTGTATGTGAACTGTACTGTAAAAATTGATCTGGCTGTAAAAGGAATATATGTGATTCAATAAATCGATATGTTTGGCTATATTTGTGAATCTCTGTGAGTCTTTTTATACACTGTGACAAAGAATCGTCCGTCTGTGTGGTTTTCTGTTGTACTTTAATATTTATATCAACATTATGAGAGGGCCTTTTGTACATAGACATATAAATATTATATATATATATGTCTATGCTTTTGTAGTTGTCATTTTGGACAGTAGGATACTTTGTGTCAAGAGAATGTATTGCTAATATGGCTACTTTTCCTCGACCCTGATTGGCTGCATTACCGAAGCCCCTCCCCTACACAGACACGTATTGTTGTTTCGCCGATAATAAAAGATGGCGTCCGGACCCGCGTAAATTGGAGACCCCATAGAGGTAGTAATATTTAATAAACACATTCTTTCCTCTCCTCCTGTTGTTTATAAACTGCTCAGGCTACCACCCCAGAGGAGATGAAGACATGAGCACAGTTGAATGCATGTTCGCCGCAGTGTTTTGTGCACTTGAGGCGACTGCGGCCTAGCTGTGAGTGAAAGCCTCGGGCTTTCCTCAGCCGCTTACACCGGCGAGCGAAGGGCACGCTCGGCGACACGGACTCGAGTGCTGGAAATGTTGGGAAGATAGGGAGTCAAAGTATATGGAGAGGGGGTGTGTTTGTGTATCTTTATGAAAGTAGGCGGGAATTTGTTTAGCTCACAAATTTTGTGTAGTCTGTTGTAGGTGACAGACCACATTATCATTGTAATATAACGTTAAAATGTATTTTTCCTCAAGAAGCGAGCACTTCTCCACTTTTAAGTAGATGTCCAGGTTGACTGCAGCTCCAGTGCTGCTTGGGCTGCTCAGGGTAGGACTAGCAGGAACAGTTGTAGCAACCAAGTACCTATCTAGGTATAAAGACCTTCTTTGGTGTAAGTAACGTTACAGGATGCGAAAGAAAGATGGTTGAAGGTTTCTACTCTCTTATTGTCTAACATTAAACTGCTCTCACTCGTTTTTGTCCAGAAGATATATATTCAATACCATAACTTGTATTTATTTGATATTTTACTTTACAGGTCAGTATCCTGCCATATGTTGTCAGTGACATACTGTGATAAATAAACGTGTTGACAAAGGAGGAGCCATGGCTTTTGAGGAGATCAAGAGTAAAGGAGGACTGGGTAATGTCTATTCTCATCAAACATGTACAGTTTTAGAAACATAATGATAAGTAATAACATAACCATTAACTTTAAACCCTTCCTTTTCAAGAGATGTAGATGTAATAACCATCAGGTATATGCTGTGTTAAATGATCTCAATGTTATCAAATATTTAAATAAGAATTAAAATACTCATTTCATGTATTGTAGACGCGGGAATGGAAGGAGACAGGGGCCTCGTGGCTGGTCGCAGCCAGAGAGAGAAGAGGAGGTCGTACAAGGACCTGCTAAGGGAGGAAGAAGAGATTGCTGCTCAGGTCCGAAAGTCTTCCAAGAAACGGCCCAAGGTAAATTATCTGCCCCAAGCCTGGTTTACTGTCACAGAAAGCTTAAAAATATATATTGTGCTGCTACTTATGGTGTTATTACCCATTTGAATATTTTGAATATTTTGTGTTTATGAATTGATAAATGTAAAGCTATTGTGTCTTTCCAAATCAGGATTCCGAGCTGTTCATGCTCGGAGGGGACTCGCACAAAAAGAAGAAGAAACATAGCGATGACTATTATTACAGAGGTGAGAAGTTGATACATTGTAATCTTTTCATTTCACCAAAAATGACTCTGCAGCTGTATTTACCTTTTTCTTTTCTTTCATTGTCCCGGTGTCAGACCATGATGGTTCAGGTCCACCTCCCCACAAAAAAAAGCACAAGTCTGCAGACCGCTCCCCTCCTCTCTCCTCCCCCTCATCCTCCCACCCGACAGATACCGCGATGGGCCTCCTGCAGGCTATCACCTCTCCGCTCGCCACAGGTTCGGACCCCAGTCCCCACTTGCACAAGAAACCCTCCTACCCCTCCTTCTCCTCGCACTCTTCCAAGGACCGCAAACGCGAGAGCAGCAGCAGCGGTGGAAGCAAAGGGAGCCACTCCTTCTCACACTCCCGTCCCGTGTCTTCGTCGTCATCGTCCTCCAAGAAGCACTCCTCCTCTTCCTCCAAGTCGTCTCTGTTCCACGGCGGAGCTCCCAAAGAGGAACCCTTGACGTTACGCGAGGCTGACGGGCTGAAGATGAAGCTCATCATGTCGCCAGAGAAAGAGGAAGGAGAGAGCTTCCCGTTCACGCCCCACTCATCCAAAGGAGGTGTGAAGAAGGAGAAGGACAGAGACAGGATGCAGCTCTCAAAGTCGCCCAAGAAGAAACTACAGCAGAGTCGAGATCCACTGCCTGTAGTGGGGAAAGAGGTGGAAGTGGAAGGTGAGATATGTTCCAGGGGATGCAAGATATGTGAACTTTCTCTTAGTAAGGCTAACAGGCATCCATATACTGTATAAACCCCGATCAATAAAACTGAACTAAACTGGCAGTATATAAAATACAATCAGTATACCTTTCCATTGATAGAAAATGATGCAGTTGAATCTTGACTATGATGTAATAATAAGTGCATTTCAGCTTTTACCCCATGCATTATTAGTAGAGTTGCAATATATGGTAAAATATCATATTGCAATCATTTTGACAGATGGGAATTATCATTTTTGTGTCACAAATGTAATTTTCACAACAAAAAAAAACTATTAAAGTCACGATGTTGTGAAATTTCTTGGGGTCTGTAGTATGTAGTATGTTTTCTTAAATCTGGAGAATAAGATTTGTAGGCCAGGGCATCTCTGCATAACTATAATATCTATAATTAGAATGCTGTTTCAGTGTGATTTCAATAATATTGCAATTAATTGTGCAGCCCGAGTTATTAGGGGCAAATGATCAATGAACCAGACTGGTTTGTTAGCCAATCAAACAAGTACACAAATATTGCTGCTATATATTCTGTTGGCACACCTGTTGTCCCAGTGTACCATACCACTGTAAATGATTCAGACCAGCATGTTTTGTATATTGGTATTCATTGCTGCGTTCTCTGTCATACAGGTCATTATGGAGGTGGCATGGGAGACGATAGCTCTTCAACGGGGGGTGAACTGGAGGCTGGTGAATTGGTTATAGATGATTCATACACACATTTGTCAAAAAAGAAGAAGAAGAGCAAAAAAAGCAAGAAGAAGAAGGACAAAGAAAAAGACAGAGACAAGGAGAAAAGTGGAAAGGACAAAAAGCACAGCAAAGGACTTGGTGGTGAGTGTACAGTTTGTTAACAAATGTGTTGTAGTTGTCCATATCCAAACACTTCATTATCAAATTATTTTGTTTTGTTTTAATTCTACATTTCTGTTTTTGATTTGAGAGAAAGTTAGAGACTTGCAAGCTGTCATTGTTCTGAGCCCAGCTGAATTCAGTAGTGTTCATAATGTGTGTTAAAATAGTGGCCACCAAATAAGGGCTGTTTGTTCTTTGAACCCAGAATGAAAGATTAAAGTGAACCATTAGCTGAACGTATCAGTACCATACTTGTCGTTACCACTGCTTTACCTCTGTACGACTCTGATATCTCATCAGACTCATCGAGGAGCCACAGCCATTCCCACCCCACTGTCACTCACAGCGCTGTTGGTCCAATGTATGCCATGGGCACACCCGTCCCTCCCCACCACCATCAAGGCAATGATGGAGTGACAGAGAAGAAGAAGAAGAAAGAGGAGAAAGATCGGGAAAAACACGAGAAGGATAAAGATAAGGTGAGACACAGTTGTGTGACATTTCTTTAGTGTTGGTAGTTAAAGTTGCAGAGCTGGAAAATGAGCTTTGAATTGTTGAGTAACTGACATTAAACCAACAACCCTATTGAACCTCCTGCTATGCTGCTTTTAGTGTTCGAGACCAACGTCTGTCAAAGCTGTATTGTTTCGCTGACTATGCAAACACACTTTGACCATTTTTACTAGCCAACTAACAGAAAAACTAACACGTGTTGAGAAAACTAACACGTGTGTATTACGCTGTGCGTCTGTGTTTGTTGCATTATTGGTGAATTTTGTCGTCCTCTCTCAGCCCAAGAAGCCCAAGATCACATCAGCATATCACGTGTTTTGTAAGGAGTACAGGGTCAACATAAATGCAGAGCAGCCAGGACTAGGTGAGTACTATAATGTATTAAATATAACTCTTATAATCACATTGGTTGGCATATTGTCTTCTCAGATATCACTAAAACACACATATTAAACAGTATGTCTGTATGTCTCCTCTGCAGTCTTTGGTGAGCTAAGCAAAAAGTTGGCCGAGGTGTGGAAGGCGATGCCCGAGAAAGACAAATTAGTAAGTTGTTTTTTTTTTTTTCTCCTATTTGTTATTGACACTGGAAAAGCTTTTGAATATCACTGTTCAGCTTGGAGTAGTGATGCAGAGACATCCTGTGTTTTTCTGTTGGCTCTCCCGTGCAGGTGTGGAGACAGAAAGCTCAGTATCTGCAGCACAAGCAGAACAAAGCTGTGGCCACCACAGTCAAACACAAGAGTGCCAGTGAGACCAAAAGCAAAGGTACCTTGGACTGTAACATGAAGGTTTTCACCGATTGATGAGGAAAATGGTATCAACTCAATCATTTATCAGCTCTTTGTCCTCTCACCGTCTGTCTTCTTACTGTTTGTGTTTAGTCATGAAAGTTGCCGGAACGGGAACAGGGATGGTGTCACCGAACAGAGCGCCCAGCACTGTGTCCCTGTCCCCAGCACGAATCCCAGATGTGGATCCCATTGATGCAGCGGCTCACCTGCAGCTACTGGGAGAGTCCCTGTCCTTAATTGGGCATCGGCTACAGGAAACAGAGGTACATTTCCACATGCACATTTAATCTCTACCTACCTATAACCTTTATACAACAATTGCAAATAAATATCTCAAACAGACATAATATGTGTGATGTTTCTCTGTGTTAGGGGATGGTGGCAGTGTCTGGGAGTCTGTCTGTACTTCTGGACTCCATCTTGTGTGCGCTGGGACCGCTGACATGTCTCACAGCGCAGATACCACAGTTAAACGGATGTCCTCGAAACGTCCTGGTATAGTATTAGTATTTCTAAATGTTTCATTCGTCATGAACTGTTTGTGTTTTGAGCCTCTTCACATTAGTGCAATGTTTGTACTGTATGAACTGCGTCTCTGTATGCATTCAAGTGTGTACATTCAACACATGCCAGTGGATGAAGTGCATCTTTATTTCAGTTTTCTAACAAAGCTCTCTCTCTTTCTCTGTCAGTCAAACACGTTGGACAACATTGCCTACATCATGCCTGGGCTGTGAGTGAAGGATGATCATCTATGTGGAGGGATTTGGCATCGGCAGTCAACAATGTTTGACTGAGTGGTCCCTTACAGGAGTGACCCTTGGACTTTAATTTAAGCCACTGCTTGGCATCTGAAAACTCTGATATTTCTAGCGTCAACATGTTTTTAAAGTATTTTTTTAAAAACCTTGTTCTCTTAATTTTCTAATTGTTATATTTTTTAATGAAACATTTTACTGAACACGTTAATCTTTCTTGGCATGTCAGCTTAGTTTTACTGTTACTGTACAGTGTGCTGTATGAATGGGTGTATGCTTGTATGTGCTCCACTGAATGTTTGTGTGCATTTGTTTAGCTGTGAGGGTTTGACTGTGTGAGACTGTTCTGCACATGTCTACATTTTTTTACTGAACTGTTCAGGAACATTTAAGTTGTCTTTTGGTCATCAACAACATAACGTAATATATTTGACACCTGCTAAGTTTTTCTTTTACCATGTAAAAAGGTGCTGTCATGCCTTGCTGTTTTATACATTTGATATTTTGCTGTGCGTACAGCATTTAGATTTTGACTGTACTGTAGAATTTCAAAAGTGAACGAAAACACCTTTAGGTGACACATTGTTGTAATCAGGAGCTGTTCAAAACAAATCACTGTCAGACATTTAACAAGATGGCAGCATTAAAATATGATCTGTTCCAAAATTCTGCTTTTTTAAAATGTCATTTATTAGATAGTAACAGCTGAAGAGAGACAGCAAAGTGGGGAGTGAGAGGGTGGATGCCGTGCAGCAACGGGCCGTAGATTGGGAATCGAACCTGGGGCACTGCAGCGCGGTCTCAGACCTTGCTATTTTATGAATTAGCAATGCTAGCAGTGTGGCTCTGAGGGTTGATGCTGGTCGCTACGTTCATCACCAGGCTGAAATATTTCAACAACCTTCTCTATTGTTGGCCATAATATGTAGTTCAGACATTCATGATCCCCAGAGGATGAGTCCTGACTACTTTGGTGATCCTCTGCGTGTTCTTCTAACACCACCATCTTTGGTTTCCAGTGGAAATGTGTCGACAATGGATGGGTTGACATGAAATGTGGTACACACATCAGTTGTTCACCCACGGGATGAACTGTAATGACATTCCCATCAGCCTCACTTGTACTCCATGCCTGGGGCTAATTATCAAATGTCAACATGCTAACATGCTAAAATAAGCTGGTGGACATGATAAACATTATACCTGCTAAACAGCATGTTAGCATTGTCATTGTGAGTGTGTTAGCATGTTGATGTTAGCATTCAGCTCATGAAGCAGAAACATGGTTCCTGCTCGAATCATTGTCATTTTCTGCACTACATGGTTAGACAAAGGCACTGTGAAGGTGTCACTTTGGGCTCTGGGTAATGTGAAGCCTTTTCTCACTATTTTTATACTTTTTACTAACCAAAAACAATCAATGAATCAATAAAATAATCAGCAGAATAATCCATAATGAAAATAATCACTAGTCAACTACAAAAGAAAATTCTGCTTTTAAATGAATGCATGAGTAATAATTTAATAGTCACATGCCACATTTTTCTGCTTACTTTTCATACTTTTTCCTGATTGTACTCACTTTTTGTTCTCAATGCAATACTTCTACTTGCATTAGTATTTTAGCAGTGTGGTAATAATGTGAATACTTCCTCCACCACTGGTTTTATTAAATAATAAATGCTCACTACAGCTACCCTATGTATTAAACCATAGATCACATTAAATAAACTCACTGCATCTGCAATATTCCGTGCAGTCTGAACGACTCATATCTAATGTGACAAAACACGAGTGGGCACAAATGATAAGAAAACTTTCCCAGCGGACCCCGGGCGGGCCCCGGGGCCACGGGTTGAGCGGCTCTACCGTTCATCAGCCACCACAACAGATGGAGCTGTGTTCACCTCTGCTGAAGTCAGTGAAGTTGAGACCGGGATCAGAGGCAGCAGGGCTGAGTCAGCCTGCAGGAACTAGGAAGTGCGATCATCATCCCTGATTCAACACTAAATACGGCAGCGAACAGGAGCAGATATGTCCGCATCTGCCTCACAGTCGGGTAGGCTGGGTAGTTCTTGTTCAGTGTATTTCTAAAGCTGTGTGTGTGAGCCATGATGGGAGGGAAGTGAAGGGCGCGGGGGCTCCTCTTGTGCGTGTTTTCGGTATTTGTGCGGTTTCAGATGAGAAGACACGGCAGCTGCAAAGGGCGCTGCCACTGCTTGGAAATTGGTGACACACGACGATAACATTGATATCAGCTGACCACTATCAGTAGAAACAGCACGCAAAGTAAACAGCAGAGGGGAGTCTAGTGATCTATCACTTGTGGATATAATAATTCAAGTTTTATTGTCTTAAAAAAAAACTTAAAAAAAAAAACTCACACGCAGCATACACGCAGTCATTTCTCATGAACACCTTAATTGTGTATTTTATTTCTGGTTCCTGTTGTGTGTGTCCTGCTGAGCAGAGCTGAGGCTGGTGGTCCTGGGTCGGTCTGGGGCAGGAAAGAGACATGCAGTCTGCAACATCGTGGACCTGCAAGACCTCGAGCAGGGCGCTGATGCCATCCAGGAGTGCAGCAAGCACAGAGGAGAGGCTGCAGGCCGGCAGGTGGGAATTAAACACATGGAAAACACCAGGAGACAGTGACTGAAGGGGAAAAGTATCTTTTTAAAAGTTGAACTGAAATTTTACGTCTAGATTATGAGGCCGGTAAGGCAAAGGGGAGTGTTTCATAGGGCATATACTGGAGGCTATACAAGAAGTCACATATAACAGCCAAAAAATCATATTAGTAAGTTTGGAGATTTACTGTCTCTATCATAGTGACAGTATATGCTGCTAGATTTGAATCTGTCTTGAACAATCACCCCTTCATCACTCACATCTCTGATAAACAAGTTTATAAACATTGTCTTTATCCTGCGTGCAATCACTTGTGGAGGGAACTGAGAACAAGAAGGGCCAAAAGACAAAATCATATCCGGTTGGTCAACGTGTTAAAATCCTGCATGCATGCGTAAATTCTTTCTCCAGACAGTTTGAATCCAGTGCGGGAATGGCAGACCCCGCCACTGACAATACAAACTACAGTATAGAGAAGTAACTAATGAGTTAAAAACATTTATTGGCCACAGAACAATAAATGCCAGCCACAAATAGTATCAAAAATTAGTTTGGATATTAAAGTCTCAAGGATAATAACTTAATAACAATAAAGGAATGCAATGAGCAAACTAAATCTTCTCTCTGGGACAAGTGTGAACCTACTGTGACGTCACACATAGATTTGTGAAGTACTGTTTTGAAAGCTCGTGTTTTTGCATTTTGGCCATCGCCATGAGAGTTAGACGGAGCCAGCAGATGTGACGTACTGCGAGCTGAAGCTGCATTCATTGGCTGGGCAGTTTCAACTCGTCCGTAGCAGGAAACAATGTATTACAGCTGAACAGTACACTAAAATATGTTTCTGAAACGATTTAATATAAGGTAGCCACACCCTAAAGCATACATGGCTTTATTGTCTCTTTTACACTAAATTGGTCCATCATTTACTAAATGAACATCATGCTGTATCGAAGAAGACTTGAAACTAGAGATTGAGACCATGAACTAATTAGGAAACTGTTTACTGATAAATCAAGTGAAAAGTAATTTCTCCATTTTGAATTAACAGAATGGTAATGTTTTTTTATTGCAGCCAGTAGAGCTCCCCCTGCTGGCCTTTACATAGAATGCAGGTTGTTGGCTTCACTTTTCAGACCCGGAAGCTCTGTCCATTATATATACTGTTAATGGTCTGGGACCTAATTTAAGTGATGATTACAAATACAGAGCAATTAAAAAGTCAAAAACTTAACATAATGTTATTTTATTTTAAAGAGCCTACTGTGAGTATACATAATATGCAATCAATACACGTGTACTTTTATTTAATATTTTATGGATTTTGCTCTATACATAAATACAAAAGTACAAGTACAAAAGAAAGAAAGGGAAATATCCACATCAGTACTTATACATCTGTATGCACACCTGCATACATCAACATACCTTTTTTATATTTTTCATTAAAAATGTTGTAGTATTTTCACAGAACTACATGTTTTTAAATCAATTCATTGAATTTTCATTTTAAATTCAGAGATTCCTCAGCGTACCACTAGAGGGAGCATGCTTACCACAAGTGGTACACATACCATAGTTTGAGAACCAGTGATCTATACGAAGTCCTACTTGTCCAATGTTCTATTACTTTAACACAACAGTTTATATCATTAATGTATTTCAAAAGCAATATATGAGTTGTGCAAACGCTAATCAACCATTTTATGCATCTGCCACCTCTCTGTAGGTGGTGGTAGTCTCCTGTCCAGCCTGGTTCGGCTCAGGCTGCGACCCAAAGGAAAGGAGAAGACACATCTCCTCCTTTATCGCCTTATCCAGCCCTGGACCACATGCCTTCCTGCTGTGTGTCCCTGTGAACCAGCCAGCTGATGAAGAGGCCAAGGCGCTGGACGTCCTGCAGGAGCTGTTGGGTCCCTCTGCAGTCAGCACAAACACCATCATACTCTTCACCCACACCGAGGAGCTGGAGGAGGACGAGCAGCTGGAGGAATACCTTGCCACATGGCGCAAGGACCTCCAGGAGCTGGTGGAAAGATGCGGCGACCGCTACCACACCCTGGAAACCCGCAGCGGAGAACCAGAGGAGAGGAAAGCTCTTGAGGAGCTGCTGGAGAAGGTTGAGCAGGCTGTGAGAGAGAGCGGGACACAGCACTTCAGCTGCCCTCTGTACCAGGAGGCTGAGGAAAGAGTGAGAGAGAGGCAGGTAGAGATAGCGAGACAGAGGAGAGGAAAGGTGTCTCCCACAGACTCACCACCAGAGGAAGATGTGACGGAAGAAGAGAAGGAAGCAGTCCGGGAAGAGGCAGAGAGGAGCGTGGATGACCTAAATGTGGATCTCGATAGTATCTTCCCCTCTGCCTGTGTCTCACCTTCCTCCCCTGCTCCCTCTTTTCTCTGGGGCTTGTGGGAAAGGCTGACAGGCTGGTTGAGGTGGCTGCCCACTCTTGTGAGAGGGGAGGCCCTGCTGGGAGCGTTGGTCGGCCTGTTTGTGGGAGGGCCGTTTGGAGGTATGATGGGGGCCACTGTGGGCTCAGTGGCTACTGAGGTGGGGAGAAGAAAAGCAGAGAAAAATAAATAAGAAATAATCTCACATTAATGTATCATGCAGTAAGTTGCACCTTAAAGTCGTTCCACTGTGTTCAGAGCACCAGTGTATTATTGAGCTATTAGCTTACCAGCTAACACTTGTCAAAGAAGTATTTATGCTTTGACCACTGAGTACTTATTTCCTCTTTCAGAATGGGTTGCACTCTAATAAAGTATACTGTGTTGTATAATGGCTTTATTATTGGTTAATAAATAATGATTGATAGATCGGTAATAACCCAACAACAGCTGGGTTGACAGGTTTGAAAAATTACTTTTTCCTCTAGTATAACTTGCTCAGCTTAGTTATTAATCTTTATGGTTTAACTTACTGAACAAGTTATAAATGTAAATGATTAATTATGTCATCTTCCACTACAGTAATCCATTCAGTCCCCAGATCTAATCCTGGACTTGGCCACTTGGGGGCAGCAGAAACAAGCTGTGTGAACACAACATAACCCTCTTATGTTAATATGACAAATTTGTTAGTAAGCAGCTGCATATTCAAACAATAAGTAGATATGTAGCAACATTAGCGTCCATTTGGAGTTGAGCAGATAATGTGCAGTTGGTTTTCAGTGCCTTTTGTGGCCAGAAAAGAAGCTGTGAGAGCAGTGAAATTGAACCAAAACCATAAAATTGTGGGTCAGAAAAAAAGAAAACAATGAGCTGAAAAACACCAAAAATCTCCATAGAGCTGAGAGCAACTGCAGAGTCGGTGGGTTCATCATTATGAGCGAACCGTTTCGCATACAAGTAGTGGTTTTATCCATTGTTCTTACACAAATATTGAGTAGTGCAGCTTTAACTAAAAACCAAAAAGCAGGTGTCATATCTTTGGAGGCTATACTGCTACAGCTAAGTAGAGTCTTCAAAACGTGGCAATGATGAGTCATTTAGTGATTATTAAGGAAAAAATAAATTATTTATTAACCTTTAAAATCTTATCAGTATCAACCTTTAAACCCCTTTTTTAGACTTTTTGTGGTAATGCAGATGGTAACACTTTTCCAAAGAGGCAATACTAAGAAACGTCCACATGGTGGAGACATTGACTTTTATATTGGAGAAGATTAAACGTTTGAGGTGAACTGCGAGATACTTATTTACTGCTTACCAAGCAAATAAAAGCTGCTGTTTTAAGGACATTGTACTGTTATTTTTTTGAGATCTTTGAATCTGATGCAACTGTGTGATCAAGAAATGGAAAATTTAATCTCATTTGAGGATGTCCAGCGTTTACTACAAGCAGGCTTTCAGCATAAGAGCACTTACTTTCTTACAAGCATATTTATGTAAGCAGCATCAGATATGTTGTAGAATGAAGTGAGTTGATAAAGTTAGTTGTCTTGCAAAAAACAAGAGCTGCATAAACTCAGCAGAGCACTAAAGCAGACGTCTCTCCCAGACTCTCTCCTCCTTACACAATGGCAGGTTATGGCTCTGACATTGATGTAATTGATACTCTGCTAAAACCGTCAGTCATAACCCATCCTTACATCTCTCTCTCTCTTGTTGCTTTCCCTCTGTCTCCCTAAACTGCCGGCCGGTGGCTCTGCCTCAGGAACAGCTAGGCGTTTCCGAATGTGGGTGGTCCGGCCGGGGTGGGAGGGAGAGAGGGAGAGAGAGAGAGAGAAAGAGAGAGAGAGGGAGAATTAGCCCAGGTCTCAAGTTTCCCAAAAGGAGAGGGGAGGGAGGAAAAGACACGAGAAAGAGAGAGCGGGGAGAGAGTGAGTGAGAAGCAGTGAATGCGAGGGAGAGGAGAGAGAGCGAGAGTCAAAGGCAGAGAGCTTTGGGACTACATCTGTCTTCCAGATGTGGCCTCCACAGTTGTCTGAAACAGGAAAAAAGAAGGTTTTAAAAGTAAAGGAAAATTGGTGCTAAACAGTTTTTTATTGTTAGGGATTATACATACAGTATAGACTACAGTATATAATACCGACTTAAGAGTCCACCAGCCAGGATATGCAGCTTTTTTTCCCTCTTTATGAAACTGCAATGAAATATCACACTGGACCCCTTGAAGTTAATGTATATGAAAGAACACCTGTCCAAATATTATTCAGTCTTGGTGGATACACATCACGGATAACACAGAGAGAGCAATGATAGAGTTGGCATTATGGAGAAAAAATTAATGAGAATTTTTTTGGAAGGTGAATTTGTTTCTTCAGGAAGATATGGGACACAAAAGTATCAGAGATCAGAAAATAGCACAAATCAAGGCCAGTGCTGTGTCAACAGCGAGGGCAAATATCAGTCCTGGAAGATGAGACATCATCAGGACAGGGTTGATTTGTGCCTGTATGTATAAGGAGAGCCAAAATCTGAACAAACATGTGAGGGAATCACCAGTGAGCCATCATTAACACACAGGCTGTAACTTCTGCTCCTCTCCCTCACAGCAAACATGTTGTTCCAAGGGCCTTGCGGTTCCTTGTCGGACTGGAGGGGCAGTCCGCTTGTGAGACGTGGGCGCTGCAATATTTTTTTGTTATCATCGCGCCCTATGGGCTGGAAAAGACAGCAAAACCAAAGGAAAATAAACAAGATGACACACTTTTTCCTTAACAGCACAGGGATGTTTCCTCTCACTGCTGGTTTACACGGACATCACACTTTTATCACTAAAGGCTCCAAACTGTGTGTCCTAAGAGGGATGGTAACAGAATTAGTTTTGAACATGTTTTTGCTGATCTGGTTTGTGACAGACAACATCAAATATTTAACATTTAAAGACTCAGACTAACTGTTACTTTAGTAGTTATACCAAATAAGTTTGATGAATCTGAAAGAATGTGAACATAATACTATAATAACTTGAATTTATAAATATAGAAATATCAGCATACACTGTGAATTAAGCAAAACACAGAAAACCTCAAAATGACAAAGTCCAAACAAAATAAAGACTTTTTTTTTTAAAAGGACAATGATGAACAGTTCTTTTTAGTAAAATAAATAAATGAAAATATTTTAGAAACCTAATTAGTTGAAATAGCTGAAATAATTAGTTTTTAACTTTGTTTTAACTTTTGTGTTTCATTAAAAATATATATATATATATATATATACAGAAATAGCAGGAATATACTGCATTTATATAACAGATAAAACCCCAAAAGAAACCCCAAAAAATGGGATTCAGAAATTAAACTAGCACACAAATGCCATAGATCAAAATCCATAAAACTGAACCTAGCAATTGAAGTAGACTTTGTTAACAATGTGACCTCAGGCAGCAATCTCTCTATCTGATCCCAGGCTGTTAGTGTGTGCCAGCAGGGCTGAGACAGCGGTGTCCAACAGCCGGCTCTCTCCTCCTCTCTCTGGGTGTGCTCACTGTGAGCCCTCTCATCTTTTTCCCATTAGCGCTGTTTTCATGTTCCTTCCTAGCGTGAGCGTGTGTGGCTGCAATTGTTTATGAAGCAATGCTTGCCCCATCCGACTTTGTGTTTGTGTATGTCTGTGTGTCCAACTTAGATTTATGTAACAAATTGCCCAGAATATCATATAGAAAAAAATAACTGAAAAATGAAAGTAGGTTTAATTGTATTTAATGTAATTATTATAGTGCACAAGATAGACATTTAGAAATGGTCCAAATTTATCATATAATCATTTTAAAACAGCCAGAATATGAGATGTAATATTGTAATAATTATTTTTGTAGCTGTACCCACACAGCCCTTTCTCCATCAACACCACCAGCCATTTTCCAACTGTGCTCATTTGAACTTTTCTTAATAGATGTTATTTAACACTATTAACTATAACACTGTTAATATAATGTTATTATAATGTCAGTATTGGATATTGTTATAGTAATTGTTTACACACAATTGAACCGTCAGTGTTTGGGCCGGTTTGGCCAAAGTTTGCTTTTGTACTACTAGTGACAGAGGTCAACTGTTACTTTTAGCAAACTATTTGAACTGGTTGTATTCATTACTTTTAACCATTTCAAGCATTTATTTATTACTTTTAGCTAACAATTTCAACCAATTATTTTTTACTTTTAACTAACATTTTTAGCCATTCATCCATTACTTCCAGCTAACTGCACGTACAGACTTCTTTGCTCACTTGCTAACTAGTTTTTAGGCATGCACCATTAATTGCCACTTGTGGTTTTTGGGTGTCTGACTGAATATGTGTACATATATATATTTTTAATCACAATTTATATTTTTCATTCAAATTACTTTAGGTGCTCCTAATCCCCTGGTTAGAAATCACTGATTTAAAGTATTGCCACATAACACCAAAAACAAATAAGGAAAATTAATATGGATTTATATATTAACTTGCCCCAAAATATCATTAATTATTCTTAAAAAAAAACAGGCATGAATGCATATTTTCTCCAAAATTTTAAAGACTAAAAGAAAAGGCATCTATATCTGCCTGGTCAGACTTGTGAATGAAAATTCAGATACTGAAGCATTGCAGCTGACATAAAGCAGCTCACCTCCATTATCACCAGAATGTGTCTCCACCGCACAGAAAACAAGGTGTCAGGACAGACAGGAAAAAATACACCAGGAAAGAAGCCCCCAGATAACATGAATACAAAATCACACACAGCTGCTGAGGTTAGGGCTCCGATGGACACACTCTCACACACACTGAACCCGCCTCACATGTACCAGCAGCTGAACCGCTTTTGGGAATAAGAGAGACACGACTCAAGTGGAGGTGCGCTGGGTGAACCGGCCAGCATGAGAGTCACCTTTCATCCCCTCACGCCGGGCTGGCCTGACCTGAGCCCTGTCCAGATGTGACGGAGGAAGTTCTCTCATGGACAGAGACTGGAGAGAAGAAGAAGAAGGAGGAGGAGGAGAAGGAGGAGAAGGAGCAGAGGAGGAATGAGACTTGGATAATGTTGTGTGGTCTGGTTCAGGTTTGCACGCCCTGCCGTCAGCTGTCTGTTTAAAGGGAATTCTAAATATGGTCGCCACATTTCTCATTCTCAGTCATTTATTTTCACTCTTACAACCTTAACATACGTTCTGTCACTTGGATACCAAAAAGGCACTCGGGCTTAACTAATACCCCATGGCGAAATGTCAAAATCAGACGACATTAAATGAGTTCCAGTTTGACTCAGTTTGCTTGCCAGGGGACAGATAAACAGCGAGTAGGAGGCTAAGGTCGTGGACTTGTGTGTGTCTTAACAGGCGTGTGTATTGGCCTACTGCGGGATGCAAGTGCACGGGATGAGTGGAGGGGTGAGAATGGACGAGGGTGGCAATTACATTAGGAAGGGGGAAGAAGTGAGCTATTATGAAGCTTAACGTGCGCTGCAGGAAGCCAGATTCACAGGAGGAGGATGAGGAGCATTCGCAGCGAGATAACACGGCATGAAAGAAGAAGGCAAAGCCGGAGTTCTGTTTGTGTGACAGCTCTGAGGAGTTAGCGGTCTCACACCACACCTCTCACAACAGATGGGCTTTAAGGACCGTGGCGGGGGGGGGCTTCAGTCAGACAAGAAGACAACTCACTACTTGTGGAGCTGTGGTGCGGGTGTTGGATGGCCCCTGAGCTCACCATAATTGATGAATAGTGTGGTCCACATTAAGTGACATGCGCCGTTGGCTGTAAGTGGGTGCGATGATTGGGGGCCGTTTGAAGCTGGGGCCGTGGGCTGTGTTTGAACCGTCAACAGAGACCACTCTTCTCTGTAAAGGACACCAGCCTGTGGTTTGGTCGCAGGCTCGGCACAGGCCGTGCTCAGAACGCACACACAAATAAATACACACATACGTTACCCTTCAGTACTATTACAGGGTTGTGGGGGGAGGTGGTTGTATTATTCCTGCTGCAACACTGACTTAATTCAAGGCAGATCTGACCCGAGCTCGTTCTTCTCCACTTCTGCTCTATTGGATCAAGTCTTAATCCTGCCCTCACCACATGAATGGGAGACACAAAGAGGAGCTGCACTCACTCCTGCCACATACATCAAATGTCACTCAGGTCCATATGCTGTCATGCAGCTTCTGATGGGTATCGCCGTGTCATATGAAAAGCTGAGGGAGCTTAATGGAGGCCTAGAAAGACCAGAGCTAGAGACAGACGAGCGGGAAGATTGGAGCCACGTCTCGCACAGATACAGTGCGCCCCGTCAACCTGGAATTGATCTTCTGTTTCCCTGTTGTTTTCACAGATCCACAAGCCCCACACATCCTTCGCCAGGAAAAGCCAGAGAAACTGACCCGTGACACCACTTCAGAGTCGCTGTGCACAAAACAATCTCTAAATAGGAGCGTCTTAGAAGACACTTTACAGTAAGCTATGACTAACAAACCCAAAGCACCTCAAAACAACACTGGGAAGCATCCAACTTCCATCACGGCAACATGAGCTCCCACTCTCAGTCAAACACATAATAACTCCTCCTCAAGGGCCCGTTATTGTCATATCTTTTCAAAGGATGCCAAACCCAAAACACACACTCCACTCACACACGACCTTGAGCTAACAAGGGATGCAGGCGAAGCATTTCCAACAACTGCGCGCACCAGACAGCAGAACGCGGGGCAGCGGCACTTGCGGTGGGCTCAATGTTTGGTGTGTGTCACGGTCCAGCTCCCACGCAGTGGAAACACAGAGGCCCCGGGGCGGCGGGTGCTACTGAGGCCCCCTGATCCCCCACAGGGGAAGACTTGCCCTTCAATCTCCATCTGAAATGAGAGACAGGCCATTGGAGCACAGGGATGGGCCTCTGATTTGTTCTGTGGTCCCTTTGAAACCATGCATCCTGCAGAAGAGAGGAGAGAGGGAAACATCAAGTAAACATGACAGGCAGGATGGAGGAGAAATAGGATGAAGATGTGCAGCTGCAGTGGCTTTACTTTGTCCCAGAGAGGGCAGTGGAATCAATGTGGAAATAATAAAGATAGTGTCAAAAAATGGGAATTTATTTTTTTACATAAATCTCATCATTTTTTTAAAGCTCAAACGATATTATCTGTCAAAGAAAAATGAATATAGTAAGTATGTTAAAATCAAGGGCTTCAATGTCAAAAAATAAATCACAAATGTTTCTGAACACTGCTTTGGGGGGGGGCTTTTCTGTCAGATGAACAGTGATCAAAGAATATGTCGAATCCCTCCCATAACATACTCTTACACAAATGTGTTTTAGTTTGTGCATGGTTTGTGCACAGGCGTGGGCCAGAGAGTGTGTGAGAGACAAATCGTGAGAGAAACAGACAGATTGTGGTGGCTTTGATGTGCGCTCGGAGCTCGGTCCTCAGAATAGATACTAGGTGGAGAAAAAAAAAGCAATATCACAGGACAAATGTCTCTCTGCGAAACCACTACAGTAGAAGAGTGTGTAGGATTTTGTGTGCCTGCTTGGTGCTATAAGTTACAAATGGCTTACACACACTCATTCATGTGTGCAGACTACCGAGATGTCAATCACTGGGAGTGATGAAGTAGAAAGAAGGTTTTTCTCTCCAATATCCTCAAGCGGGGCAGACAACCGACACGCCTTTAAAGGGAAACAAAACAGCCTCTACCACATCTAAATCTTGTTGTATTCTCTTCTCTTTAGAAGAAACTTGTGTGATCAGAACTCTGCCACCAATATGCTCCCCATATGTCCAAGTCCATTCTTTTGTTTTTTGAGGAATTTGGCTTTTGGGCACATATCTATTTATCTGTTCTTTACTATACGTATCTTGCATATCATGGGAGGGCTGACTCTGGGCTAATGCTGACAGCCTGTCACTTAAGACCGACTTGATGGATTTCTTTATCAATAGCACACACAGCAGTATTAGGAAAATAGGGCCTGAAGCAGTGGTTCCTAACCTTTTCTTTGTTTGATGCAGCGCCACAGCTCCGTCAGATGAACTCAAGCACCCTTTCATCAACACCACTAGTCATGTTCATTTCATTTTGTGAAATTGTTGTTGGCTTATTCACCATGTATAGCCTGCACTACTTTTACCTTTTCACCATTTATCCAATACTTTTAGCCAACTATATCAGCTGTTTATCTGACTTTGTGACTGTCCACTATATATCCATTACCCTTAGCTAACTATTCCCGCTGCTTATCCATTACGTTTATCTGTTTCAACCATTTATTGTTGCCTTTTATGTTTTTCCACTATATATCTATTATTTAAACTATTTCATAATATATCCACTACTTTTAGCTTTGTCAACATTTATCCATTACTGTTAGCTAACTACTTCAGCTATTACCGTTAGCTAACTGTTTTAACCGTTAAAGGACTGGTGTGTAGGATTTAGTGGCATCTAGGGGTTGTAGTTCCAAGCCCAAATAAGAAACTACGGTGGACGATCACCTTGCAAAAAAACATGAACTCCCCTTTCTAGAGCCAGTGTTTGGTTTGTCCATTTTGGGCTATGGTAGAAACATGGCTCCGTGGAAGGCGACCCGCTACATCTGTAGATAAAAACGTCTCATTGTAAGGTAACAAAAACGTATACAGCNNAAAACACAATGATTCATATATTCAGGTGATTATACACTAATAAAGACATACCTGTGAATATTATATTCAATTTCTACCAATAGAGCCTCTTAAATGTTACACACTGGACCTTTAATGACTTTTAGTTAACTGTTTAGACAGTTGACTTGCTAACAAGTTTTCACATACTGGCAATTGTGTCATTAAGTTTAGGTGTTGACTTAATATATGGATTTTTTTCTTTTATGTAAGTCTACCCCTGGCAACTGCAGAAGGAAACCACAGGTCTAAATGGGCCCAAACGCTAAAACTCATAGCTAAGCAGCGCAAACAGATCCTGCAGATATGAAGCACATCAATGCAACGTCAATGTTTTTTCAATCTAAATTCTAAGATTACTTCATTTTTTTAGCACGATGCCAGACCCCAGTCACAGCCAACATCTGAATACACCATCACTCACTGAAATATTACAGACATCAGAAACTCACAAGCAGCAGGGATTTGAAAAATGAATCCACGTATTCACACGGCCCATCTAATAATTAACGGATGCTGTGACTCAACATGGTCACAGCACCGTAATTATCTGAGGAGGCTGTCATATTTATTTAACTAGGAAGCTAAGACTGCTGAAGTCCAGCCATGTCGTATGTTAGATCGTGTCAGATTGAAACCATGCCACATTAAGCTGATTTTTTCCCCCTTTCTCTCTCTGTTGAGGCAGGGTGGTCCTCACTCTGGCTCCGGCTTGGTGTGTGTGTGTGCGTGAGACTGTCACAACAACATGACCCCCAGAAAATCTCTAACATACACACTAATTCTGCTCAGACACGCACATCTAGACCACGCATTTATACATGCACACACCAAACTCTGTCCTGTCTGCAGGGACCGAAACAACAAGGCTGCCATTGACACTGACCCTAACCTCCATCCCATCTCTCCATCCCCCGGCCCTCATCACCCTCCCACGTTGCCCCGGCCCCAGTGCTGGCCACAGGGCTGAGAATGCGGTTCAGGTGCAGGACTCTGCTGTTTCCAATTAGCGGGGTATAAATTAGCATCACTCTCTCCTGTCCTCTCTCCAAACATTGCTGTCTCTTCATCCTTGTCGACCCTCCACACTTCACTCTGCCTCTGACCTCCCGCCTGTATCGCTCCGACACATAAATTCACCTCCTTTATGGGTCTTGTCGGCAACCTCTGCACTCCCCTAACTCATGCTCGGCGCTGTTAATGTGCAGTGCATTTGGTATAAAACCCTCCATTTCAGTCAATGAGAGAATAAATCCATTCTCACTATCTGACTTTGAAAGGAATATAACTTCTGGTTTTACTGTACAGTCTGGTTACTGTAACTGAGATATTTCACATAAGACAAGGACATAACCTGACATATGTGCTCCACATTGCAGCAAGGCATTCGCTGATAAGGTTACACTGAGACTCAATTACTCTGTGAGAGGAAATGTAGCCTTATTCCTGGACTTATTACATAGTGTGTTTGCGAGCTTTTTCAACCACAGGTCAGTCTGTTAAACTGAGTGTTATTTTTCCAGGGCGGAGAGATCAGCTGCAGTGTAGCCAAGTAGGACCTGAGGTCACCCTGGCACTGAGAGTTCACATCTGTTCAAATAAATCCTCCACTGTGCCATCAGCAGTAAAAACACACACACACACACACACACACAGACACATGCATGCATGCAGTGGTGGAATGTAACTAAGTATATCTACTCTCTAAATATTGCCCTTCAATAAAAATTTGAGGTTCTTGTACTTTATTTAAGTATTTGCATTTCATGCTACTTTTTACTCCTCCACATTTCAAATGTTTTGCTTTTTACTCCACATTTATCGTAACATCAGTTTTAGTTACTATTTACTTTTCAGATTAAGATTCAGAATCAATGATGGGATTTTAAAATATGATGCACTGTTAAAGGTTAACAGGGTTACATGACAGGGGTACGTAGAAAGTTTGTGGAACCAATTTGAAAAAATAGAAATTACTATTTTGAGCTGTAACACTGAACACTACATGTTGGGATTGAGAAGGGGGGGCTGCCCATTGTCCTGACCGGCCATTATAAAATGTCCCATTGGGCCAAAAACCCATTTGTTCGACAGCCTGTTATCCCGAAAACAAAAAGCCCACTGCTCCAAAAGACCTGTTTTTCTGAAAATACCTCCTTGGAGTTTTGGATGGGCATTAAAAGATCTCTGTTGTCATGGCAACAGTAATAAACACATGGTTAACATTGTGAAATGGTCTGTTTTCGCATAAAAACTACTTTTAGGGAAAGATCATGGTTTGGGTTAAAATAAGTAAGTTAATTACATCAGTTGGTGATACCAGAGTGTTTTTTGGAAACAACGGGCCCCAGCAATGCAACAGCAGCTGGACAAGTTGGCTTTTGGTCCAATGGGACATTTTTCAGACTATTGGGGTTCTGTAATAATTGTCAAAACATTCTCATGGCACTATTGAGAGTGCATGACAGAATTACAAACAACAGAAAAGTTCAAACGTTTGTTAAAAGTAGCGTTTATTACTATTACATAACATAAATGGTTAAATACGTAAAAGTAAATGGCTGAAATATCTGGATTCTTACACTACAAATGCAAACTTGACCAGACCAACCAAATCATTGACAGATGATAGACTGACACTGTATGAAAATATTATAATAATATAAGAATATTGTCAGAATATCCACTTTTATATAGTTAATAGTGTTTACATCCAGTTTAAAATAAATTCAAATGAATACATTAGGCACATGGTTGGTGTTGATGAAGGGGCACCACTGGATTAAATTACCCAACATTATATAAAATAGTTAAAATGATCTTTATTTTGACAGCAGTAGGCAACAATATAAATATTTTTACTTAAGTGACATTTTCAGTGAAGGACTTTTATTTTTATATTGCAGTATTACTTAAGTAAAATTCTGAATACTGTTTTAATATATGTAGAAATGCCAATATACAAATTTAAAACACACACACATTCTCTTGTGAAAGCACATGTGCCACCAAAAAAAAAGAAAAAGAAAGAAATCCATGAAAAGGTAGGGAAGTAACAAGCGCCATAACAATATTTCATCATTGACTTTTTTCACATTCCTGACTTTGGCACCTGTCATGTGTGTGGTTTTTCTTTTTCTTTTTTTTTTTACAAGCTCAGGCTGCTGTTACAGAGAACACAGCGCACGGGAGGGAAATTTACAGAGCGTGTCCTCCCCAGGCCGTGCAGTGTTCACAGGGATCAAATACTCCCAAGGTGTAGTGTGTGTGCGTGTGTGTGTGTGTGTGTGTGTGTGTGTATAACTCTATATTCCTCTCCACCGCCGCTACCACCACCAGAGCTGCAGCCACAGCCTTTTTTACAGAGTCCAGGACCTCAGTGTGCCCTCTGAGTTTTCTCTTTATGAGCTCTAGCTCATCCCTTGACTTGTAGAGAAAACAAGAGCAGAGCAGGCTTTTATAGGACTCCTGGGGAAAACACAAAGAAGGAGGCAGAAGAAAAAATTAGAAAAAATGTTTTGAGGAGTTAGTTTAAGGCTTCTGCTCCCTGAAGGATGCAGGGACTGATGGAGGAGGTTAAAGGGTTAGCTGCGGGATTAGGCTGCAGCCTCACCTTCAGCTGCCTTGAAGATTTGAGAAAAATGTTACAAAGAGGTGAAGCAAATGAAGATGAAGAGAAATGGAGAGCAGGCACAAGGAACTTTCCCCCACCGACACAGGCTCACTTATGTGGGCTCCCTCCTCCACGGGAGTCCCGAAGATAAACACGGCTGTTCGTTTAACATCTTTCACCCCTTCTCCTGACCTCACTTCATCCCTCCTTTTTCTCGTGTCCATCCTGCTCTCTCTCGAAAACTTTCTCTCCTTCGCTCCCCCTTGTTACTTTCTTTCTCTCCCTCCCTCTCTCTTCTCTCCCTCTCTCGCTCTCTGTCCAGATGTTTGGCCCGGCAGCAGCAGCAGCAGACGCAGTGAGAGAGAGGACCTGGGGCTAAGTGGTGGAGATCTCCAGCGTGGACTGGAATGCTGACCCTCTATCCATCTCCATCAGCGGAGGCGCATTTGTTTGACTTGAGATGTGATTGTGTTTTCTCTTCCCCACACCTGCAGCTTCCTCTGATACCCCTTCCCCAGCCACCACGCCCACCCATGCCCCACACGCTCCTTCCCCTGGACTCTCACTGATCAATTGCTTTAACTTGGAAAAACACTCATCCAGCTGCTACTGCTTTTCCTCATGTGTTATATGTTCTGCTGGTGTTCCTCTCGGGCCGACCTGCAGAGGAAGAGCTGCAGTTCATCTCAGCAACGGGAAGTTTTTTAATCCAATGAAGTCATGAAATAAAGCAGGCGTGCTCGGTCCATTGACAGCTCCTGTCTCTTTCTGCTGTTTGTTGTCATTTCTGCTTTGATTGACTGCTGTGAGAGCAGGCCTCTGGGGGAGTAGCGTCGTTATCAGAGGCAGCTCATGTGGGATCTGCATAAAATAATAAACCTCCTCTGTGTTATGATGGTGTTCTCTCCACCCGGAGCTGAGCAGGCATTGTGACTCTCAACAAACTGTGGTTTGGTGCAGATCAAACGTTCCTCTCGTTTTTGAATTTATCATGCAGCAAACCCACCCTCATTAGTCAATGGCACTCAGCAAGTTGTAGCATCTAATTCTGCAGGGCCGCCCAAACTTATCACCCTTCATTTCAACATGGTGGGCTGCCCCGTTGCTGAAACCCTCTCAAGCTGTTCCAGACATCTGACAACAGCCACATTTATTTATTGACTTCATTTCGCTTACGGGGCAGCCTTTACAGCTCCCTTGAGTGATGCAGAGTTAATGTAGAACTGTTCATTGCTTGTGAGTGTTTTTTCACTCCTCCTTCTTCTCTTCCACCACCTCCTCTCCCTCCTTTTAAACTGTTCTTAAGTGTTTAAACACTCGGGTAATGACGTGCTGTTGTGGAAGCGAAAAACCATGTGGGATAAAAAAAAAAAAAAGAAAAAGAAAAACATCCATGTGGGCTTTTCCCCCCCGAGAAGAGAGTGAACCACCAAGGATGGGATGAGAGTGAGGAAGGCCCTGTTAATCAAAATGAATGAGCACCTCTCAGGGCCCTTATGTCGACGAGGCCACAGAGGATCTCTCAGCCCCCCTTTGCCTCGGGAACATGGAGCTCTCGGTGTAAAGAGAGATCCAGACGCTCTCCTGCACAAAGCTACGGCCTCGCTGCAGATATTTCATCAGTTACTTCCCGTTTGTTCATCTTTCCAGGGTCATGTAGACAGCAGGTCACAATCACTGACACCATTATTGATTTTTTATTTTATGTAACCTTTAATCCAGTGATTCCCAAGGTTGTGTTTCAGATGTACCCTCACAGCGCAGGGGTATTTGAGTTCATCTGACAGTGAACTCAAAAACCCCTTAATTGACATCATCCGTCAGGCTCCAAATATGTTCATTTGAGATTTGAGACTGGGTGTTATTTAACCCACAAAAACTATTATATTTAAAAGTGCATATTTTCATACAATTGAGCTGTTAATGTTTAGGTCGGTTTGGTCAAATTTGCATTGGAATTTTTACCACTTGGAGTGACAGTATGTAGACATTTCATACATTTATTTATTACATTTACCTATATCAACCATATCCACTACGTTTAGCTTTTTAAACAGTTTTCCACTTCCACTAACTATTTAAACTTTTAGCCATTTTAACTGTTAATCCATTAATTTATTACTTGTCTAAAGTTCTCTACTAGCTTGCTAACTAGTTTTCAAACTCTCAATCACAATATATATGTTCAGGTATTACAGCTGACTCAATTTGTGGATTTTAAGTGTGATATCTTTTTTTTTACATTTGTCGAAATATGATAGTAATTTGTCCACAATATCTTTAAAAATAGAAATATACCAATGAGTCAGTCAACAGAGAGTTGGCCACCCAGCTCTGGAACATAAAACACAATGATGTAGGCTATGACTGGTTTTAATTTGGTTACAATGCTCAACACTCTACAATAAACAGAGTCCAACACGTCATGACACTGTACTGATGCATTCATATACAACAAATCAAGTAATGATCAAGCACCGGTAAAAGGGTGGCGGCAAAAAGCCTTCTTAAAAAGAGAAAAGAGAAACAGAACTTGAGTTCATTCTCAGTTTCTCACAAGGTTTTCAACTTGTTACTTAAAGGAATAGTTTGACATTTTGGAAATACCCTTATTCCGTTTCTTGTTAAACTAGATGGAAAGACTGACACTGACACTTTCATTGTGTGGTAAATATGAAGCTGCCACCAGCAGACTGCTAACTTAGTTAAGCAGGATGACTGGAAACGGCTCTGTCCAATTGTAACAAAATCCACCTACCAGCAACGCTAACGCTAACTAATTAACATGTTATATATTGTTTGTTTAATCCATAAAAAACTGAACTTTAAAAACCCTGTTTCCAGTCTTTATGCTAAGCTAAGTTAGCAGGCTTCAAGCAGTAGCTTCATATTTAGCATACAGACTTACTTAAATAAGCAAATAAGCTTATTTAGCAAAATATCAAACTTTTCCTTTAAAATAACATTCATTACGCCATCTACGTATATATATATATATATTTGTTACAGTTAACAATTCTGTTCTTGTCTCCTGAGCTGTAACAATGTCTACAATAACAACAGGCAGGAAGGCACAGCATTAGAAAACAGCTTGAACTTGGTTTTATCTGCATTCAGCGCAAAGTTTGACTTGAATGAGCTGACAAATATTAAAGGCAGACTTGAAGTTCACCAAGACAAACTCCAGAGTTTGCATAACAATGACGATTAGTTCCATGCACATTAACACCTAAAATATTTATGCGAAGGGAAAATAAAAGCGGGCCAAGCACAGAACTTTGAGGCACTCCTTAAGTATGCCAGGTTGAACTGTAGCCATTGACTTTCCTTAACTTCTTTTGACTTGAGTCCTACCTGAGACATAATTACTAAACCACCTGACTGCTTGTCATTAAATGGCCTTTAGGCCTCTTTTACAGATGTCCCTTTTTTTATTGCAACTGACAGTCAGCTGGAGAGAGTTTTTATCACAGAGAATTTGAGGCAACAAGACAACCTAAAACACAAGAAATACGAGCTACTTTGACCAAGTGTTTTCATAGACTAAACAGAAATCATATTAACTTTGGATAGAAGAGGAGATATTATCGCCATCAATTCATTAAAATAATTATTGGTTGCAATGACTTACATTACCCAACAGTTATTATTGTATTGCTGTCTCCTGCCTTTTGAGGCTTATCATGTTTTTGCTGTTTTTCCTTTTCAGATAATTGAATTTAGGCCTTCTCTCTTTCTCTAACTCTCTCTCTCTCCTCTCCCCACTGTTGCTCCTACCGCCTTTCACAGAACGCCTTCAACTCAGCAGCTTTTTCAAATTTGGGGCTTGCGACACTCAGCCAAAAGCCGCAAATTACCCCCCTCTAGCAGCAGCGAATTAGGAACAATTTTGTGTTAGCTATAAAAAAAGAGAGAGAGAGAGAGAAGTGAGGGGAAAATATAGCTTACACCAGGGACCACCAACAGAGGCAACATGGGATGAACGGCTCGTTGGCCGACAGTTTGGGTGGCAGGGCGGTGCTAGAAAGCAGCCTCAGAGATCTTCAGAGCAATCAATCCTATCATATCACATCTACATAGTATGGCACAACATCCATTACCAAACACAAAGGCCTGAATTAGTGGATTTATGTTGCTGTTACAGGATGTTTGCAGGCCTATGAATTGGCTTTACAGTTCCCTGAGCACACAGAGACCTGCAGCAATGATAAAAAGGCAGGCCTGTCCGCTGACACTGACAGCCTCACAGCACCCAGCGGTATTCACACTAGTGACACCGAAGGGGAAAGGATTTGTATGAGGTGACAATTCACCGGCTGAAATATTCATTCTCTCTTTCGAAGAGGGTGGGATTTTTGATTTCCCCCCACTCTGCGGTTGGTCCTTAACTCTGAGCATTAATGTAAAAAGGGTCTTTTTCTTGTTTCTTACAAAGCGTGAGGTTTGGCATGCCCACTTAATCTGCTTCCATTGAGCCAATCCATGTTTTTCCCATTCTGGCACCCTTCTCTACTCCCTTTTAAAATCCATTTCCAAGTTGTAATATGCCACTGCAGACGTTATTGAGGGGAGAAAACCCAAATGTAATGGGGGAGAGAGGTGGAGAGAGAGAGTGCAGACAGAGAGAGAGAGGTAGAGAGTGAACAGAAAGAGAGAGAGAGGTTTCCAGCTACGACCTGGCTGGTTTTCAAACGTCCCCTGCTCTTCATGGCGATGCCTGGTGTGGAAGGCAGACCACTTTGTCTTCCTCAGAGATCAGTCAGAGCGGGCGGGCCGCAGCCAGGTTGGGGTTACTGACTCTCATTAGGCCGTACACCGACCGCCAGGCCCCAGACTGTACGACTGTAATAAGAGCCTGCACGGTTATACCCTGACCCCTCTCTGACACATCTTGGCCCAGATGTTAATTGTGCTTCCTGTTCCCCTTTTGATTAAATGACAGAGAGTTTTAAGTCTTTGTTTGTATGGCTAATGGCTCTCATTTAGTGCAATAAGTGGTTTTGGGGCTGCTGTGGGTGACATCACACTCCTCGCTGGCTTTGATCTCAGGCCTGTAAAGGGTGCAGCATTGCTGTTGGTGGCTGGAGGCCTTCTACCTGCACAGGGTGGTACACATAAACCTGGAGAAGAGATGTTGCATTAGTGCCAAGCTCCATGGGCAGGGTGAGGGCATGAGGTCGCCAGCTGGGGCGCACTAGGGCACCACGATGAAGACCAAGTGCCACCCAACAAAATACAGATTGGCTGCTTCACAGGCTTTTTGAGAAACAGATGTCGTAAAGAGGAGGATCTATCTGCCATAAAATCTTAAATGCAACTGCGGATTTTCTTAAGATGCCTAATGGAGCAGTACATTTCCTCCAGAACTTGGCTGGTGGAAACAAAGCCACGGTCTGAGGGTAAGAATAGAATATCTAAGAGGTTTAACATAGTTTGGTTTATTTGGAAATTATTAGAACACAATGTTCAAGTTTAGCAAGTAACCTAAAGTATTTAAAGAAGTCACAGACATATTTTTGGTTCACGTCTCTTGCAGCATCATCAGATCATTTACTTGCTTTTTACTATTTGCTTTCAGTTGCTGGTGTTTGTTGTTTTTCTTTCCACCTTTTCATTTCTCCATCCTTGCCTCTTTTCATCTTGATTTTATTGTCCCCTCTGCCCCCAGCTGCAGATCTCTCCCCTCTCTCGCTCTCTCTCTCTCTATTTTCTCCCACTCCCTCTGAGCGCGTGGCTGAGGTGTGAGATCATTCTCCTTCTGGGTGGCTTTCCTGCTATATGTCACTGTCATCTGTTGGCACTGAGGCTTGAGGGGGGGTCCCTTTTCCAAAAACACACCGCACTCCGCTTCACCACCCTGAGCATAATAAATTCTTGGGCACGAGACTGGAGAGGGGTGCTCCAACGAAGCAGCGTGTTTTACTGGGCTTGGCAGGATAACACATAGACCGGTGAGAGAGGGAAAACAGAGAGAAAGGGAGGGGGGCAGCAAAAAAAAAAAAAGGGTGGAAGATTTATAATTGAATAACTCCCCGAAGCAGGGCAGCGGGGATTGGCCCTGCCAGGAAAAGCAAACGCCAAGGAGCGAGCGAGGCCTGTGGAAGTCAGCCATTAAAGTGAGAGGAGAGAAAACCTCAGCTGTGATCTGCCTCAGTAGAAAGGTGCGAGATTTACTAATAATAACTGAAAAACCACAACACCTAAGCCTTTATATTCACCCAACTCTGATACTATAGCTGCACAAGTGGCCTTCTTGAAATACTAAAGCATGCACAAGTCAGTCTCTTGCAATCAGGTGTTCAGTTACACACTAAAAATCACTGCATCAGAACATTACAGGGTTAACTTTACACAGCACCGATGGCACCAATGGCTTGTTCTGACCCGGTGTTAAACAAGTTTTATTGCAAAACTGTCAAAAATGCAGAATGACATTCAAAAGTGCAAATGATGGATATATTATTAACAGTCTGGAAGAATTAGTGGTTTGTAAATCTTAAAAAGAGCTAGATTACAGGAGATGGCAATAATTTGCAACCATATCATCTTTTTGGGGGTAAATAACCCAACAGTAATATAAAAATAACACTGGTTCTAATTTTGACCTGAAATAAAAATGTACTCAGTAGAAAACCACCCAACACAAGGGGGTTATTTTGATCCAATAACACAACATAACATATAAAAATAAACACAAGCACTGGGGCAACCCATTGTTTTGGGTTTTCTACCCATGTGTACTGGGTAAAGTTAACAATAACAATAATATTGTTGAGAGTGTTGATGCTACATTGACCCAGAGATTTTTAGTGTCTAGGCAGCCCCCAAACTCATAAGAATATAAAACAGCAGGCTATAAGACAGGACAAATATTTAAAGGGAATTTATTCCAAATTATGCATTTCAAACTCTCTGCAACAACACAGACACGTTGTTTTTCCTGTCCTGACTGAACTTGCGGGGGTTGTCCCAGAATGCACCACTCTCCCTACTCGGGTCTCTGCTGTGTGAGCAGAAGGAGTGAAGGCAGCGAGGCAGGGTGCTCGACGAATGAGTTTATCTTGCCTGTTTGGCTTGGCATTTGTAAGTGGGGAATGAAAGCATGGTACAGCAGCGCTGTTAGGCATGAATGGAGTTCTGACCAAATCGACTCACTTTTCCCAGAGAAACGATCTCCACATCAGAGGGAGGTTATGACTTGTGATAACTCAGAACTGATAATCCACGTGGAACTGAGCAGAAACCCGGCAGTGGTGTAACATGGCACGCACCATTGACAGGTTGTCACATAAATGCCCATTCATCATGTCCACTTATGTGATGAATCACCTTAATATGACACTGAGTAAAGTTCTCTCCAGTGACATAGTCAATTTAAAACACCGTCTCCTTGTGTCAAATTCCAAGTTAACTTGGAGGCGACACTCAAAAAGATATATTGGAAAAAAGTATGGCCGAAAACAGGAAAATCTTGCTGCTAATCATTAAAAAAGAAGCTTTTACTCGTAATACAAGTGAGGATTTAATCAGCCGTGTCACACTCAATGACGCACAAAAGGAAAAAGGGAAAGTAAAAAGACTTGAAGCAGTGTACTGGCAACTTTTACCTCCTTCATGATGGAAAACTGATGTGCAGTCACAGCTACATACACACACACATACAC
>NW_023339696.1:9026035-9035620 GCF_004916995.1 Morone saxatilis | reverse complement strand
AAAAAATGACCCTGACTCCCCCTCCCTGGCCTGCGACAGTGTTTGTCTGCTTCAGTTTCTCCTCTCTTGGCTCCCCACCAGCAGAACAAGCTCATTATAAAGACAATGATTTCTTCTGCTGACACATTGTTGTTGTGTCTTACTCACACCTGAGCATCATGTTCACCCATATGTGAAACCACCTGTCCACGTGTGTGTGTGTGTGTGTGATTGTGGAGAAGGTGCATGATGACTTATTGTCTGCTCTACAGATCACACACACAAAACTATCCATTGTTGCCACTTTTCATTAGCTGCTGTCTCTCTATATCGCTCCTTTACATTTCGATGTGACAATCTAAATCCCTACAAGCAAAGCACTGTAACTGAGAGGAAAAAATATATACGTTCAGCTGTACATTTGGCTTTCCAATCAGATAAGTTCTAATAGCCGAAGTGCTGCGGTGTATGATATGAATCTTATGTCGGATCAGTTTAACCACAGCTCTTGCCGCACTGTTTAAGATTAGCTGTACAAATATTAGACGTTTGGTTATGACAAAAAAAAAGAGAAACCTCAAAACAGATTAAATTAAAGAACAGAAAATGGGCACATCTGTGACATTTTCTGAATGGAGCAAAGAAAAAGGGAAAATCAATGAGAAAATGTGCTGTTCTTTCTGGAGTGGGCATCTTCACAGCTCACCATCAGGTAACAATCTCTTTATTTGTTTCAGCCCTTCTCTGGGTGCCAAAGTCTGCTAAAAGACTAAGCGTGTGGTGTGATCCATCAGCCCCGTCCAAGAGCTTCAGCATGGTAATCCATCTAAACCAGACTCAGAATAGAATTAAATAAATACTTCCATGCTCTGAAACCTAGAATTATTTTACTACTGTCACTCTCGCTGTAGGCAGCGCTGCGTCGACTTAAATGAAAAAGAAAGGAAAAATAAATCTGATAATCTGAATTAGTAACACTGAGGAATGGGCGGAAAGTTTTTGGGGGCAGATTTAGCAATCACATTTATATTTACTGATTTATGATGCGTGTATTTCCATGTTAAATATGACTGATTAAACAGGAAAGATGGGCTTATTTGTTCTAGGTTTAGGTTATATATTATGTTTTGATTTAATCATGCAGAGTTTGATTCACCAGAACTTTTACACAGCAGGCTGAAAATGAAAAAAAAAAAAAAAAAGCAGTTATAAGTCAGACTGTTACTTCCAGCCAGTATTGACAATTTCTAAGCAACAAATATCCTACTTTTTAAATATTATTAAACTGAACTGTTGGATTATTTCCTGGGGGAAAAAAAGATCTATTAAATGTATGATTGTTGCATAAAATAAAACCTCTTTCTAATATCTAAATTAGGACAGTCCCTATTTAAAAAAAATCATTTATTACTCTAATAGGACTTTTAGGACAGTTTTAACAAGACAACAAAATTTAGACTAAACTAAACTAAAATTAGAAATAAAAAGTCAGTCAACATATTTTCGACTTAACTTCCTATTAAATAATAATACAATTAAAATAGTTAATAAATAATAAGTCATATGGCTATACTAAAAGGCTTGTTTATGGGAGAATTTGGGAGGTAAACGAGCAGAACGCGGCTTTACAGTGAACAGACGAGAATTTATCTGACATGAAAATGTGTTGTACACATTTTCTCGCGGGAACAGCACAAGAGTGTGACTGTCTGTCTGTGTGTGTGTGGCCCTGAAAAATAAAGCAATTATAGGCATGTATATTTCCAGCCTTATATCCATGAACACCACATATACACGCAGACACACACACACACACACAGAGACTGACACAAACCTGACAGGCATGTGCGTTAATGTGCTGACTTTGACCTTTACTTTATTATCCAAAATGGGGCGTAAAGTTGCTTTTCACGTATTATTCTTACAGCATGAAATATATTATTTTATTTTTTGCATTGTTCTTTTATTGTTTCAATATATTAAATAACTCCTAGTCGTTAGTTCACTCAAATCACTGTCTAGACTCAATATACCGACAAACGTGTATTTTTCATGTGTGTAATCGTTGCTTTTATTTTATTGAATGGATTATTTGATGCACATTTAGGCCTGAGAGACTTGCAGCTTGTTTTAGTAGGCCTAGTGAAAATATTCGTCAGCATTATTTTAAATCAGATTTCTTGTTCCTGTTTCCTCTTGTTAGTGAATTAATCCAACACTTCTTGACGTTTAAAATGAATGTAATTTGGTTTCATTGTTATTATTAGGAATTAAATCAGCGCAGAAATCAAAACCCAGCGGAACACATGTTAACACATGACAGATACAACTAAAGACTGCTGTATGTTTTATACTTAAAGTCGGGTGATTTCTAAATATATAGCGTCATATTGCCACATGGATCTGTACAAAATACAACTGAACGCAAGGTTTAAATATTCACTTTTATTTCTTTCCAAAAAAAAGTACTATAGGAAACTCGTCATTTAAATATTTCGACAAAAAGATGATAATTCATGATCAAAATAAAAAAGGCGTCTGCTAAAAGTGTTTTCTTTTTTTTTTTTTGTCCATAAAGTTGAGAAGGGGGGAGATCTTTTAACATATCTACAACATTCTTTGAAAGCAGATTCATCACACTCTCCGACGCTGGAGAGAAACTGTGAGCTTCTGCATAAAATGTCTCTGTTACCTGAGAAAACACGAGTTCAAAGTCCGCTTTATTGATTATTCATTGTTAGCAGTGCTGATGTGTTTGGCCAGGTCCACGGTGCCACGCTGAGTCTGTAGTTTCTGATACTCCTGGTGTAAACTGAGGAAGTGCGGGGACGCCGCGGGGTGGAAGAGCGCGGGGGACGCGTAGGCAACGCTGGAGGTCAGAGGAGCGGAGTAAGCGGCGCACTGTGCCGGGGAGAAGGCTTCGATGCCGGGCTGCGACTGCAGGAAAGCCTTGGCCGTGAGGGCGCTGCGGGAGAAGAAGCTGGACAGAGCCGGCAGGATGCTGCTGACAGGTGGGATGGTGGCGGGGCCGCACGCCGAGGGCGCATGGTGATGGAGGTAGGGGTAAATCTCCAGACTGGGCAGCTGCAGGGCGGCCGCGCTGAGCCCGTAGGCGCCGTGCGGGAACCCGTGCAGCCCGCTGGGCTCCAGGTGCTGCTCCTTGAGCGGGTCGAAGCGAAAATGCTGCCGCTTGAAGCGCTTCCTCCGCCGCAGGAAACTCCCGTTCTCAAACATGTCCGAGGAGTTTGGATCCAGCGTCCAGTAGTTGCCCTTCCCGGGGTTTCCGGGCTCTCTGGGCATCTTTACAAAGCAGTCATTGAGCGACAGATTGTGTCTGATCGAGTTCTGCCAGGCGGGGAATTTCTCCCGGTAATAAGCGAAGCGGTGGCTGATAAAGTCACAGATCTCGCTGAGGGTGAGCCGTTTCTTCGGACTCTGCAGTATGGCCATCGTTATCAGAGCGATGTAAGAGTACGGAGGCTTCACCGACGTGGGACCTTTGGTTTTCGCTGGACTGTAGGAGTCCCGCTCTTTACCCTGGCTGCTGGAAGTGTCCGTGCTGCGGTCCTGCTCGCTCCGAGACTCATCCAAAGGTAAGAGTTGCTCCTCTCCGCTGTCTTTGAGTCCTTCCCCCACTACGTCGATAACAATATCCTCCATGATTTCCAAACCCAATGTCATAGTAGATGTCCGCGCGGGTAAAGCCAACACCACCTGCCAACAGGTGGGAGAGTGACAGCCCTTCTCTGAAATAGGACGAACAGATTTTTTTTTACGCACGACTCATCTCCATTCACAAAAAAAAAGTGAAAATCCGAGCACAGTCCTCCTACTACTTCTCACGAAGCAGACTCTCCAAAACCGCAACGCATTAGCGCCGATATCCTCTATTTTGGTGCCTGGAAGCGCAAAAGAGAGCGGTTAGCGAGCGATTGTGTGTGAAAGCGTAAAAAGCCCGTGCGTCCTCTTAGGTGTCCAGCATCATCTGTAATCTCTGTTGCTTTCCTGTGGGTCGGGTGGATGTGATGTCACGTTGAGGCACGAGGAAGAGGATCCTGACCAATGAAAACGACGCAAAGGGTACCGAGAAGGCCTGTACCAGCCTCCCGGTGCACTCTCATCATCATCAGCGCATCAGTGCCAAGTCGACGCGGACATTAGAGACCCATTCAGAGAAAACATCCTTATGAGCAGGAAATCAGAGAAGACTATTTATAGAGAGGATTTCACTTTTTTTTTTTTATTCCAGATGTTCATTTCAGAGTTGCGTTCAAAGTGTTAAATTGTAACAATAAATATCAATAAATAAATTAAGTAAGAGCGAAAGGTTGGTTGCGTAAAAGTATTATTCAACTTTTTGGAGGCTGCTCAACTAAAAGTTTCTGTTATTATTTACCAAAAGTGGTGTCAAAGTGTTTTACGCGCTTTGCCCCTAAAAGCAGATTGAGAAACATGGAGAAACTGTGCTGAAAGTCTAAGTTTGTATTCTCTTGATATCAACCCCAAAACAAGGAGTGTTTGTATAAAGCAACAAAGAAAATACTGTCCTCTGAATGAGCAGCGGTGTTGGAAAGTGATAATAAAAGGACCATAAATACATATTTTAATTTCCGAATGAGCTGAGAGACACTCTGGGCACATCAGATCACCATCCTGAATTTAAAGACTGAGGGGGGAAAATCCCCAAACACTTCTCTACGTGAGGCAGAGACTTAAGTCTTAATCCCGCTGCGAGGGCTTCTGCAGCCTCTCTTTACGCACACACTTGACGCACAATTACATGTTTTCAGACGTACAACAGAGGATAAAACTGCAATGACTGATTTTGTGCTTCTGTGAAAATAATAATTTGTTGCCTGCATGGGGACTTTGAATAAACTGATAAATGTGTGTGTGTGTGTGTTTTGTCTAAACTTAAAGAAGTTGCGCTCGGGCTTTCCTTTCCCTGAGAGACATATTGATAACCATCACCATGTGTGAAATGGAGAAGAAATAATATTTGATCTGTATAACCTGAGATTTCTCCGTCTGAAACTCAACACTCTCTGTTCTCCATTTGAGCGCAAACCTATCAAAGTCCACCATAACCCCGTCAGATTATCTTCTTTAATAATGGGCAACTGGAGGCAGAATGGTAATATTGGGATGAAAGTAATAGATTTTCACTTGCTCAGACATAAAAGAGAAGTGAGAAGAGGAGGGCGCTTTTGGTATTGTTGGGAGGCCTCTGGTTGTTTGTGTTTAATGATGGAGCCCTTTGTTGGGGATTCCCACATTTCCTGCCTCTAATCGTATTGATACCTCGGGGCACAGGGGGACTGGGTCCGGACTGGGTGGGCTATACGGTACCAGCAAAGCTGCAGATGATTTCCCAAATTCATCACGCATGTACTCAGATTGGAAACAGGCCCGTGCGCGTTGTGTGGTTTCAATAAGGCGAGAGCAGGAGCGTCAAATCACTACAAAAGCTGAAGGTATGGCACTAACTATATATATATTTCCAGCATCATCGGACTTCAGAACTTGGAAAGCCACGTGTCCGAGTCATTTCAGGGGAACCGACGGCTGATGGTGGACAGGACATCTTCAGAGCTGATAATGCATCCAACTGCTGGCAATGAACGCTTCCCGATGCTACATTTACAGACGTGAGCTCCAGATTTTTTTATTTCTGGTAATTCTGCAAGAACCCCCCATCATAAAAGCTATGCAACATTAAAGTTGGTGCTCAGTTTAAGGTGTTTTTTTTTTTCTTTTCATAAAAAGGCGAAATGTGGAAACGTTCAAATCAATAAGGTCCTTTTTTTCCTCTTTTTTTTTTTAGCCAGAAGATACATTACGCACACATTTTAACAATAACAAATCTGTGCTATCTAACAAAAACGGCCATTGTGGAGATTTTGTATCGCAGATGAATAAGTGGGAGAGTGAGCAGCCACCAAGGACTTGGTGTAATAACATCATTTGGCAGGAACTAAACAGGCCTGGGGGATCTCGCTGGATCATTCTGGATAAATGAACCTACATCCACGCAGGTCAGAAACAGGGGTTAGATGAAGCTGTTACGGGCTACTTCAGTTGAAATGTTTTCTTATCTCAGTGAAAAAACTTGAAGCCATTCGCATGATTCAGAGAGTGATAAAAACCCGAGCGTGTTTTTCATTGGGAGAGGTTGAATCGGCTTCAAAGGACTGAGGTTGTTTTCACATAATGCCCCCCTCTCTCATCTTGATTCCCTTAAAATCTTGGCAGTGCAGTGGACAATAATATAACGTGTAATTTAAGGTATCATGAATCATAACTGCATGAAACAGAGTCAGACAACGGAGAGGTGCTGAGCCAAACACACACACACACACACACACACAGATAGAGTTTAGGGGAGGATACATGTGTAAATTTAATGAGCTGAACTGGTCATTAACACAATATTTATGGGCTGAAAAACGGCTCCATAACATAGAAAGTGATGCAACCTGCTCTCTGTATCTCATTGTACTCTTGTCTGTAACTACTTTCCTCTTTAGTCATTGTGTTGTGTGGAGCCATTTATGAGGAATGACACATCTCCGTCTGAGGTCCCATCAATCACAAGACAGCGGCTCTCTGACCACCTGGCGCCATCTTGTGGTGTAAAAGTTAAAGGCCTCTAAAGGAAAATGCATTATGCCATATATAATATGCCATATATAATAAGTATTAAATAAACATCTCTCAGTATAACTAAATACAATTCAACAGCAACACAAATACAGTCTCGAAGCCAACCAAGCAGTGTTTTAAAGACCCCTTCTCCAGACTTATATTTAGACATAGAACGAAATAGTCTGCTTGGAGCAATAATGTGTGTCTGATATGTTTTTCCCACAAAGTCAATGCTGGAGTATAATTTACAAATTAAAAGCCTCAAAAAGACATCTACTCTTTATAACTCATTAAAAATACCAGAACCTATGAATATGAAATGTTGTTCATTTCTAAAGTTTTCCTGTTGGACACAAGATGTCTCCTACTTCACTGTAAAATCCATTATGTATGTGCACTGGTGTGATTTTATACAACACACTTGTATAAGTTGAATACTGGACTCCAAAACTGCCCCTCAAAATCTGATTTTCAGCGAGAACAGAGAAACTTTCCACTTTCAGCAGATGAACGTGAATCCTTCTAGTGTCAAACTCTGCTCAAACATCAGACTGCACAGTGAAGCTCAAACATCCAACTGTAGGAACCAGTAGGAAAAACACATTTCTGAGTGGAGGGGGACTTTAAATGTTATGTAGCAATTTACATTTGATGATAATAAATGAATGATGGCACCTTGGATTACAATATTTCACTCAGTGAAATCATGATAAAGCTGCAGTGAGGTGTTATTGGAACAAGCAAATACAGTGACAGTGTCACAAAGTTAACAGGTTAAAACACAATTAAAACAAAACTAATAGTGGCAATTTAGGCTAAATTTAACTAGAAAAAAATCAATTGAAAACTAAAGCTGCCTTGTACAGTGAATGACATTGAATCTGAATACAATGCATGCTGGGATGTATGCTAATGACGTTCAATTGCATTAGTTGATTGGATAGATAACGTTCCATTTATAAAATAGCCTTTTTGCTTACATTGAGCAGTATTTATTAATGTGCCCTGTTCCTGTTAAATAAACCAATAGATAAATACAATACTATACTAAGTTTTGATTTCAGTTTTTTTTAGAAAGTTTATGTCATTTATTGTAGTAGGATCTAGTGGCATCTAGTGGTGTAGTTGCAGATTGCAACTTTCTCACTTCACCCTCCTCTTCAAACACAAACTACGGTGGAAAAACATGAACAGCGCTGTCTATAGCCAGTGTTTGTTTCGTCTCTTCTGGGCAACAGTAGAATCATGGCGGACACCTAAATGTAGAAGAGCCATTGTTAATGTCATCAATAACGCCTGTCGTTTAGACCGCATCTACTAACTAAACTGATCACAACACAAGATACACATGGATTAGAGTGGCTTACCACCTCCGCTAAACAGTTTACTGGCTTCAGTTTCAATCACAAGGCTTGAGTTCCTGATCATTCAGGTGATTTGTGGGTTGAAACTAACAAACAAATGATAAATAATTTATGATCCGTTTAATTCATTTAAGGGAATTAGATGGTTTTATGAGGACACCATTAGCCTATGTTTATCTCATGTAACTTTTACTTTATGTTTAGTTTGTGTTCGGCTTCTGTAACTTTACAGTTTGGGGCTGTAAGGCAGAGAGAACAGCACTTTGGGAGATTTGCAACACACACAACAGAAGAACACAGACCAATATCAAATAACTCATGAATATGCTAATATGCTGAATAACATACTGATAATTCTTTGAAGGAGGCAGCCTCCAAGGAGGAGTGGGGACACAGAAATCCAATGTTGAAAATATTCTGTTTTCTGATGCAACTGGAATATAATTTACAATTCTGTTTACAATTAAGCTCAGAGTTGAACTAAATGCCCTCCTACCTCTGGTAAATGTTTGGTTTAACTGAAAAATGTAAAGAGTTCCTGATTTATCCAACAGAGGGCGCTCTCACACCAATAATTAAGATCTTCTGGCTTCCAACGCAACCTTAAACATTTCCAAGCTTTTGAAACTGGGCTGAGACAAGCATTTTCTATACACACTTATTTGCTCGGGTACATTTGGGGTGCAGTGTGGGATTTGAATTGATGCTAACAAGTGAACTGAGCACCATGTAAGACACACAGTGCACTTTGGTCAGGGTGTCAGAACGCATCAGTGCTCCGCTGACCTCAGTGAGCATTTTTCTGCATGCCTTGACTCTGAAAACTACTACACCACGCCAAATGCTTGTGGAACGCACGGCAGAAATTTCCAACATTATTTTCTATTGGGACTGACAGCAGCGGTTTGCCTTCAGTGCTGTGTTCGCCCCTGAGTCAGCTGGGGCCTGAGGATGGAAGGAATGCAGATGTTGTGTTTTAAAGCTCAGCACATACCATGATGAGTGATTGTCAGGGGTTAGGGCGCTGGCTGGAGTGACTCTGTATGGAAGACAAAAAGCTATTAAACCACAGGGTGTAATGAGAAGCTGCAGGAGTTGACTGGCTTTACGGGCCCAAGCAGTTGATGCAGAGCGATAAGATGACACGATGTGAGACCGACTGCAGCGATGCAGATGTAAGTGTGACATGTGAGTTTGGTTCAAAACCCTTTCCACTTCCTGTTTTCGCCCCTCTGCAGCATCAGATGGGATGCTAATCTTCGACTGTCATCTTCTCGACGGGCATTGCTTTGGAAAGCACGTTACAACTTGTCAAAAAGGGACACAGAGGCATTTCACGGAAAAAACCCATCTCTGTGAAGAGTTTGTTTGGATGAGGATCTCCTGAGAAATGGAAAACACAAGACAAGATCTCAGTAGTTCTGTGATGTCAGCGTGCAGATGGGGGTGATGGTCTGGGCGATTATCCTCCAGGGTCCAGTAATAAACGCACCCATCAGGGACGCAGACACACTATTTCTTTCATGAGGCTTTGCAAAGTTTGGATGTGAGAAAACCACCTGTGGCCCTTTGATGCATGTCACCCCATCTCTCTCTT
>NW_023339696.1:9019477-9025935 GCF_004916995.1 Morone saxatilis | reverse complement strand
TGAATACCTATGAAAAAACATGAATGGTCCCTGATGATTAAATGCAATTTTGATTGATTATGCCAGCTGGCTAGTGGAGTAGTATTGCACAGTACATCATTTGAAATGTGGTGGATGGTCAAGTGATCCCTTATTTCTCTATTTATGGCTACTGTCATTTTTTTTTAATAACACTAAGATCGCCATCCATATAAGGTGCCTCCAACAACACACAAACAATCGCCGGAATGGTGCATAACTATGGTTGTTAAGCTATGTTTAGACAATCGCTGTTAGGACGAGGGGTTTAGCAAATGGTCAGTTATGCTGACAACCCTCAGGTAGCAGACTCAATCTTCAGCTTTAACATCTGACTTTAAATCTCCTTGTTTTTTAATTTGAGAATTTGACTTAGGGGACATTCTGACAGAGGAAAACAGAGCTCTGCATCATGTGTTTGTATTGTAAAAATGCCTACTTCGTCATTCCCCTGACAGATAGCCCTCATATTATGATAATGAAACTAAAACTAATACTGAAACTAATAAAAACTGAACTAAACCCATTCTGGAAAGTAGCTGGAACTAAACTGAATTGAAAACAAAAATGAGGAATTAAATAATAATAAAAACTACCACAATAACTGCTAGAAGCCACTAAATTCTACATACTGGACCTTTAATTTACACATTGAGCAAGTTATTCACACATACACACACACACTATGTCTCTTGGTTAAGAAGGTGTTACATTTGTCAGACCTGTTGGTGTGACATAAAAGGACCACAGTAAATTATTCCCTGCCATCTGAAGCAAGTGGTTCGTCACATGCTATGACCCCTTTGCTCTCTCGTGAGTAGAGAGGGCCCACGCAGCAACTGGTCCTAGGTCACGGCCCCTGGGTGCTCTGGTGTGTATTTAGAGGTCAGACTGCTACATTGAGAGCGTGGTGTTCTCCCAATATGGGCCCCTTTCATAATCCATCAACACCCCTCTGACAGAGAGACACAAGTGTGCGCACATTTGTCCACAGGGGGACGTAAGGAAGCACAAGTCTGTTATTTTAGTCTTTGACAAAATAAAGACACATTTTCTCTCAAAATAATCAAATATAATACAAATAATCGTTTTTTATCATCCAAACAACCTCCCACCATCTCACACACTCACACCGACATATGCATGCACCATGCATGCTACAGGTTTATGCTGCAGGAAATGTGTATTTGCAGACAAACACACACCAGGCTCGCAATGCTAAATGATGCTGACACCTTCAGCTGTAACTTGTGTGAGTACATTTCAGGGGTGACTCTCACCGGACAAGTTTATTGCTGACGGATACATTCCTCCAGTGGCATTCTATCAACAAACCCATCTGGTCTCTCTTTCAGCCTCCACATGTTGAAGAGGCCCACCGTCCCAACCTTTGCTGCCATCCCATGACCTTCCCGATGTCCTCGGACAGCAGCAGCTGCACAGCCAGTGGACACAGGTGGAAGGTGGATGGATTTAGATACAGAATAGTTCATATTTATTTCACATGTGATTTATATTGTGCCTCCCCTACTGGTTTTTCACAACTAATGTCTTGAGCATGTATTTTTGTTGGAATGAGACTGTTTGCTCTGGCTGTGCAGGATGACAGAAGACAGCTGGCCCCAGTTTTTCATTCCGCTCTCCGGTGAATTTGTGTGTCCAGTACTGCACCACCAAGTACCTTGCATGGCAGGAGGTGCACACTGCATGGACAATATAAGATGTAAGTCATGCAGACTGGGTCACATTGCTCCAGATCTGTTGTTGAGCCTAATGGCATCTTGTTGACAGACTAATGTAAGTAAGTGACCTCACAGAGGGCAAACAGATTTCCTCACTCTGGTTCAAAAGCAAATGGTTCAATTAAAGTCACTTTGGTTTCATGATCACGATACAAAGCTAAACTGTACTTAAAATAGCTATATGAAAGACAAAATGTTTAGCAGTAATCATTTGCTAAACCGTACTCCAGTCAGTGTTGCTATGCCTGTAAAGCTTTCTGCAAGCAGTTTCAGTATTCAGTAACGGTAGTACGGAAACGCATTGCATTCACTGGATAAAATAATATTTGACACCATATCTCGTAATTAGGAGATTTTATCTCGTAATAACGAGATAAGATAAAGAAACAGGAAACGTCTGTAAATCCTCTCAGTTACGGAAGCGCATTGCATGTCAGCCATGTCAGCTTTTCTGTTGCCACGGTAACGACGTCACATGGCAAAACGCGAACAAAGCCCACAGTCGTAAATAAACCAAGTTTTTTAATTTATCATAGATATATATTGTAGCGAACAAGCAGTAATTGTCTTATAATGTCAAATGTTCTGTTAGTCAATGACATGTTTGGGATTGAATGAGTAGGTAGGGGCGAGCCTACGGCCTAACTTTCTTTGTTGTTTTTGGCGTGGTTACGGCGACAGTAAACCGTACTGTTCCAGCAATAAATGTTGGGTTGCGAATAACACTTTGACGCTACAATATGTTTGACCTCTTTGTGGATGTGCATATTAGTGGTTCTGAGTGAAGCCAGTTGGTCCAAAGTCGCACCTTTCCTCATCTCGTAATTACGAGATCATGATCTGTAGCTGTAGCTAGCTAATGTTAGCTAAGCAAACCAGTCTGACTTGATGTTTGCATGTATTGCAGTGTAGCGATAGTTGGTATAATAATACAGGCTACATTAGATATATATTTTTGAACAGTATATTTACTTTTTAACATCACAAGAGAAAATACTTTTAGGATTAGGACCAACCAATGACTTCGACGGTTCCCCGAATCCACCTGAGCTGCTAATTACCACTACAGCACTTTTAATTGTATCTGATGTTCTGTATTTGTGTATGTATGTTTTTATGGCTTTGTTGTAAAGCAACTTTGGGTACCTTTCGGCTATTGTAAAGCGGTATAAAATAAACCTTGATTTGATTTGATTTAAATTAGCCTATACATTCTCATATCGTAGCATCCAAAACTGAAACAGTTATGCTAATTATAAAGGGGACTTTGTTAAATTTACATGACCTGTTTGACTTGTCTCGGACTTTGCCGCTGGTCTCAAATGATCTTGATGGTCTCGACTGAGTCCAGCAGTATATGTGTTTTTTTTCTAAAGTAACTTCCTCCTGCAAAACAAAATCATCGACGAAGCATGAAAGCATGGGTGTCTCAAAATCCATCTAGAGCAGGCAGTGACACTGGCTGCCTGGCAACCATGGTTGGCCAGTTTTATGCCTGCCTGCCAAAACTCGTCTCATCGTCAAAGGCAAAAACATTTTTTTTTCTATCTCAGTCTCGTCTCTCTCAGTTGGACTAGAGAGACTTGGGACTCCAACCTTTTTTGGACTTGGACTTCACTCTGCCTTAATAGTCCTGGTCTTGGACCTGATAAAGGAGGTCTTGATTACAGCACTGATTTCTGGCCCACTGTGGCTATATACGGCTGCCAAGCTGTGATTGGACAATCTCCGTTTGGACGAGGGGTTTAGCAAATGGTCAGCTGACATACACACTCAGGTAACTTTTCCTGAACTTTCCAACTTTTCCATCTGACTTTAAATGTCACTGTTTTTGTTAATCTGTGACTTCGAGGACATTAGTTCTGACGGAGGAAAACTGTGCTCTGCAAATAGCATGTGAACTTTCACCACAGGCGGTCGGAGCAAAGCGTTGGCCAACAAATCACTTGATGTGTGTTTGGAGTGTGTCACAGTGGTGATGATCAGTGATGATGGGTGTCCGTGCTGACTGACCCACAGGAGCTTCCCTTCCTTCTTCCTGGGGATGAGTGTCCTCTGATGGGAAATCCAGGTCGCCTGCCCATTCAGTGCCCTATGCAAACCTGACTGTAAGCATGTACTCACACACGTAGCTATCTGCACATAAACACATGTACAAACAGTTGGCAGCTGTAACTGCTGGACTCCTGAGAATTTTAGGACCCATAAACGAATGCCAGAGAAACCAGTATTTGTATCCACCCACCATTCAGACACTGCCATTGATGTGTTACTGTAATAAAGGGCATACACGTTGTGACAAGCCCGGCATGTTGGCATAATGACTTAACATTGTTTACAGGATACAGCAGGAACGTTTCCAACTGTGTTCAGCTGGAGTGAGAACGATTTACGACCGTCACAGCTTATTGACTGTAGGCTTTAGTGATGGAATGTCTTTTCATATTTGTGTGTGTGGGAAAAATAGTGAACTTGGCAATGAGAATGACCAAAGATATGCCAATTATGAAGAGCACATTTCCCAAAGGCTCTGGTGTCCAAACTTATTGTTGCCTGTCCAACTGACTGATGAGCCAAGAAAAACAGGAATGAAAGGGGAGAACGCTTATCTTTTTTGTCTTTGCCCTTCGAGCTGTGAAATCATCTGGCAGTTGAACAGATTTCTATTCCTTTAAGGATCAAATCTTTATTGCTTTTGACTTTACTTGGAAGTGTCACACTCCAGGAAGAATTTGGGAGAGAAAGGGTGACACGCAGTCAAATCTAAAGAGGAAGATTCACAAAGTTTTTAAAAGACTAGAGGAGTTAAGAGAATCGAAACCACACATTTTATTCATGACTTTATTTAAATGAGGACATCAGTAAGGACCAAATGAACGTCAGAGAGATCAGCGCCAAAGACCATTTGGCAGTATGACTCAGGTAAAATTAAGTTTTGTATGTGTCATTTATATGTGTCATTTGCAGCCTAATATTACATTACATGAGTACCATGTGTTTAATGAGTTGCATGCCATGATATCGTTCTCCCACTGTTGTTGTCAGTAAAGTTGTGGTGTTGACTCCGCCATCCACTTGAGTTAGAACACTTTTAAAATGTTATATATATATAGTTATTGTTATAGCTATTGAAGGCCCTTTAGTCTTGTAAACTCAATGTTTTCTGACACTTTTCTGACATGGTGTCAACACTGACACTTTTACCACGTTCAACACTTGTGTACGAGGTAAAATATTTATGATCATGGAAGCGTAGAGCCACAATGGCACAAAAACGTCCTTAAAACTATTCGGTCCTCAGTTTTTGTCAAAACAGATATATAGACACGTAGGCCTTGCTCTTGGACAAGTAGCCCACTATCATTTAGCTCTATAGATGCTGAAGCTTAATATTCACAGCTATCCTGAAAGCAGGGAGATGTGTGAAGGTATTTCATTGTGTTTGTTCTACATCTTCTCAGAGTTTATGTGCGCATGTGTCTGGTTTGCCCTTTTAATCCTTTCAGAAATGGGATTGAGTATCGGCCCATGTACCTCCTTCACCCAATACCACAGCACACGTGTTCGCTGCACAATGAAGACATTGACTGCAGCGATTGTTCCCATGCACCCCTTGTACCCATAAATCTACCCCCGTGGATCAGAGGAGAATTCCTGCAGACAGTCGGGACCTCACTCCGGTTTGATCTGATGATGTTGGGCTTAAACACTGACACATACACACACACACTTACTACTAGCGCACAAACACTGAAATCATTTTACCGCTGACTTCATGATGATGTCTTTGGAAGTTTGAGCCCTGAGAAAAAAAGGAAATGTTCGTGTTAACAGTTGACAATAAAGATGTCAGACGGAGCTGAAATAAATCATCTTAAAGCAGATGATGATGCATACAATGTGTGAAGCTGTCCGGTCTGTTCAAGTGGTCATGGACTAAAATGGATTTTACGAAGCAGTGGAGAAAGTCACAAATCAATCCAAGCTACACTGTTCAAACAAAACCAGCTCTATTTCATCTCTCCTCTAAATACACACCAAACACATGAAGCCCCATACACACACACACACACATAACCAAAGAAAATCTCTGCTTTTAGCCTCCTGCCCCCTCTGTGCTTGGCAGCAAAGCCTCAATCACACGATACCAAAATCCCTCACACGCTGCACCAGCTATATGGGATCTACATCTTTTTTACTGAATTCTCTCTTTTGTGCAACTCAAGCTTTGTGAAAAGCCACACTGACTTTTTTCCATCTTTTTAAGCCCCTGACTTTATGAGGAGAGTCATGTGAAAGGGAAGTAAAACAGACCACAAGTTCAAATAAACCAGATCTGTTTGAAGTCGGAGTGGCTATATATCACCTATGTCAATGCAAAATATTTTCTCTGACCACAGTTCAGTGACATGCCAGTGATGTTTCAATCTCAGTGGTCTATTCAAAGGTCCAAGCTCTGTCTTCCCTCAGTTCTGAAGGACGTGTTGTTAAAGTGGTACAAATTGAGCCAGTGAGGTTTGCAGGAATGTGTGTGGGCTGTAGTGTGTTTTTGCATGTGTGTGTACATATATCCAGCAGTAAGGCCTGTATGAACATTTAACTTAAATATTATATAAGAAATAGATATGTAAGTTATTTGTTTATGGAAACAACCCTCTGAGTACCTTTGCATAGCATATTGATGAAAAATCCACATAG
>NW_023339696.1:9014898-9019454 GCF_004916995.1 Morone saxatilis | reverse complement strand
AAAAAGTCTATTTTCATTCCAGCTCAAATATTCAAGATATCGGCCACCATATCAGTAATCAGTACATGTTTCCCCTTTAAAATTGGTATCAGTCTCAAAAAATCCCACATCAATCGGGCTCTAAAATGAATGTTTAGCTGACAACTGTATTAAATATGAATCCATGCCAAAATACTGTAATAGATGGAGATATTTCCGCAGTAATAGAACTGTGGTCCAGTCAGAGGGACTGAGGATAAATGACACAAAGTTGAAGTTATTTTAAAAGCCTAAAAGATTCGCGGGCTGAGACCCCTGAAGTCAACCCCCTCCACTTCGCCCCCGATGTGTTTTAAGGGTGTACTGTACATGCTGCTGTGTGTTTCATTGTATGAGCATGTACAGTATATGCTTTTGTTGTCCATATGTGAGTGAGGTGACTGTGATTAGAGGGTGGCACTGCAGTGTTCCCCCTCGGGGCCATGCAGTTCACCCTGTTATTTTCCCCTCGTCAGCCCGTGCCCTCAATAGGGAGGGTGGGTCCATGACCTCCCTCCCACGCACAACCACGGGAGTGGGAGACACCCTTTTCACACAACCCCTCTTAAGTGTCCGCAGAGGAGTGGCTGAGTTCACAGGCCCCCCACCGCCCCCCTCCTCAGGACTCCGCAGCCCCCAACAGAACTACACATTTCTCATGAAACCAAGCATATTGAAGGCCTGGGCCTCCAGGCTGAATGCTGCACTCTCTCCTCCTCACTGTGACACAGTTAACATACTCTCATCCTCCATCTGGACTCATGGAAGTCATCAACAGCGATGAACCAGTGACACTGCAGCAATTTCGAGGCAAACTTTTAAGGATTTGGACTTACTAAGTGCCTCAGATAAATTAAAGACATAAAGACGGGCCAAGTGGCGACACAAGTAATATATCTCAGCTTTCTTTGGCATGCTCTCTTCCTCTTGCTTCCACTTTTTTATACCCTCTTTTCTTTGCTTCCTCTGGTTTTTTTTCTCCGCTGTTTCTCCCTCCCGGTTTCCCACCCACGGCATTCAGAAACCCTGAAAGGAAGGCACCACCATAAAACAAACAGTCCAGGGCCTTGTTCAGCCAGGGTGCCCTGTGAAGTCAGGGAACCATCTGATGGAAGGAGAAGAAACAAAAAAAACAATAATAAAATCGCGGTTGGGATGCTTACAGTGGACTCTGTTGTTGTGCTGAAAGTTTGAGGTTTGGGTTCATTAAGCTTTAAAGAGAGTTAAAACAATAGTGGACAGTAGAGAGACTGTGCTCAGTAGCAGCACAATGACTGGCAAACAACTCTGCAGTTCTGCTGTCTGCACTTGGCGGTCTGATGCTTCCAAACGGTTCAGACTACCAAAGACTGAGAGTCTTACTGATTTTAAGACAGCATTCAGAGTCTTTTGGTAGGCGGGGACTTAGAAACTGTAGAGTCAGGACTGGCAGTGTACCAGTAAGGCTTTAGACAGAACAAAACAGAGCATGTGGCAGAACATTTCTGCCTGTGCTTTACATGATCAATTAAGATCAAATTTAAGATAAACATTTCTCTACAGTAGTTGACGATTTGTCAACTACTTTGTGCATTTCACGGCCACCCTAGTTTCTCCTACAAGCTTGGAAGAGGAGGGTGAAGCGCACTGGACCTTTAAAAAAAACAACCAAGAACATCTTTAAAGTGTCAAGCTGGGAACTGTACAATACAGGATTTTTTTTTTATTACTATGTGTGATAAAATGTACACAATCACAGGATTTAAAATGTGCTCAGTGAAGCCGTGATTCCCTCCATGGGAGCCAACCTGCACTTTAAACCTCAGATCAGCAAGGTTTCTGTTTAGCTCAGAGGGACTGACTCACCCCCTGCAGCCAGAGTGCATTACCATAGTTAATGTAGGGGTTTTCACCTTCAGGCGTGATGGCATCGCCACAGGACACCAGGCCTGTGCTCTGAGGCCATCTACATAAAGCCTGAGTAATACCACAGTTCGAGAATATCCTGGTTTGATAGATGTTAAAGCTGCACTAACTAATGTTGTATATTAACAATAGATTACTTGAAAGGGCTCACTCATAGTAATGAACCCACAGAAAATTACCACCAGATTCTGCAGTTCCCCTCAGCTCTATAGAGTGTTTTAGCATCTTTCAGCTAAACCAACCAAACTGCAGACAGATTACATTAGCAACTAGGTGGTGAATATAGTGGAGAACACAGCAGCAAATGTCACTGAGGAGTTGGTAGAGACCAAAACTTGATGGGGGTCATAAACATGACTCCAAATACTAAGCCTGCTGGAGAAGTTTGCTATCAAGCTAGCCGAAAGAACTTTATACAATAATAATAATATGTTATGTTTTTTTTTTTTACTGCCCTTTTGTAGTAAAAGAAAAAGTTATGCTTTAAAAAGAGCATTAAACTGAGGAATGAAGGACTTTTGGATGATGCTGGGTTAGTTACTGGTTTTCAGCTGCACAGGAAACTATTTATCTTTATCTAGCTTAACTAACCATCGTTTTGTTTATAATTATATTTGTTAGTACAGCCCAAGAGTGTCAAATAACCTTTTGTTGTAATGTTGTCAAGCTTCCAGTTTATTAATAACTAAAGCATTACGTAGTGCATCCTGCTATCATGGAATCATTTAAGAAACAGACCTACTCTTAAAATTATTGTTAGCATAAAAGTCATCATGTTACATTTGTCCATGACGTGAAAGATAAAAAATAAAAAATTGCATTATTTACTAAAGAAGAAGACAGAAGTCATGTGTTTCCACTTAATTCTCAAGATTTGCCACTTTCCCCACTTCTGAACACTAATCTGGTCACATTCAACTTTTATTCAAACGTGCAACCCACGATCGGCCTAAACATTCCTGCCACAGCAGTTCCCAGACTCCCACTGCTCCACAGAACTGTAAAACATCATAGGAAACACTAAAATACTCTCCAAAAACACCACTAAAAAACACTTAAAAAAAACACTCCTCCCTCTACGCTGTCTGGGAAACACTAAGCGAGAGTTGACGAGGGAAATGATGAAGATGGCACATAACATAATTCTTTTGTTAGAATAATATTTTATAGTGTCGAAGAGATGCGCTTGTACGGAGCATGCATTTTATCATTTCTGGCAGATCTCATGCTGACAAACAGACTGTGCTTGTTAGCTAGGCCTGTTGTTCTCACACACACCCACACCCACACACACACACACACACACACACTGCCAGACAACAGCAGGGGTCCATACACACAAAAAGAAAGTAAAGACAGAAACAAACAAAAAAACACGTACAGCGCATGTAGCACACATAATTGTGTAAGAGGAAAAACAAGATTGGGGGCGTCAGTCTTGCCACCTTCAGACACAAACCACAGTGCAAAGTGGCACGCTGTCTGCCTTCTGACTATGAGAGTTGCGGGTGAAAGCTGATATGTGACTAAAGCTGAAACAGTAATCTGGGTCAAACCTCACCTCGCACTGCTCATGCCCCACAGTTTTCTGCAAACAAGCTCAAAATACAAGGCGGCTTCAAGCCATTTTTGTGTGTAATAATTTCAGCTTAAATTACTTTTACTCTTAGTTTCATGGGGCAGATCTGGCTGCTTGTAATTTTTCCCAGCATTCACTGAGACTCCAGTTTACTGTAGTCCTTCCTTTCACCTCTTCAGTTATCAGTCAGCTCTGAGGTCACGGTGCTGAGGTTTTGGTGCACAGATTCTCACAGTGTGCTCAGATGTCAGCTCACAATGCAGTTTGGGTCGATTTTAAGGAGGAAACAAGGGGGCAATGATGGGAATACAAACACGTAAAAAAAGCGTTCGATCACTGCAGAGAGCCTGTAAGAGCGCAGATTTCATGTTTTGACGCCATTCGGACTAATGTTCTGTTTCTTGTTGAACCTGTGTGTTGGTATCTCATTGTTTCCCTGCAGACAGAGACACCACTAATCTTTGAGACTTTGACTGAGCGTTAATCAAGTACAGTTTATTTAAGAATGTAATCCCCATATTTACCAAACCGATAGTGTGTGGGGTAGTTTTTCCTGTCATGTTACACAACTATGTCACAACACTGTGACATAAGACAGAAGAAGTGATAGTGAGGAGGCAGAGGCCCGGCACCCAAGGAAAAACATGACTTGCAGCTGGTTGACTTATCTTATCAGGAATCACATGCTCTGTTCAGTATCTTCTGCAAGAAATGCAGAAAACAGGTCTACAATAGAGATAGGAAATACCAGGCTTTTTAAATGCAATAATACCAATTGTTAACAAACACTGATGATTTCTTAAAAGGGTACTTTTCAAAATGTTTGTCATTACACACACACTGGCCATTAACAAACGTATTATAAAAGCAAATATATGATTAAAGGTCCAGAGTGTAGGATATTGTGGCATCTAGTGTTGTTGCTTCACCCTCGCCTCCCAAGCATGTAGGAGAAACTACAGTGGCCGCAAAATGCGTGAAAAACGTGAAAAAGTGTTTGGTTTGACTGTTCTTGGCTACCGTAGAAACATGGTGTAATGGGGTGTGAGGCTGG
>NW_023339696.1:9014599-9014798 GCF_004916995.1 Morone saxatilis | reverse complement strand
TGAAGGTGGTTGCACTGATGAGGCAGGCATGTGATTGTAAGCCGATCGATGGAAAGCCAGGAGCGGATTATGACACATGGTGGTTCAACATGGTGGCATAGATAGAAGGTAGATAGAAACGGCCAATTTTAAGGTAAAAAACACACAACTATTCTAATTTTAAGGTATTTAGACACTAACAAAAACATACCTATGAATA
>NW_023339696.1:8985817-9014584 GCF_004916995.1 Morone saxatilis | reverse complement strand
TGTTACACACTAGACCTTTAAATGCAAATGTTTTCACAAAAGTGCTAAAAACCAAAGTGATGCAGTCACATTTTGTATTTATCTAATTTTATAATCAATGTTTAAAAAGGAATCTATAGTAAGTGAGTAGCTTGTAAGTATCGCTGTATCGATCTGCCCATCCCTAGTTTACAGTATACTGGAGAACCCTAAAGCCATGCGTGCTCATTCGCAACCAGAGGTACTTGCAGCGGGTATGTGGATTGTTAAGCAGCTCAGCTAATTTGAAAAAATAAAAACAATTAGACGATTAAAAATATATATCCACATATTGATTCAGTTGTAACACCTGAATAACACGTGTTGCGATTGAAAGCCTGTGAAAACTAGTAAGGTGCAAAGAGTTGTAGTTGCAAGATGGTGGTAATAGTACTGATGACATGATGGTAGTGAATATGTGGTTTCAATAGTGAGAATGCAGTAAAAAAATCCCCTATTATATACTTAATAGTGTTAAATAACACCTAGAGTCAGATAACACATTTGGAACATGACTGGTGGTGTTTATTATTAGTTTGTTAGTGTTGTTAGTTTATCTGACCTGACATTACTTCTGCGTTCTTTTATTTTTGCCAAGGTGTAAGGGTTAGGGTTAGGGTTGTCAGTTTTCAAGCTGTTGGAGCCTGAAAATAGATTGTTTAATTTTCATCCACACTGTTTATGTCACAAGCAAATCTTCCTTTTTAAATACTATTCACTAAACCAAAAAATAATTGTCATTCTCAAAAGTCTAATAAATTTTAAAAAAGCCATTTTTAAATCCATATATTGCTGGCATTCTGCTTGGCATGCATGTCATTGTATGTATCTACAAAATATAAGCACCTTGCTAAGCAATACAAGGCTTGTAATCATCGAACGACATCATATCGAGAAATAAGCAAACTGGGGTCTGAGGGTTTTCACATCATAGCGGCGGTGTGGGGAACACACCAGCTGTTGAGAAGAAATGACCTGATTTGGCATTACCAGTTTTCTGCAGAAGAGGCCTGTGTGACACCGCTGTCAGCTGGCCTGATACCCACAGCTCACCACAGGCCCCAGCGCAGTTTGCAGGGCATAGCGTGTGTATATGTCTCCTTTCATATCTTTAAATAGGAAATGCAGATTTCCACACAAAGATAGAGAGTTAAAGATAGTCAGGAAGGTTTTTACTCCAAGCCTCAAGCGTATCAATTATTTCCTTCAGCAGTTCAGCAGTAACACCGCCTACACACACACACACACAAGCTTTAGGAATGTGACTACAGCAATAAAAGTGTGTGGTAAGGTAACACGTGCTGTGGTGGAAGAAATACATGCATTCCTCGCCCTCTGACATATAAAAAGGTCATTAAAGTTGCTCAGTGTATTTTTTATTTTAATATCTTCAGATAAGCTTCATATTAGATTAGAAAAATAGATTTTTGGTCATGAATACGCATTGGTGAGTGGTGGTGATACTTTTTTGGCCAAGGCATGAGTTGTTATAAAGGAGCGTCAATAAGAGCAGTGATGAGGGATGCCTCAGGGCTCAGGCTCCAGAGGTGAACAAGGACACTTTTTTTTTATTGTCTGGTAAAAGCGCAATAGAACAACCGCTGTAGAGACTGACAGGGTAAAAGAAATACAAACAGACAGACAGACAGACAGACCTAGTGAAAGCAAACAGATAGTGAAAGACAGAAAAAGAGACTTTTGTTCCATCTCCATGGTGCTGAAGAGTGTTTTCCCCAGACCTGGCCCTGTGCCTACCCGAACACCCCCGTCTGTGCCTTCCACTGACCCCGCAACCCCTCTGTTCACCCTCAGACGTCACACAAGGCCACAGCTGCATCCCTAATCTGAGGAAAAGAGAGTGCATAGGCTAGAGGTGGGGAAGACAGGCTGAGGAGGGAACATGTTCTCATTTTAGATACTTAGGGAGGATCTTCATGTCTACTTGTTACAGGCCGAGAAATTAGTTTTGCCTCAGAGTGCTGTGGTTCTACCCTGTCACCCCATGGCCCTTATTTATTAGAGGGAGGAGGGGAACATGAGGGCTGGATTGAGTTTATATCTACAGCTGGGAGGTCAGCTTTCCTCTGGGACAATGTGAGGATATGAGTGTTTGATGACAACTTATGATAAGGGACTCAGTGTGTGTATGTGCGTGTGGGAGGTGTAGGGTAATGGGTACAAGGGCAGCCAATATTTTTTCACTCCCATTTTCTGGAGACTGTTGTCGCAGTCTTTACAGCCTTTCTGTTTCATTAAAGTCAAGGAAGTGAGTAGGAGGTCATTTGCTTTTGCTTATGAAAACAGCCATTACTATTCAACGATTAATTGATAGAGTGATAATATGAATAAGTATGTGCATCCTCTGGCATGAGAAGGACAAAATAGACGGTTATGTTGCTATTTTACTCTATATTCCTGTCACCTTGTAATTGTTTGTGCATTGTGTTAAAGTAAACAGTTAAACCAATACAGCACAAAAATAAAACCAACACAAACCTCATCATTACCATCTCCATTTCCCCATAGGTGTTCAATTGATTCACATCATTTTCATTCTCATCAAACCATTCAATGGCCCCTCGTGTCCCGTATGAAAGCATCTACATTTCTCATGTTTCTCCACTCATTCATTCGGGTTTTTCCTTTAATTGAATTTCTCACCCATCTGTATGTTGCTAGTATGTTTTGAGATTTCAGTTGTCACAAGCCGAGCCGAGTGCTCACTCAACCCTAATGCTAACAGCTAATTACAAACAAAAAGCACAGCATTGAGGCTGCTGGTTAATCTCATAAACTGTGCAGGTATTTAAAACAATATAACAAGACAAATTTAAAATGTGATTATATGATTTGATCCCATAGACATCAACAACTGAGCAACAAGAGCCTAATATTGCTGTTTAACATCAGACTACAGCAAATACAAAAAAAGACCAGTCCTGAGGCATGTATTAGTTTCTCACTCTGGGAAAGAAAAACAGTCAAATTTACCAAATCACTGAATCTCTATTTCTTTAACCAAATCACACACATCCAGGGTCTCCTATGTGATCTCCTTTTAATAAATAATCTAATAATGTAATGCAATGTAATATTTTTTCTCTTTCATTTGCTGAGCCTCCCCTGTTAACCGTTTAGAGCCCCCATGGGGAAGCCCACCACCCACTTAGAAAACCTCTGCACTAGAGGAAAAGTCAGGGGGTCACCAAAGTCATTAGATTTCATCCTCTGGGGACTATGAATGATTGTACATAATTTCAGGGCAATCCAGCCAGAACTTGTTGAGATATTTCAGTCTGGACCAAAGTGGTGAACAACAGACTGAGGACCAGCTCAGGCTACATAATTGACAGCCACATTGACCTTTAAGGGCTGAGAAAATGCAGTGACAAAAATAGTAAAGAACACACAGCTGAACAGTTTCCTCTTTTGTTGAGCCCATATCCTAACTGTTTCTGTCAGAGCTGGACTGCTTCACACGAAGTAGTAATTAAAACCAGTTCTCCTTCACGCTGTCATCTGTCGTTTCAACAGAAACTGGAAATAAACGGGTATACTGAATGTTTTATGAGCTTTTAAAGGACGCCGTTTGCTCCTGGTTGACCTCAGGCCACAGTTTACACTCACTGGCGATGCGGCTTCTACATGTACGCCCAAACTCCATGAATCAAAGAATTTCAAGTTCTGTCCTTTGCTGCCACATGCATGATTCAATCCGACAATTCCTCACAGATCTGCGGGGATGGAGTTTACGGTATGTACCTGCCCTGTTTCCTGTGCAATCAGGGGAAATGAAGAGGGCTCATCAGTGGTCGGTGAGGCCATGTGTTTCCTGAACTGCTTTCCATAATGAGCAAACACACATCCTTCTGCAGGCATTTTATCTGCTCCCAGAGCCCACATCAAGGTCTTGCACTGTCCTCCAAACAATGGGCTCAGGAATCCACCTCTCTGCTCTACAAGAAATCAGGCAGTCATTTAGATAGCTGTATCTCGCTGTCTAGACACACAAGACATGTCAGTGGTATCACTTGTTGAAACAATGCAGCGTTAATTGCTATCCTAGTGACTCTAAGCAAGACAACAAATACTAAGCAGAGACGGGAATTTTAACATTGTTTAAGGGGATTTGGAGGTTAAACCTCTGATTGCTGGTGTTTGCTCTCGGCTATGTCTGAGATCTGAAAGGTAAAACATTTACGGATTTTAATGAAAGAACACGAGACAGAGAGAGAAACAGAAAGAGTTTCACTATTCCGACTGCCAGCTTCCGTCATGAGGGGATTTTTGGGATCAGATGTATCAGCACTAAAATCTTACAGGTCAAGAGACACCCACGCCATTCCAGCCTTTCACAGACAGAGCAGTAAATAATGACTTCCTGTGAAAATGCAGTGCAAGAAGTGTTACCATTTCCTTTCATTTTCCTTCTCATCTTTCATCTAGCCTTGTAAGAATCCCAGTGGACAATGTTGAAAAACCCAAGCCAAGCAGCGTTTTTGGTAATAAGTTAAACACTCTGGGGGAGCCCACACAGCAGAGACGTTAAAGGAGGCAGGAGGCGTGGGTGAGGTTGTGTTGTGCAGGGTGGGTCATTCTCACTTGAACTGGTAAAAAATGGGGAACGATGACGACTTAAATGATTGTGGTGGTTGATTTTAAAGACGTTTACAGTAAAAAAAAAAGTGAGTGGTTTTTGAGGTTTTTCATGTGCAGGAAAAGATTGGCGGGAACCACAGCAGCTGAGAGGATGCTCATACAAGAATAACTTTTAAATCACACGTCATGCCTCCACTGTACTTTGTGGCTTATTTTTCTTTTCTTTTCATGCCTTCATAGTAAATTTGTGACAAGTAAAGAATACATTCAGATAGCCCAACCAAACCAAACTTCCTGCAGTGATGCAACTTGTTGTCCAGATGTGGACAGCCCTTCAAAACAGTACAACAAGGACTGAAAACAGTGAAGTCATGGGAAAAAAAATAGCCACACCCACCTCGGAGTGGAGCGCAGTGACCAGCATTGATGCTATTAATGTGTCTGTTCCTTCAGGAGACAGGCATGCAGGGCCAGGAAAACCTCACATGTAGCCTCAACACTGGAATTCTCCCACACAATGAAAACAGCTCCTGCTGTGACAAAGAGGGTGACAAGAGGCAGCCGTGTTAACTAGTTTTTTTTATCTCTATGGTATTTGTTCTTTGTTAGGAAATGAAGGGAGAGTTAGGTGCGAGAGGTTAAAAATTCAAGCACTAAGTTTATTTATTATTTATTTATTTATTGTTCATTGCTTCCCTCTCCAGAGTAGTTTATAGCTTTCTATAGCTGAAGAGGAAGGGTGAGTTTTTCTCCAGCCGAGGCATTTAAATGTTCTTACTGATGCATCAAACTGCACTATTTCTGTATCTATGTCACATTAATTTTTGGCCTACAGCAGCAAATCAGAGACCTTGAATTACACTAAAAACCTCAAATTAGACTCTTTTTTTAAATCTACATGAGCTCTAAAATGAAAAACCAACAACTAATGTTGTGTAATGTCAATCACCCATCTCACCCCATCCATAATCTAGCAAGCAAACATAAACTAGCTGCCTGAATAAAAGCAGAAGCTGTATCTTAAAGGGAAATCCTGCAGCGTTTTATGTGGATGTCCAATCAAAATGTGTTTATGGAATAGACAAGTGAAGCAATAAACTCCACAGTGCGTACTATATTGACCGAGTTCTCCTGCTTATAGAGCCAAGTGGCCTACATGTACCAGGATGCATTGCGTGCAAGCTCCTGAAGCCCACGCCCACTGAGCAAGTTAGCTTTTGGATGCTAATCAAAGTTACACAACTAGCTATATCGTTACGTTCAAGCTTCAAGCTAAAATAGTCTGTAGATCTTCCTCGAGACCAGCTACATCATTGTATGTCATGTTGCACAATGGGGGGGAAAAAAGTTCCCAAGTTCTCCCATTTTCTGTCACACTCTGAGACTGGTTGGACTACAATGTTATGACCTGCGCCAGAAAAGCGTGTTTGTGTATGTGTGTACAGAATCAGATGGCCAAAAACGAATCACAGTGTGTGGGTGTCTTTGTAACAATCCTGGTCTCTGCCTGAAATGACTGAGATGTTTTGGGATTTGGCCTGTCAAATGAAAATAACATTTTATAGACTATAGATGAATTACAGATGTAAAGAAAAATCTGTCTTCTAGCACTTTTAAAGCTCACTAATAAATGTCGTACATCATTTGAGAGTCTCCAGGAAGTTTCCAGCCAAATAAATAGTCTGGGACCTAAATCCCATGGATGTATTAAGGAGAACTGGACACTGTCTTCAAAGATGGCTTCCCAATTATTCCTATGAAAGTTGATCATTGGGAACATGCCTAGGCCAGAAAAGCCTCCGCTGGCTTGCTCACGCTTCCGTCTCCAGCCGAGCCGCTTGAGAGCATGTACGTCCAAGGCTTCCTGTTGGCTGTGGCCTTGACAAAACACTGTAAAATGGAGAATTGTGAAAAAAGAGCTTTAGAGATGCTGGAAGGTGCATTTTGTTTCCTTATGAGACAACAAGCTAGCTGTTTCTCTTTGTTTCCAGTCTATATGCTAGTCTAAGCTAACCGCCTAATAATTACCACACAGACATGAGAGTGGTATCAATATCCTCAAATAACTCTCCACCAGAAAGTGAATAAACTATTATATATATTATATATAAATATATTATAACAGGTTAGCCATGTTAGCAAGTCTTAACTTCTTGCTATCTGTTTCTTGTAAACGTGTGGGCTGTTTTTCCACCGTTGTTTATTGTTTTTTCTTGTTTGCCCCTCTCTTTCTCTCTTAGTTGTTTTTGTGCACATTTACTGTATGAAAAAAATCAAACTCAAATAAAAATCCACATTTTGGTTTCTTGTCTTTTGTTTCTCAAGATAACAATTACTCTTGCTGTCCTTGGAAATGAGTTAACTTTTATACGTGTGCGGGATATAAACTATTCTTTGATTTTACTACACCTGAAATGTGATAGGCGTATGTTTTTTTTCAGATATCAAGGATGGAGTCACTGTTTTGGAGACAAAACAGCTCAAGTACGAACATGCAGTGCCTTTACTGTTGTGTGCAGGAAATAGGTTTCCATGGGAAAAATCTCCAACATGATGGGCAAAGAGGAAATACATCATATGGGAGAAATAACAGGAAACTTTGACTTGATAAAGCTGTGTTTGGTGACCCCTACTCATTAAGATTCACAAGTCAGGAAAGGTATCCTCACATTCTGCTCGGATAATCTCCTGATATTGTCTTATCAAACACGAGATCTACAGGAATCTTGAGGGAGAGGTGGCTGTTTTTTACTTTTAAAAAAGTTCTCACAGTTCATTGTTCACATGGGTTTGTCTGAGTTAACATTCAAACAGAGGAAGCAAAAGGGAAACATGCTGGGTTATGTTTGGTTCCTTGTTCCACGCCTCCGAATCACATTTCAAAACCTATATTTCCAGTTCACTGGAGGGTTTTTTATTTACCATTTACCAGTACCTCAGAATGTTAATAGCATTGTCTGGAAACGCATCTTGCTGTTTTCTTTTAATGTCATGTGGCTGCAGGAAAAAGGCAGTCACACATTTTTATAAACCCAAGCGAGAACCCAAGTGCAGTCTGAAGTGTGATGCACATGTGTTTTGTGCAAAAGCCAACACCTGCTCCACCCAGAAACTCAGAGGGGCTGTGTCAAGTTGAATTATTATTACTGAACCTCTACAGCTTGCAAAAAGCACTTAACCAGTTCTTACATACAGTATGTACACTGTAGTAATTCACATGCATTAGTTTAAAAGGCATTGGGGGTGGATAGTGAGTGCAGTCTGCTACGGATGAATATTAATTCTTGTTTAAAGCCATATCATTAGCTTTAAAGCTATAGAACTAATGCATGAAACAAAGCATTTGGTCTATACAAATGTATTGCTGTAGATGTTGGCTTAAAAATTATTTCTTAATCTGTTTAATTGGCCTGACTTATTTGCTAACAACTCCTTTGCCTCTGCATTGCTGCTAACCAGTTACTACCTCCCTGTTCTTTGTTTTGCTCTGTGACTCGGCATGTGGTGGCCAGAAATGAAATGAAATAATGAAATGAATATAGTTTTGTGCTACTAAGCCACACCACAGAGCTGATAGAGGTCTGTGGTTAAGTGGAAACATGAGCATTGCGATAGTAAAAAATTGTTGTCTTTAGGTTGGCCCTTGGCTGCACAGTACAGCCACAGCTGTTGCACAGTAAATATTTCACCCATCATCGAAATACTCTCCCTTTTTTTACTGGTACAAAGACAAGTTGGAAGTCTGAAAAAACAAATCCTCTCTTTGTTTTCTGTCAGTGGCCTGGTTCACATTGCTCTCGGTCTTTTCATTTCACAGGTGTGCCTGCCATTAGACATTTCAGTCCAATATTTGTCTCTGTGCTATTGTCTGTGCTCACTGCTGCGGCAGTGACACCAGTTTGTGACTCAGTGGCAACTAATGGAGTCTCTCTGGGACTACAAAGTATGTGCATGTGTGTTTACGTGTGTGTTTGTTTGTGTATGTTTGTGGGGGGTCATTAAAGTTCCAAAGAGTGACTCAGTCTTCTCTTCTCTTTGAGACCCGTCTCACTTGAGCCAACCAATCGTGTCTGATGGTGAAGGAATATATTATAAAGGAAGAAACAATTAGTAATTGTCTAAAAGTAGGCAATGAAAGGAAGAATATATTGAATATTGCGGTGTGTCCGAGGGGTGTGTGAAATAGAGGTTTTCTGTAGCTATTTTCTCAGAAATTAAGTTTCATAAGTGGATTTAAAATGTGTATGTGGTATGCAAGTGTGTTTCCTTATTTACAGAAATACAAAGAAAAATGAAGTGTAAAACCGCAAACAAGAGAACCGGGCACCTCAAACTCTTTCTGCCACAGTTTCCTGAGGAAACCCACGTCACAACTCAAAAACCTCACATGTTTTGCAGTATGCAACCAGAATGTTCACTGCTCCTTCAAACCGTCACTATCCGGAGTAGTTTACAGTTTTCATTAGCTGAAGAGGAAGGGTGAGTTTTCCTCCAGCTGAGGCATTTAAATGTTCTTGCTGATGCATCAAACTGATGCACTATTTCTATATCTATGTCACATTAATTTTTGGCCTACAGCAGCAAATCAGAGACCTTGAATTACACTAAAAACCTCAAATTAGACTCTTTCTTTACCTGCATGAGCTCAAAAATGAAAAAGTAATGTTGTGTGATGTCATTCACCCATTCTCACCCCATCCATAATCTAGGGCAAGCAAACATAAACTAACTGCCTGAATAAAAGCAAGAAAGCTGTATCTTAGAAGGAGGAAAACCTGCAGCGTTTTATGTTGATGTCCAATCAGTGCTGATGGAATAGACAAGTGAAGCAATGAACTCTACAGTGTGTACTATACTGACCAGAAAAAGCTGAGATCTCCTGCTTTTAGAGCCATGCCGGCAATGTCTATATGTACCAGGATGCATTGCATGCAAGCTTCTGAAGCTCACGCCCACTGAGCAAGTTAGCTTCTGGGTGCTAATCAAATTTACACAACTAGCTATATTGTTATGTTCAATCTCCAAGCTGAAATAGTCTGTAGATCTTCCTTGACACCAACTACATCATTGTTTATGTGTCAAATGCCAGAAGACAAATGGTAGCACTGAGGAATTTGTATCTTCAATTAACTACATTAACATCAAAACTGATTGGACAAATTTTACCTTTAACCGGTGCCATGCCATTATTCTGAAACCCCAATAATCCGAAAAATGTCCCATTGGGCCGAAAGCCTATTTGTCTCACAGCCGTTATACCAAAAACACTCACCCATTGTACAAAGGCCCATTGTCTGGAAAATACACACTAACTGACATAATTAACATACTTAGTTCAACCAAATGCACATATGTCATGGGAAATTTTAATTTAGATTTAAATATATTCTTTAAATAGTCAGAACTTGCTGTTAGCAGAAAGTTGTCCCTCTGTGAGAGCATTTGAAAGATCTTATCTTCTATAAATACATACAAGAGTGGCCAGACATCAACAAGAGAAACAATGAAGCATTCCTCTAACCACTCTCTTACCTACAGTATCTTCAGTGACTCAGTCACTACTGATTTACGGATTTAATGGCTCCTTAGACAAGCCACAGTGTCCCACATTAATTACCAAGCTTCTCATTTCCTACCACAGATACCAAGTGATGTCACAGGGATATATAGTCCTAAGAGCATGCAAAGTAAGTGGGTCAAATATTTATAGACATGCATGGAGAGGACGGTGGTACGATCTTGGGAGAATCATGACCGATGACCTGCACACTTGGTAGACAAGATTTTGTTCCTCAACCAAGTGAATTAGCTACATGTGCCGTCCAGACACTTTCTGTTGTAGACCAGAATACCTAAATCCCAAACAACACACACACAGCAGCGGGGACTCCGACTGACTGAGCTGGCTGGAGGCAGGATCATCTCATTAAAACCGCTGGTATCCAAACAGAGCTGAAATCCAGCTCCCCATCCTTCCTGCTCTGCTCACTCATCCCCCTCATAAGCTTTGCAGTAAACCCCCTGTATTTAAAGAAAACCCATTCCATCTGATCTTCGAACCTCATTCAACTTGAACACTGCAACGATCTGTTTATAGTGATTAAGGGCGGCATCTGCTTATAACTGGTGAGAGAATCATGCATAAACATGTGACTCACAGCGAGAACAGTGGGAAAGGGATTGGGAGATAATTGGCTTGAATTGAAACAAGACGAGGACACTGGAGCCGTTTCCAAAGATCAGACTAAAGAACGTGGAATCTCAAAGGCTAATCATGATAATAACAGCAACCATGTGTTCAAATAAATTACCTTATCCAGCAATGACACAGCTCTCTACTCACTTCAGACAGCTCATCATAATAAACAGTAGAGTAGGACGAGATTATTCAGAAAGGCATTATTTTCCAAGACATATCAACAACAAAAAATTTAACACATATGATGGCCCAGAGATGTGACTGGTGTGAAAGTGTCCAGATGAGGCAGGTTTTTGGAGAGTTTCGGCTCTCTGGGAACTGTGTTGCATAGCTGCAAGCGTTCTCATGCAAGGCTACAGTTACTGAGCCCCAAGGGTCTGGAAAAGCTGAAAGAATATACTCCTTGTCTCCTGCTAAGGTTTTACAGAAGAATACCGCGCATACCTTCACAGTCCACAGTAACACAGCCAGCACTCAGGACAGCAGGGTGCTGGGGTCCCCTGGTCGCCATGTGCTGGGTCCTGTCACCTTTATTTAACGATCAGAGTCACAGAACATGTGGTTATTCACAGCAACTGGGGTCCCGCAACTGTTTCTCCATTTCATAACTACTGCTTCGAAAGTTGCAGAGAAAGTGACAGGCCAACAGTCAGTCTGATGACACGGTGTACTGCGAGTACACCGTGTCATCAGATTGACTGTATCATTCAAAAAGCACATTCGATGTCATATCCTACTAAATACAATTTTGTTATTTTTATTCAAATCATCTTTAAATCATCAAACTGTTCTTAATTTGAGCAGCTACTTTGTTAAGTTGTAGCCAGTTTAAGGGATAAAGGTCTGGTTACAACAGCGTTTAAAATAGTGAAAAAAAACCTGCAATGAGTTTGCTCTCGGGAGAAAATCCACTTGAATGTTTCATGTCGAGCTCAACTTTAGCGAACTTAAGTGACGTGTGAATATGCCGTCTTAGACGTGAGCCATGTTCACAGTGCTCACCTTTAAAAGAATGGAGAGCAAAAATGGAAAAAGCTTTTGTAACTCATCCACTTTTATTGAACATCCTTGTTTTGGAGTGTAAACTGCTTAACTTGCTTGAGCTTAATGGCTCAGAGGAAGATGATCTCAGGCTCACTTAGAAGTATCGACTCATTGTTGGTTTTGTTATTTCCTTTAAAAAAAAAGGTATGTTCTATAAATTCAAATAATATTATGTGAAATGATTTTGGTTCGAATAATGGGATTACTTTACTTTTCAGATTTAGATTTTAAAGGATATAAAAAAACAGTCAGTCCATAAAAAACAACACATTGTTAAAAATGATCCCAGTGCTTCCCAGCCTTACAAAAGGCTTGGGCCTTCTGTTTCAGATGTCTAAGAGTTGTTAGCAGTTCAACCAAAGAGACATTTCCGCTCTAAACTTCTCACATGGCTTAATTTCATTGTTTCAGTCCCCAATTTAACAGATATTTAACAAAAAAAGACAAAGATTAGAAAGTCCAACAAAAGAATATAAATTTGTGTGGCATAACTAACCCATTGGACCCTTAGGTTGGGAACCACTGTACTAAACTACCTAACTGTATATAAAGTAGTTAAAACTAGCTCCACCTCGACCGGTTACAACACTAACGCATATCAGTATCAACAATCTAATAACGTCATATATAACAATACATCAGTCACAGGGGAAATTTTATTGCAGAACCACTAATGTTACTTTTAATTCTTTATGTACATTTTGCTGATAATACTTTAGTAGTATTTTGAATGCAGGACTCTTGCTTCTTTTACATTGTTGTTCTGGTACTTTTACTTAAGTAAAGGATCTGAATACTTCTTCCACTGGGTTTCATTTAGAAAAATATTGTCAAATCTACGCAGGTCACACAGTCTGCATTATATGAGTCATATACACCACAAGCATAATGGGTATTTTCCTTTTTATACAAATTAGTTGACATTAGCCATGAGATCAGACTCTGTGTGGGTGTGAGATTTGAGTTGGGTGTTCTGCAGACCAGTGGTAAGAGTGTAGCTGTATGATTGTGACACATGATGTGTTTCAGTACGTGTATACAGTATGTGTGATTGTGTGAGCATGCACACTTTACAGTTATGTGTGTAAGTGTCAGCATGTGCCAAGCTAGGCTGGTTTTAATAGGTTCCAGCAGTTGGATATGTGTCAGCCAATAAAAACATGAGAACCTACGAAATGTTAAGCAATTCACTTCCTGTAACAGTGGGTTTATCAACGCTACGAGTGCCAAAGACAAATGGCTTGTTCTGCTGGTTGCGTGCACCAGGTTATTGTATTGAGATAATACTTTCTCGCTCCAGCTACAGGAAATGACATAGGAATGGGAGAGTTGGTCCCCAAAAACACATTTAACACAGCTAAAAATGATTCTTGATCCAAAACCCTGCAACCAGAGAAGGAGAGAGGCGCAAGTAGAACCCCGTAATCTAAGAAAATCCTTATATTTTCTTTATTACAGTGATTACAATGATAAAACACACCTCACATGTTTTCAAAGTGAAGCAATGAAGCACATTGACATTTTAAATCCATCTAAGGTGGCTCCCAATGGGCCAGTATTCCCTTTATTTCTCTTCCTTTTATGACAGACACACATGAAACCAGAGAAGGACTAACAATACTTTTGGTTTCAGTTAAGTACAGGATCAGTGAAACATACCCGGTCTGGCCTCTGTGATGGTCTGGGTGAGCCAAACAGCCTGCTGGTTTCCCCTGCATGGGCCCACACCACACTCACAGAGCACGCTCATAATGAAGGGTTTCTGCTCTGCTTTTTTTGGAACCACTATGAAACAATGTACAGATTATATTTACTTCACAAAATGTGCTTCAAATATAAGCAGAGAGACACAGACGAGGGGAGAAAGTCAGACTTTATGGTGAATTCATACCAGTAGCCTATAGTCTTTTTGCTCTTGTTAGATTACAGATGTCTTCTTGGGAGGTCTTTCTGAAGTTCGGCAAGTCAAAAGAAATTTGCTTCATTACACTGAAGGATTATCATGTAGCAATAAAAATGTTGTTTTGTCTGCCTGTGTAAAGAGGCTCATAATACTCCAATCATATATAATAAATGGCTTTCACCACAGCATTAGGCAAACGGCGCCAAGTAAACAGATATAATGCAATGCAATCACTAAGAATATTAAAGTGGTCAATCATAGCTTGCAGTATCTGTTTTTATTTATATGGTGTAGGGCTCTGAGTAATCCCAAATACATATTATAAACCCACAGGAACTGATTTCATCATAGTATCAGTACAATAGAGCCAAGTTAGATCCATTTGATAAACCCTGGCAGCCTTATGGCTGCACATAACGCAGTTTACAACGGGGGCAGATTTACCGATCAAAATTCAAAGTAATTTTTTAAGTCGTGGGTCCTTTATTTCAGACAGAAGTAAACATTTCTAGCCAGTCGGCATCATTTTTCTTACTGTCAGATTTGACCAGCTGTAGCTAGTTAGCTAATTAAGCTAACATTAGCCCCATGAGTTGGTTGAAACTTTATTGATATCTTGTGTTACAACAGACTAAAATAAGGTAAAAACTTGAGACCACTGGTTGCAAATATAAAAAGTATAGTTTTAGGAGGTCCTGAGTCAATTAACTCAATATGGCTGCGCCTTTCACCTTATCACCTCTGCATTTCACTGCATTTTTCATAGAATAGCTTTCCTGATAGGAAGTCAGCCTCTGCGGTCTGGCCTGTAAAATTTACAGCCTTATTTTCATTGGAGGTGAAATGCTTATACAATCGTTTAGTGAATAGAAATGTGTGTGGGGCGATTGGCCAGTGGGAGTGTATGCTGAAAGGTACAGCTATTGAACTGAGACAATGGAGTGTTGTAAGAGAGTATTTTTAACCAGCACGCTAAGCACCTTAAAATCACGTTTTACCTCATTTGCTATGGCAGTGATAGACTCATTTATAATCCTTCTGTCTGGCTGATATCTGTGACATTTCCTCAATACATATTAGATTTGCTATTGTATTACTAATCTCCTCATACCTGTGTGCTGCCTGCTTCCTTTATATACAGCTATGCAGGCTTTCATTCACTGACTAACACCCTGGTGAAAGCAATTCATTACTTTGTCCTGGGAAAAGCAGCAAATAAAACCCAACAACTGTGGTTTTGGTTTTTTGATTAACAACACAACTCACTACAGAGAAGTACAGGATATGTTCAGCAAGATTAATCCCATGTTTTATTTTTTCTAACTTGTGTCAAGAAGTACCTAAAACCCTGACAAAGACCAAAGATGCATCTCATCAGAGGAATGTTGAATTTTCCTCAACATCGTCATCCCACAAAAGGAGCTGTTTATGACTTTATTCCCCCCATACTGAACGCCCACACTCCCTCTGTGTGAAAGTGAAGGGAGCTCTTCCGAGAATCTGACCTCCAACAATGGGTGCTGGTGGGCCTTTGGCGGGTCAGTAATTGAAGAAGTTTGAATAAATCTCACAGAGGCCGGTTACTAATTCTCATGACTCACCCCCACCATGCAGTCCGTCACACATCCCTCCCCACCCACCCTGCTCTCCCCTTTCCCCCGATGTGGGAACAGCTCTTTTGCTCTTTCTTCCATTCTGTCCTCCAAGATGAACTCATCCCAAAACCGCCGCTGTATGAACAAAACAAGCTTTCATAAAACTGCCCATTCACATCTCACCCCCCTAACAGCTAATGTGGAAAAAAATACATATGTATGAAAGTATGAGCTAGCCTGTCAGTGACCACTGCACGGCAGCCAGTGAATTGTAAATGACAGCATCTGTGGAGGATATTGTCACTGTGGAAACATCTCAAATGTCAACCTTTAAGGATTAAGAAAAGGTTTGCAGATTGACAGGCATACATTTTTCACTTTACCTAATTTGGTTGTGAAACCGACATTGGATCATATGATCCTTTGCTATAAGTTAAAACACGAAAATCACCCAAACTGGAGTTAGAAACTTTTTACTGTCACAGAGAAACCCTAATAGGAAAGACTGCTTCTTTATCAAGGTTGACCTGGTGCCTTTTTGAGGTTTATCAGCAAATGCAGGACAAGGAGAGGGTGAAGGGTGGAAGGTTAAATGTTAAAATGTGGGAATGTGGAGACAGAGCGAAGAAATCGTCTGTAAAATGAAGTGAAACAAAGCCTCCATGGTTTGTAAAAGAGGGCCGAAGCTGACATCACTGACACTGTGATCTGCTGAATATTGCTTTAAAGTTTGGTTTTTGAGCTTATTTATTCAAGGATATGCGTGACAAAACACAGACAAACATGAAAAGAGGTGGCTTTAAAGGAATAGTCGATTAGCTTAGCTTACAAAAAATACATCTACTAGTATTTCTAAAGGTCACTAATTAAAGCACCATATCTGTAGCCTACAAAAATCTAAGTATTGAAACAAGAAGTTGTGGTTTTACAGGGGGTTATGTGTCGGACGCAATAGCTACACAGTGACAACACTGATAATTCACAAGCTACCGCCAGCAGTTGGTTAGCTTAACGTAGCTTAAAGACTGGAAACAGAGGGAAAGAAAGGCCAAAGGTAACAAACGCAACACATTTGATTTGTAACAAATTTGTTTGCCAGAACCAGTAACTTTCTGGAGTCTCATTGAAACCCTACAGTCACCATAAGGTTGCTAGCACAGATACTAGAAAGTTACCATCCAAGACACAGTCTTGCACAACTCATCATTTTTACACATTGGTGTTTGCGCAGTTTAAACAAACTATACATAACATGTCAATTTGTGAGTTTTAAAGGTACTGGTATGTGGTTCGGTTAGTTTTGTACAGAGCCTTGCTTGCTATTTCCCCATTTCTAGTCTTTGTACTAAGCTACAGTAAGCTGACAAATTGAGAGTGTTTTCAATCTTCTCATCTAACTCTCGGATGAACACAAAAAATCTAACTATTCCTTTAACAGAAAATATATCTGAATGGTATCAATTATTAAACTATCCTTAAAAATGCTCCAGAGGGCCTAAAAAAAGTCACTACAAACCAAACAAAATACGAAAACATATGTCATGCCAGTGAATGTGACCAAAGCAATTAAGTGAAATTCAAATAGTAGAGCGGTGGCTTTTTGACTAATGAGGTAGAACACTTGGTGTCAACAATGCTGACTGAGCCATCTTCCTTTAATAATAAATACAAGGCTGATTTCCTCTCTTCGCAGGCCAAGAAAGCCTGGCGGTCAACCTAAAACACGGCTCTGCAAAACTTGTGGGATTCAGTTTCAGTGATGCCATCGTGGATTTTAATAAACACAGCTGTAAGTAAGCTGAGCGAAAGTCATGAATATGCAGAAAATTACTAAACAATCATTCGTCTGCAGTATCTTGAGAACAAGAACTGGTGAAAGGTTTACATAGCAAATGAGGATGTTTGTGTTTGCATATAGACACAACTGACATTCACATATGCTCAGTTTATGTCTAATCAAAATGGTCCCGAATGGCAGCCTCTTCCTGTGTTTATTTGTACCAGAAAATCCCCACTGACTTAAGCAACTTCAACAAAGCTTTTTCCGCCTCTTGACTCATACACAAAAAATATCTACTTTGGAGTAGGTTTTTTTTTAAACAACTTTGTTTATATCAGGGGAATTAATTAATGCATTTTATTGTGCATAGGCAGACTATAAAGACTGTCTGGCTTCAACACAAACGAAAAACTTCAAGTGTATTTTCCTTGTAAAAACATGAGGTCTGGATCACAGCAAAATGCTATTAGATGGTCAGCTCTGGTGAAAGAATTTACACGTTCCACAGACCCACTACATAAGGCATACTGTATGTAAATGTCACTTTTTTACAACAGTTGGAGGCCAGTTTTTAAAGATTTGCATCTGTTTGCATGATAGAGGAAACACAATTAAATGAGGGGCAGAAGAAATGGTCGAGCGAACCGGGCTGTGCCCTCGCTCGAGTTTGAGTTTAATGCTGTAGATGCAATCTGATCTGAATTTGAATGCTTTGACTCTGAGGCTTTGAGTCTTGTTGGATAAGAAAAGGCGGGACAACAGACATGCAGTCTGAGCAGCTGGAGACCGGAGACCAGCGGGGAGAGTCAGGTAGCTCGCCTGACAGAAAAACAGTGGACAGCATGGAAGCAATGGAAAAGAAACATATCCAACATTTACATATGCTCTTACCATTTTCCCTTATTAGGAGCTCAAAGTGAGGTCGCTGCCCCGCACAGCTGCACATGAAACAGTGTGGCAGAAATGCTGGACTTTGACAAAGGCGAGCTATTTCTAGGCTTCCCATAAATCTCTGGCAGCAACTACAGCGCTAGACACTATGTTGGGCATTTCTCTTTTTTAACATGGGCTCTGTTGTAGCAGGTTTTTTTCTAAACGCCATGGATTTCCTCTCTCTCTAATACACAAACACGCAGGAAGAGCAAAACAAATCATGACCTCAAGCTAACCTTCACTTTCGAGAAAAGACATCGACCATTTTCCAAACTGTGCCTTTCTGCTACTGCTCATTTACGATTACGACACTTCATTCTGAATGTTCCTTCTGCAAGACTTTCCAGGTAAAAATGAGTCTAGTCTACCACGCAGCCGGCGTATGAAAGCGTCATATAGCACAGCTTGACACTATATTCAAAACTCAGAAAATAATTTCAGGAATAGCTCTACAACACTTCATGTCTTTTGTGCAGTTATATGACGAGATATGTGCCACTCTCATCTCTGTGTGATTAATATGTAGCTGTCAGCAGCCGGTCAGTTTAGCTTAGCATAGAGACTGGAAACAGCTAGCCTGGCTCTGTCCAAAATTACTAAAACCTCTATGTAACACATTATATTTCATTTGTTTAATCTGTACAAATATTTAAGGTTTTTTGGGGGGGGTTTTGTGCTGGATTATTTCTTGGTTGAGACTTCCTGTAGTCTCAGCTGGTTGCTGTTTCAGGCGAAGAAATATACCAGCACACAGTTTTACACATCATTTCTGTATTAAACAAACATATCGATATAATGTGTTAATAAGGGAGCTTTACAGAGGCTTGTAGTGGGATTTGTTTGCACAAACTGGCTCTATCCAGTCTTTATGCTAAGACAAAACTAAGAATTAAACTAAGACAAACAGCTTCTGGTTCCATTTTCATATTTAATGGAAAGTGGTATGTATTTTCTCATTTAACTAAAAGTAATAAAGCATATTTCCCTAAGTGCTGAACTATTTCTTTAACACCCCAGTCTAAACGTCCTTGTGACAAAAGGAAAGCAGCTAGCTACCGAGCAGCTAGCAAAGTCTACTGTAAAGCAAACCCTCACTCTACATTCAGAAGCCTTAACAACTGATTGTCTGAATTAGAAAGGTGTGAAGGGTTTCTTTTGTACTTGCGAAATAACATTATCCATTAAGGCTGTGTCTTGAACTGTTAGCGAGAAGTGAAAATGTCATTTTGAGGTGTTATTTTGCATTATATGGACCACCAGTAACACCTCAGAGCAGAGAAATGCAACAGGTTTCAGCAGGCGATGCAAGGCTTTCAAAAGGTGTTTTTAGTGTGTGAAGTGAAGCCAAATGGGGTCTTAAATTTTATTTTTATTTTTTAAGTAGTAAAATAGGAAGAAGGGGTTCATGAACTGTCACCCCCGTCCCAAAAGTAGGCAGCAACTTTAGGATAATTTTCCATAAACATGCCATCAGTCAGTGACAAACAGCAGCCAAACGAGTAGCGAGTAAAGGAGACAACACAAGCAGCAGTAAATCTAAAGCAGGCTATCATGACAAAAGCAGGAGTGACTGACTTCCTTTCTACAGGCGCATTAACGTCACAGGAAAAATCACCCAGAGCTAGGAGTGCTGGACAGAACATACTGAATACAGAAAGCCCCTCCACCACCACCACCATGTCCTCCAGGCAGTGAGACGACTGGGTGCGTCCGGACAGGGCATGCTGTTCTTAAGGTTTGCCTGTGGCCTGAGGGAAGAAGCAGTGACGGAGCAAATCCCCACTGTGGGAAAAAAAGAAAGAAGAGACAGAGCAGAGTCATGCTGTCATGTCTTTGTGTGTTAAGTAATCAGAGGCAGCACGCTGAGAGATTGTCACAGTATCACTGCAGGGGGTTAACTGCCACTTGGCTGCCAGTTTCAACCTGGTTATCACTTGGGTGGGCCTCGGGGTAGAGAGGGAAGGCAGAACAAGATGAGTCAGGCAGCACCAACAGCAGACACCAACTGGAAATCACTTAAAGGGGGCAAAAAACGGATCCCAGACGAGCAGGTGTGACGGAGCTAAAATGAGAACAATTCTGTTGATGTGGGGAGAAAGAAAATAACTATTTATAGAGGCAAAAAAGACCACCAGGAAAAAGCCATCTCTCAATAAAACGCCGTCACTACATATAAAATCTTCCATCGGATGGTGAGTAAGTTGTTGATTATGTTAAGTGTTGGTTGCACGTCACTCTGTAGTCACAGTCCCCCTCCTGTGTGTCAGTTCCTACCAGTGACTTCATCTGTGTTTTTCTCAAGGATATCCCTCTCCTTTCTAGGCACAATGAGGCAGCTTCCTGTTTAGAGAAGGCCCAGTCCGGCCTTCACTCGCCCGCCCTCGCCTTACGTAATTTCTCTCGTCGTTTCTGCCAGTGTCCCGACAATGTCACATTAGTGGTTTGAGATGATTCTAACTTTACTACTACTACTACGATGGTGGTAGTCTCAGTGAGCAAACAATATATTAATAGCGCTGAATAGAACAGAGACGGTGTCATTCCATTCAGATATGATTACTGGTGCGTCCTGGGGAACGTCGTGCTACATTTGGGGGGCCGAGGTAAAACAATTCAAAATAAAAAGTAAGAGCTTTCAGTTTCAGGAGATATGTGTAACGCAGTTTGAGACACTGGTTGAAGTGGCAACACGAGAATGTAGAGCTACAACTAATAATTATCTTTACCATCAGAAAATCTGAAGATAATTACCGTTTAAAAATGTGTCCAAATAGTGAAAAACGCCCCTCTCAATATCCCTGAACCCAGTGACATCTATAAATTATTTGAAACAGAATGTGAGTTTCTATCTGTTTTTATGTGAACCTGGAAATTACACATAAACACACATATATACATACATATATAGCTGATATATGCTCATGAAAAGTAGGTATCTAAAGATGACAGCTAAAGAAATAATGGATTAGGTGATAAGACTTCTGCTGTCCAGCTGTGTTTGCTATTGTGATTGTAATGAGATATAAAGGGTAATTAAACTAATTTAATCCCAGTCCCCCAATCTTAATTTCTTTAGCACTTTTTACAACACAAATACTCCAATCAACAATACCGCAAGATTTTTTACTTAACTGTTTGAGCCTCACTGTGCAGAATGATGTATGTTTGACAATAAAAGCCTGTTTTAATCTGCTGAAAGTTTCTCTGAGCTCAACTCAAATATGTGTGTGAGACGTGAACGTACAAGTATTATTTTCACAACCAGTGTGGTTCGATATGAAACTTAGAGAGGAGTGAAGTGCGATGTGAGAACATGAAGCCTCCAGTGCACATGTAGGAGACATCTTGTGCCCAGCTGTTTAACTTTTAAAAATAAAAAGATTAGCATTTTCATAGATTCTGGAGTTTTTCAAAGAGGGAAAAGGGGTCATTTTTTAGAATATGAGGTGAGGTAATTGATCTTTTTGTGCACAAATTATCATTAAAAGCAGAGTATTTTCCAAGAGCCTTAAACGTGTCTTTAGGGGGCTCTTTAAGGGGGGAAAAAGGACCTCTAAATGACATGTCTGCCAGAAAAAAGTGTTGTTTTTTTTCATCTGTGAGCTAAAAGATAATTACAGATGAAGCCTATCTGAGTATGTTATTTTCTGAAATCTGGGGTTTCTGGACTGCAAAACAGACCCAGCCACACCAGTCTCCCAAATTACTATTTTTCCACTGACAAATTAACTGTGGTTTTTAGTTTTTAAGTTTACTTCTAAGTGTCATGTTTGTCTTTTATTAACTGTGGGAGAGAGAAAGAGAGAGAGAGAGATTTCCACGTAATCTGACAAACCAGAAGAGCAACATAGAGCTGCAGTGATCGACAGCCATAATTACACACAAAAGCATATTGAATACAAACAGGAGCGAAAAAATCACTTGGCAACGTTTTGCAGAAACCTGGTTGTACCTGGGGGCAAACTGATAGGGTGGCAATATCACTTTCTTCCTTCTTCTTTTGAAATAACAAACACATTAGATGTCACCGAGCTCTAATTCCTCCTGAGGGCAAATCAGAAAAAAGAAAGGAAAAAAACCCTCAAGGGGTCAGACGGAGGAGGGAGTAAAATCGTTGAAGGGCACAAACATTATAGACCAACCCACTGCATGTTGAGTCCTGCCCTGCTCTTTTCCCACATCATACTCACATGTCGCTGTGGAGCGGTGAGAGACTGAGTGCGCGTCCTCCCCCTGTCCTCCTCCGGCCGTGGGATCCCTTCTGTCGTTGAGGTTTCACTGGATATTTACACGCTTTTACAGGTGCGTGAAAGAGTTTGTTAAAGTCTCGTTTTTAACCGTGTTGTTCTGATATGATGCCTAAAAGAGGCGTGAAATGCGTCTGTGCGGCTGGGTGATTCATTTATGGTGACTTTACTCTGTGCGAGTGGTCATTTTTAACTCTCAGTAGCTGGGACTTGTAGACTTTGGACGTTATTAATGAATACAAACCTTTTTTTTTTTTTACTGTATGCCTCTATGTAGAAACTATTAATCAATAAGATCAGTCTTTACAATTGTCTGTAACAGTTTAATTTGCCGGTTTGGATACTTTCATGCGTATTTACGCATAAATTAAAAAACTATATAATGACAATAAAGCTTAAGAGTTAGTTTCTAGTTGTTTTCCTTTTTCCCAGACGTGGGTTTAAATCATGACTGGCAGGAAAACACTCCCATTAACGTCAATGTATTTTTAAAAAGAAAGTTAAATTAAAACTTTTTAATCCCACTGAAGCCATAACCCTTTTTTCCCTACAGGTTATTACTGCATGTTCCGCACTGGAGGCTCTCCCCCTCATTAACCATGCAGATATGATCGCTATTATGTCCAATAATCATGTATTCTGGATATTGTAGAGGGTTTCTAAATTAATGCAATATTCCATTTCCTATCGTTAATAATCGCGTTTGGTAACTTTATCTCCCTCTTCTTCACTGCAGACTGGCTCTCATCGCCTCCTAGTGCGCAGCCCGGGCATTGAAAACGTCTGATTTTTGGTGGAAAATTTCTCAAACCACAGGAAATCCTACTTGATAGCTTCAAAAGGAGCACTTTTTGCCTCTACATACAACAGCTGACTGCCTCTGTCTTTTTAAAAAAACAAAAAAAACAAAGAAGGAAATGCACAACCAGAGGACTATATGACACCTTCTCTGTGGATCTAATCATCAACTCAGAAAAGAAAAAGGCATCTACCCTCTGGAAGCTCCAAATAATGGCCACAGAGACTTTCCACGCTGCCTATGCTGCTGAGCACCCGTCAGCAATGCCCGTGTCCCCTTCCGAAGGGAATCTGCTTCGGATGTTTCGCGCGTACCAGAGCAATGAAGTCATCATTGAGCATTACAACTACACAGGCAAACTGAAGGAGAACAAATACAAGGAAGGACTCAAACCAGAGGCCATAGCTTTCCTGCTCGTGTGCCTGCTTATAGTTGTAGAAAACGCAGTGGTGCTTGTGGCGATCTGGAAGAATAAGAAGTTCCATCTGCCCATGTACTACTTACTGGGCAACCTGACTCTATCTGACCTGCTCGCAGGCTTCACTTACATGGTAAACATCATCATGTCTGGTGCCAACACATTATACATGACCCCGGTGCTGTGGTTCCTGAGGGAGGGGGGTGTGTTCATCATGCTTGCCGCCTCCGTCATCAGCCTGCTGGCCATTGCCATTGAGCGCCACGTGACCATGGTGAGAATGAAGCCGTACCAGGGGGACAAACAGGGGCGAATGTTTGCTCTGATTGGAGCGAGCTGGGTGCTGTCTGTGTTCTTGGGCATCCTGCCGGTCCTGGGCTGGAACTGCATGGGGCAGCTGGACCAGTGCTCCACAGTCCTCCCGCTCTACGCCAAGAGTTACATCCTCTTCTGTATCACCATCTTCAGCGCCATCCTCATGTCCATCGTGGTGCTGTACGTCCGCATCTTCCGCATTGTCAAGTCCAACACCCAGCGCCTTGGCTCAGTCCCACAGCGCAAAGGCCTCTACCGCAAGTCCCAGAAGTACATGGCCCTGCTGAAAACGGTCACCATAGTCCTTGGGGTCTTCATCGCGTGTTGGCTGCCCCTCTTCATCCTCCTCCTGCTGGACTTCTTCTGTCCAGCCAAAAGGTGTGAGGTGCTCCTGAAAGCGGACTATTTCCTGGGCATCGCTATGTTCAATTCCCTTCTTAACCCCATTATCTACACCCTGACCAGCAAGGACATGAGGAGGGCCATCCTCAGGCTGCTCTGCCGACCCTGCCTCTTAACTAAAGACGGACAGGTGAAGAAGATTGGGATGGCCTTCCTGGAGTGCAGCACGAGTAAGACTGATGCGGCCTCTCACAGACTGGAGGGACTGGAGACGACAGTATCCTCTGGTAACTTAACACCCTCTACTATCAAGGCCATTTACCCCAGGATGTCGAAAACATGACACGGTGGCTCACTTAACACTGAGAGCATTCAGACTCGGACTACTGTCACAGCCAGGCTGCTTCTCTCCAGTCTGAGTTGCATAAGTGTAAACATGTATGACAGGAGCTGAAGATTTGTGTTGCACTAAAAGTTAAGGTATTAATCTTCATGGAATAGAGCAAGCTCTATGTATGTGATAGATGTCCAAACTGGGAGAAAGACATTCACTTTTTCAACTTTATGTACATGTTTTCCATTACAGCTCAATCATGAAAAACAGGAAATGTCAATGCATTAATAGTAGCTGGCAGTTTCTTGTGAAAAACCGCATTACATTTGTCTTTTAGACATTAAAAACAAGGCCAGTATTTGTCAAGGGACTCCCCTTCTGGAGTTTGATTTTTTTATTAGTGTTTGCTTTTGCACCTAAAATGAAATCAAAGACTGTGTGCAGACGCTTCACATAAATACTTCCAATCATGCTGCACATCTGCTACACCGTGGCCAAAGCCCAAACATGAGATTTATCCTTATCTCCTCTCCCTGTGTAGCATATAATGATATGTTGTTACAAACACAGAGCATCCACACCCAAACTCGGCTGCCAAAACCATGTAATTTCTGCCATGTGAGTTTTGGTCAGCAGTAATTCTGGGCAGAGGTCCTCTCGGCCGAGATCAGAGGCTCAGCGGGCTGGAGACGCACTAAACACGTCATATGGAGGGTTGGTGCTGAGCGGTTTGCAGCTTTGGAGGTCCCTTCGACATATGTAGCGACACATGATGAATGACTAAAAGCAATAAAGCTGACAGTGGAGGTTTGTTGACGCCTTTTTGGTCCAAAGAAGTAGAACATCACAGAGATATGATACAGTAAAGCTTGTGGACAATAAGAACAAAAGACAGAAGAGTCTTTTTCTTTTTGGAGAACATTCATCATGAAATTATATTAATACATTTTTCTTGTGAGAAAGCGCAGCTCTAATCTTGTCCCACACGGCAGAAATCTGTTAAACCCACACACAAAGAGTGTTTGGGCTTCAAAGTGAGGGGGAATTTCATTGTAGTCATAATGACACAAAACCAAATATTATTGTACATAAATGTAAAGAGAAAAATTTATTTACTGACTTTTTTTTAGTATTCTTTGTAAATATCTGTAGCCTTTTCTAATCTCATCAGAACTGCATTTTGTATTGTAAAAACCCCACTTAAGTTATGATGCCAGTTTTATATCTGCACTGAATAAAACATATGTGAATGATGTTTACATGGTGGTTTGAAAATTCATTTCATCCTGAAATTTTCTTTCTCAGACAGGTCTCAATAATTTGTCTGAAAGTTCTCATCTCTCACTGCCCAACATCCTTCCCATTTGTATATACACACACACACATACTGTATGTATAGCACTCAATATTGTGATATTGCTATAAGATGATATAACCAGAAATAAAATCTAATATAAATTAAAATATATTGTGCTATTTTTTATATTATGCTATATGCTGTTGAATTTTTTTTCTGTGATTTTTATACAATTTTGATATTATCTCATTAAATGTGAATAATTTGTTATAAATACTGAAACAATGAACTATTGGGAGATGTGAATCTCTTTTGCTTTAACAAAAATTAATTATTCCTTTTGCCCCAAATGAATACACAAATTTGGGTTTATAAAACACAGATTGACCAGAAAAACAGAAACAAATGTCCTTGTAATAAATTAAACCTTGCTGACACTGTACAACAGAGGTCTTAACACCTCGCTAACTTCTGACATCATAGTTAAGGATGATGCATTAGATCCAATCCATTATCACTTACTCCCAAGTGAGCTGATGTTTAGTTATAAAAGTACACTAGTTAGTAGTACCAAGTTAAGCATTAACAGGTGAGTAAAATGAGTGTGCCACTTGTTGAGCGTTAACACGAGGCTTCAACAAGGCAGCGATAAAAGGAAAAATAAAGACAAGCACATAGAACCCCTTCTCCATTTAAACCACCTGTTAACCACTTGATATGATATGTGCCTGTGGCTGAGGTACAGATGAAGTTGCAGAAACAAGGCAGTGTTAGCTGTCAGCTGCTGTTTACCGTAAGGAAACCACATTTTGGTGCTTGATTCTTCCAAGTTATGGTACGTGTGAGTATGAGCCTCTTCAACAACCGTACGTCACCCTGCCCACTCTTAACCACTCGCCATGCTTCAGTGGTACGCAACCATGGCGTGAAGTCTTTTTCAAAGAAGGTATAACTTTCGGTTCACAGTAGAGCAGACGGGTAAATAATAACACATCACACACTACGTGGGTGTTGTCAGTGTTTCCTGGTTTAGATTCCAGCATCCTGTTCTATAATGCCAATGTTTTTTGCTAACTCATCACTATCATGCCTGAATTTGGACAAATTACAGAGATGAATTTAATTGTTTTGTATGGTGCAGTGACATTTATTGATGCCTATGGCAATAATGTATTGGCACAGGTTGATATCTACATACATCAGTGCTTAAAGAATAACGCCAAATAAAATGTAAGTATTAACAATATTACTGTACAAAACAGTAACACTCATTATAGTCATTACAGGTTTTAGCAGACTGGGGGATTGTTGAGGTCTAAAATCCCTGATTTCACTGAATTGTTAGGCAATTAAATAGCGAAAGAACATGAAAATGACAAGAATAGTGTTTTGTATAGTTCATTAAAAGGTCAAAGGCAATTTGTTCCAGTGAGAATAAAAGCACCAGTAGTTTGGTGACATTCAGCTCATTGTTATGATTGGTGAAACTCGTGGGAAAATTAGGTCAAATTAGCAGAAAAGTTACAGTGACTGGACAAAAATTGCAAAATGGTCGTGCAGAATTCATAGGGATTGGTATATCTGCATGAATTGTTGCACTGCAACTTGCTGGAGGGACTGACATCTGTCAATGTGAGCCAGGCTTACATTGCCAAAACCAGATTCAGTGACAATGGGGGGCACATGAAAAGCTCAACTAATCAGCTAACTCAGCTAAATTGTATTTTGAATAAAAAAAATATTTGTGTTAGGGATGGAAAATAAACCAGAGGCAAAAAGGATTACATAGCAGTCTGAAGCTGTTCTTTAGTAAATGTACAACCAGTAAGCTACCCATCAACCTGAGTGAGTGATCACCCACAAGTTACAACTGACTGAGTTAAATAATTCAGTAAAAGTGAGCAAATGATTTAAATTCTTAAAAGTAAGGATGGATGGTTGAAATAGATGTATTTAATTATATCAGTAAAAGTACTGATATAATTATTAATTAAAAAATAGTTGACTAGTTAGCTAAATGTATGGATATACAAGTGAAATAGTTTGTTTCTGCCTCCAGTAGTATGTGTGCAAATGGCAAAGCAACCGAAACACTGAAAGATAAACTGTATGAAAAATATATTATCCACATTTGTATAATTAATAGTTAAAAACACCTTGTTTATAATCCATTAATAAGAACACATTTGGATTAAGACTGGTAATGTTGATGAAGGGGTACTTGAGTTCATCTGACAGGATTGTGGCGGTACATCGGACATAAAAAGGGTGAAAAAAAAAAAAGATTCTTCCTCAACAAATGGGTTCTGCTCAGTTGTCTTCTCTAACTCTATTAAAAAAAAACTGCACAGGCATTTATCTCTCTGCAATGTCTCATCTGGCATTTACAGAACATAACAAAACAGTTCTGCAGCGACATCTAGTGGCCAACTCTCCACTCGTCCTCGTCTGACACTAGAAAATGTTGCTGAAATACAATTAGAGCAGGGCTTCCCAAGCTTTCTCATGTGAAGGACCTCCACAGTAGATGCACATTAGACCACGGATCCTCAGCTTCAGAGCATTTTGTAGCAAGTAACTGAGCAATTTTGTTTATTTTTAGGTTTCAAAATTATAAAGTCTTCATAGTCAAATGTGTCACAATTGGAAAACAGCAAACACTATTTTATCCCCTTTAAAGTTTTCTAGGGACCACCTAAAACCCAGTCAAGGACCCCTTTTGGTCCCTGGACCCCAGTTTGAAAACCACCACATTAGAGAATAACTAATAATCCAAAAGGTCTCAGATATTTAATGTTTCAAAACAATATAAATGTAGAGCACAAAAGAAAACAAACACATTTACAGACAAACAAACAATAATAATAACATTTCTGACAGCAGCTGTCTGTCTGTCATCTACCATTCAGTGCTGACGAAGCCCCACAGCTGGTCGCTTACGTCG
>NW_023339696.1:8977127-8985792 GCF_004916995.1 Morone saxatilis | reverse complement strand
AGGTTCTGCATTGAGGTGTCAATGTTGATGGGCAGTCGGCGAGGTCCTGCACCATAGTGCAACTGCAAGAGGAGGAAAAACAGAACCCTGACAATCTGAGGCCGTCATTACACACAAACACACACACCCACACACAGCGGGAGCGACACACACACACACACGACACACACACACACACAACAGAATGATTACACGAAAAAATAACCAGAAAAACACACTGTACCCTCCTTTTATGGACGTTGCGGTTGTGTGTGCATATCTCCCACTTTGATCTTGGTTATTAGGTTAGTACACCTGAGCCCACATCACCTCTCGTTGAGGAAACAGAAATCAAAACAAAAAAAAAAAACTCAGGAAAATATATCAAACTACTTTTTGGACCCCCGAATGCAAACTTACTTCCTGGGATATCCTTTCCAGAAAGAATGGTGCTCAATGTGTCCATTTCCTGACTCAACCTGCACTTTGTCCTGTGGAGGAGCAAAGGCCCAATACTGGTCTAAATCCCCTGTGCTCCATGCACCGCAAGCAATACCCTCACCACCTTCAAGTTTTAAGGGACTGCAACTAATTATCTTTAATTATGGAGTTGAATCTACAAGATCCAAGTTTTTTGATAATACATTTAGATTTTGTCTAAAAAAAAAATAGACCCTTTTATAATCCCACAAAAGCAGGTCCTGTACTACAACTGAAAAAATCCAATCCACTTTGACAAATGCTCTAACCAGCCAAGTGTTTGGCCTTTTTGCCTTTAAAAACTGAACTGAAATAATGAATCATTCATTAATTCCACAACCCAATTTTATCCGACGTAATTTGCTCAAGCTTTCAAAATTCATTCACTCGGGACAACTCTTTTCACAGCGAGTTCAAAATCTTTAACTTCTCTATACCAGGCAACCCGAACATCCATACACACATCGATCTCAAAAGACTCTCTTTTCATATAGCGCAGCTCAACCATCCTCCCTTTGAGTATATGAAGAACAATTCCCCACCATGAACAACCAGCAAGCAACTTGGCCACACTGGAAGGAAAAAACGTCCTTAATTTTTTACAGAAGGCACGAAAACCCTCCGGAGCCGAACCCCGGCTCTAGGGCTGGGGTATGATATCCAGAGACCTTCAAACACTCGCTGACTGGGATGACCTAGCTGGCTTCTTCCACATCTGGCGCCCCAGCGCCCGTCGTTGATCCCCCGCGTCGTCTTTTTCCTGAAAGAACGTCTGAAGCTCGTGTTCAGCTGTTTCCGCTCAGACCTCTCCAAACTCTCTCCCTGCAGAAACCGGACAGAGGCATGTAAGGAACTGCTAAACCCAAAAGAAGGGGTAGAACTAGAAGCAGTACTGGCCATTCCATACACAGGACCACTGACACATCACCTAAGACAATGAGTCTACTGTAACTGAGTCAGTGATCTGGCTCTGTGGCCTGCTTGTGACTGGGCCGTGGACCGGCGCCAGCTGTTCCGTACTCAGGCATCGTCCAGTTCCTGCTCTCAATACACCACGCTTTCGTCTTGTCCTCTGCATGTCCAGACAGCCTCTGCCCACGCCTCTCCCTCCCAATGCCTGAGCCACATCCTGGGGGGACTGGAGGACAAGTGAGAAAGAGAAACAAGGACATAAGGGAAAAGTAAGAAAGAACAAGAAAGAAGACTATGATTGGATGGGTCGACAACGTGGGCCTGGACTGTCAAATCTGGCAAAACCTGCCTGACAATTAGACCCAAGCCCAAAAAAATAGGCAGGGCCAGGCGGACCACTCGAGCTGGATACATGCAGTCAGAACTACCTGATTCAACACTGCTCCGAGCTTACCGCACTTTTAAAAAATCTGCCGTCAACATATCGCGTTTTCTTTTTTGGTTTTCTATGTGTCGACTCAAGAAAGAAGCGTCGCCTGCTTCATCCTTTCACCCCGTCTCAGTTTCTCAGGCTTGGGTGCCTGTTTGAATCGTACGCAGACAAACTCTTCCGCCCAACCTCGCTCGAAGTCTTGAAAGTTGTATGACCTTCAGAGACAATGTCGGCTGCTACTGCTGGCAGCAAGAAGAAGCACCATGAGCAATGACGGAACCTTCACAACCCGAATAATACACTTCTGGTGGCTTCCTCTGAGTGACTTCGAGAGGCATCTAAATTAAGCCTGCACATTCCCCTCAGTCAAACAACCAATCAACCCAACCCAAAAGGCTCACTGTTCCCAAGTGGTGATTACTCACTCAAGCTAGTACGTGGCGAGTAGAAATGTGTCCAACTGTCCTGAACTACCTACCTATAACTCACTGGTTACCTGTGAAGCCTCCTCGCTGTTTTGTTTACAGTTTACATTTAGTTAACGTTACGTTGATCGGTAACGTATGAAACAGTGAGACTGACTCACAGTAAACGTTGCGACCAGTGTGATCGACTCTTTAACTAACCAATAAGGACGGTGTTTGAGGAAGAACTTATTTATTTATGGTGGATAAATAAAAACAACGTACCGGTCAGATCTTTTCCGGGATTCAAATTCAGACACTGAGCGCGCCTCTTCTTCTTCTTCTTTGGTCATTGGCGGATTTCGAATAAACTCTGACGTGCGTACCGCCACCTACCGTACAGGAGGGAGCAGCGGGTTTTGTTTTTGGAGTAAACATATTATTTTCTTATTATTTCTCTCGTGTTCCTTGTTTTTCCTCCGAATTTAATATTTCTAGTTTCTTTCCACTTAAGTATATTTTCTAATGTGCCTTTAGAGGAAGACGGGGGGCATTGTGCTTTCAGTATGCTCAGTGTGATCATGCACAAACCAATACAGTTTTAGGGGTAATGTGTCTAGAGTATTAAATATAGCAGAACCCAAAAAAAAGAGAAAACATTTTTTAGTAAATGACTCCCTCGATATACAATCTGTATAATCTCAATAAGAAATAGTATCTATTAAGACGGGGTTCACAAACTTTATGTCAAGGACCCAGAAAATAGATTGACAGTTTTACAGCATTATGTTTTACAGAATCCCCCTTGAGTAATTTATTGTTTTAGGTTTGAAAGTCTTCATAGTTAATCAATGATCAATTCTCAAAACGGTCAACTCCATTTCTTCCCTTGTTGTTCCAACTTCCAAATTTTTTTAATAAAAGTTATCGTATTCTATTCCTCCTTTTGCTGGGGAGCCCTACAACCCACTTAAGGACAGAAAGCCATTACAATTTACAAGTTATGTTTATCCATCCATAAAGTATTTTTCACAGAAATCAATCAAACTGTGCAGGGTCATAAGGGGAGCTCCAGTTGTAAAGAGTTTCACATCTACGGTCTATGTAATCCACACATTACAAGCATGTACTGTACTAGTTTATTGTATATCACATGGTTTGAACCAGGTGGATGAAAGACAATCAGTTAAACATAATTGAATCCGCTGTGGAAGGACATGTCCTGCTTGCAGATGTGGGTTAAATTAGGAAATACTTCACAAAAGAAAATGGAGGAACATCTTATTGAGCATTAAGAATCTTTTTACTGAGTCAGAAATAACATCTCTAAAAATGTACAGGGATCAGATTTTAACTGCATGTTTATTACAATTTGTGAAACCTAAACACAATATGAATGTAACAAGAGAAATAGGTTCAAAAAGGGTTTTAAGGTTTTATACTGAAATCAAGTATAAGCATTCGAATTAGAGTAAAAAAGTCACAATTTGTAGCCACCAATGAAACATTTTCTTAATTTCTCTTAAATCAAAAAGGTCAATGTGAGGCCATAAAACAATGGAAATGTTACTTCTTATTATGAAAAAGAAAAGAAAAATCTACGGACTGCACTGTCGGCAGTTATTTCTGAGATGGTCGCTTGGTGCAAGCTGCCATCACTCCTTGTTTTTCTGCTTTTCTTTCTTCTCCTGTGCTTTTCGTTTCTGTCTGCCGAGCTGCCTGAAGAACAGTCTCTTGGGGTTCAGACCATAGGCCTTCAGTCTCTGTCTACTGAACTCCCGGCCGCCTATTTTCACCCCGAAGGTTCCTGATGTGAGGCGTCCACCTGCCTGCTTGTGCTTCTTCTTGGACCATTTTGGTCTGTCAGTCCTGCTTTTCACCTCAGCAGCTTTATCTGCTGCTGCTTCCTCAGCAGTAACCACTGCCTGAGGCTCCTCTTCCCGTTTCATCTTTTTCTTGGGTATCAGAATCTCTTCGTCCTCCTCTTCTCCCGCCTCGTCCCCTGCCTCTCTGAGAGCTTGGGCGAGTGTCTCTTCTGCAGAGTCCATAACGGAGGCGGCGTCACCGTCCTCTGCTCCTCTGCCTTCGTTCTCAGCGTTCTTCAGACGATCCCTTCTCTTCTTCCCCACCTTGTTCTTCGCCTCTGCCCCCTCTTTATCTTCCCTGTAGACAGATAACCATTGTTACATAATGCTACAGTAATGGCAACGGTACAACTGATTAGCATGTGCATTGTGTTATACTCACTCAGAATATACAGAGCTCAGGATTTCTCTCTTCTTCTTGTCATTCTGGGCCTTGATTTTATAGTTCTTCAAATCACTCATCTCCTCCTTGTCAGACCTGAGAGAACAAAATAAAATAATCCAAGTGTAGTGAATGACCTGAGACAGCAGAACAGATGCAACACGTTAACATGAAGGATAGAGTCAGTACCTGAACATGCAGGTCTTCTTCAGAGAGCACCAATGGTTCAGCTCCTTATCGTTAGCATTTAAAATCTGAGGGATGAAAGAAGAGTGTTTAGTAAGTGCAAAACAACAACTCATGTCTATTTGTAACACACTGGACTTCTTATTTGCTGCTCCTTTATCTAATCACTGTGTGGTCTGCTCAGAGAGAAGATTAAATTGAGATCATTCCCTGGTCAGAGCTCTCCCCGGAGGAAAAGCAATACCAGATCAGTCACCTCAACACTCATCACTGCAGCATTATGAACCAACATGCATCAGCCTACATTTTGTTTTAACTGTTCATTAAACCCCCTTCCTCCCAACAGCAGCTGTCCAATCATTGTTTAGCAACCTTAACGACACATCAGGTCTGTGAAGTGTTGTGCGTATGAGGCTGTAGTAAAGGAGACAGAGTCTGGATGGAGGTTTGTTTTTTTAAAACACCAACCAAAAGTTCAAGAGCAAAAGTGTAGCCGGTCCTGGATGCCATCAAAGGTTAGGCTAACCTCAGCAGCTCTGTCCTTTTTATTGGATTTGCCAAACACACTTTTCCTTATCATGCCCTCAATACTCTCACTAACTAGGTATACATTGCAATTTTGACCGGTAATTTGATTAATGAATCTCGCTTGAAAAAGAGTCGGCTTGAAACTCACGCTAGCTAACGTTAGCTTAATTAGCTAGCTAGTTGATCAAATCTGCCAGCACAAAAAAAAAATCAACAATTGCCAGCTGGAAGCAAGATGTCTGCACCTTAAATCATGAAAAATTTAAGAATATTTTGACTGTAAACCTGCCTCCGTTATTGTACAACGCATATGAGCCGAGCGAGAATTGAAAGTTGGACAGCCATAGAAACAGTAACTAAGGGGGCTTAGTGAACAGTCAGTTATTGCGGTTAGCGGAGGCGCTGCTGCTCTCACCTCTTCAGTGGTCAGGCCGAAGTCGTTGGCCAAGACCGGTCTGTAGCGGAACCTGCACGGGAGGTCGTCAATGATGTCCTCATAGTCCAGCTTATAATACTCATCCAAGTACTGCTCAAAACTCTTCTCCTCTGAAACACAAACAGCCTTCAGTTAGACAACAAGTACACAGACTAACTGCATGTTACCAGGATAGTTAAGTTTCAGTGGCAGCAGGTTTTACTGACACTTACGTGGATCAAACACAGGCTTGCTTTTGGTGATGACCTCTGCAAAGTGAGACTTTTTTCTCTTCTTGCCCATTTGTGGAATATCCTCTTTCTTCATCTTCTTTTTCTCCTTTTTCTTCTTCTTCTTGGAGGCAGCCTGCTGGTTGGGGTCGTAGTCTGCATCCATCTATTTCAACACGTTGACTTTTGGTGAGCAAGTTTCTCTTTACCAGAGCAAAAAATGTTGTCCAGCTGATCAGCGCCGCACGCAGGTGACCAGCTGAAAGAGTGAAATAATGTTGAGTCCACTCACAATGAAGCCTTCGTCGTCACAGTGTGGCTCTGAGGCATCATACTCCTCTCCGTTGTACTCCTCTTCACCCAAGTCGTCCTCTTGTTCCTCTCCTGTCCATGTGTCCCAGTTCCAGTGCCCTGTGCACACACACAAACAGCCATTGCTTACATATTCAGACTGTACAATACTTTAATGCAATGTGCTGAACTAACATTTCTTCACAATTGTATTGTGCAATCAAACAAACAAAAAAAACCCTGACGGATTGTTTGCACACTGCTGTTTCAATTAACATGAATAAAACACAAGCTTACCCTCAAGTTCCTCATCATCATCATCAAACTGAGGCTTTTCACCTTCTTCTTCCCCGTAGTATTCATCTCCAAAGAATTTCTGCAAACAGGAAGGGAAAAAACAAACCAAATATCACTGATTGGGAGTTCAATGTCACTTGTGCTGTGGTAGAAGTGTCTCTAACAACTAGCATGCAGGCTGGCTGGTTTAAATAGGAGGCGGGAAGTCTAATTAGCCAAACACAGTACACCTGTGTGAGATTTTTTCTGAGGAAAACATGCTTTGCATTTAATTGAATAATGATTGCCTGTTTGTATTCTTGCTACAGTATGTTCTTAAAATAATAAAATAAAAAAACAACATGCTCTGGCTGACTTTTTAATGTTTCCAGCTAACTCACTTTAAAAGAAGAATCTTGTAATTGTTATGTGATCTTGTCACCTGATGGCTACATACATGAAGTTACTAAAGACTAAAGCTACATGAAAAAAAGTCTCAGCAGCTGATGGCCGATGTTAACATAAAAGAAATAAAAGGATCCGCATTGTTTTTGCATTAAAGTGTGGGGCAATTAAGTCTTGTAAGTATCATACAGTAAGTATCCACATTACATTTTTAAAACATTTTTTTTTATTCTACCATGACCTAAAAAACAAACAGAATTATGTGCTCTTTTGCTTTGGAAGTAACGCAGAGTTCGGTTACTGCTGTAACTAGTTAGTCGGGCATGCTAACGTTTGAGTAGAACAAACACTGTTTATTCTTTATACTTGTATTTTGAGTTTCCAAAAAAATGACCCCACCCTTAAAACTCTTTAAATACAGAGTAAATGCAGACATGCTGCAACCTGTAAGGACTGCTGAGCTATGACTGGACCATCGCTGTCTGGGGGCTCAGCTATTGGCCAATTCAGTGAGCACACAAATACCAGTTCACACAGAAGAACTGAGGCTCAGGCACCTGCATGAGCTGCTCGTGTTGTTGTGGATCAAATTCTCCCTCCAGGTCAGCCTGACTGAAGGCGAGCTGCTCGTTGCCAGTCAGCTCCTGAAGCCTCTTCAGCTTCTCCATGATCTCATTTCGCTTCAAGTTCTTCAGCTGCTTCAGCTGCTCGCGCTTCTGCTCTTTCTCCTGAAATAGTTGTTGGAACAAGGAGTGACAGAAAGGCAGAGGAAGATTGGTTTGTATTAGCTCATGAATTAGGGATTATATACTGAGAAGCAGAAAAATCAAAGGTTAATAGTAAGAGGTTTCTTTTTTTTAATACATGAAATGCACCTTTTGTTTCCTTTCTTTTACTTCCTCCCTTTTGCGTTTCCTGCTGTCGTCTTTGGAGCGCACAGACGTGGCGATGCTGCGAGGGTACGTCTTGATCTGCTGAGCGTCGGGCTCTTCGAAGCGGAAGTTGTAGTTTCTCTCAAAGTTGTCCTGACGCTCCAAGAAAGTCTCCCCTTCCTCTTCAGAGTCCTCCACATCATCCTGGACCACCTCGTCGTAGGTTGGGATCCTAAGTGTAACCAGGAGCAGATATTGGACATGTTGCTTTTAGGCTGCATATGAATGCTTCATCTTCCCCTCACTTCACAGCTCGCTAGGAAAACAAAACTAACATCCATACAGGAAGCAACATACCGTTCATCATGCTCATCCTCATCTAGGTAGCCCTTGTTCAGGACATAGTCTCTCAGGAAACGCTCCTTCTCATCCAGCTCTGGGTCGTTCCAGTATTCCTTCAAGTATTTCTGTCTCAACACAAACCACTCTCATTAGTAAGTTAAACACAAGGCTCTCACATTCTACCCTATATATTTCACACACACACTCACCATGTCCTTGACCTCTTCCGAACCCTCAAGCTCAGCCTGGCCTTTCAGCCACTCCACAAAGTCTGCCTCTTCTTTATCCTACAAACAGAAGCAGAACCAGAGATGTTTGTCCTGATCTGAAATGCTTTTGTACGTCTCTAATCTGAAGATGGAGAGTAAGCGGTAGCAGTTTCTGACCTTCTCTTCCTGTGTTTTCACCCTCCTGGTCAGCAGCTGGGATTCTCCACCTCCCTCGCTGACCTCATTGTCATCGTCATCACTGTCCTGGATGAACTTGCGGAAGCTGGAGAGTGAGAGAGAGTGAGAGAGAGGAGAGAGAGAGAGAGAGTTTTGGTTTTGCACAAACAGTCTGCAAGTTATATTGCCATATTGCCAGACGCCTTCATCTTGTTTGAGTCCTACCTTTCCTTCAGCGCCTTCTGCTCCTGAATGTAGCTCGGAGAGGCAGCTCTCTTT
>NW_023339696.1:8960618-8977110 GCF_004916995.1 Morone saxatilis | reverse complement strand
AAAGAAAACAATGATGATTAATAGAACATCTGTCACTGGTAAGTATCTCCACATTACAGAGGGAACAACATTATTTGGTCTACCTCCATTCTCTTGGCAGCCTCCTCATCATCACTGTCGTCATCGTCCTCATATTTGCTGCAAAAGAAAAAGAAAATCAGAGCATGCACTTATTAAACGTAAGGTAGTTTTATAATAGTAGGCTTTATTTGTATAATTACACAACACAGGTGATAGAGCTTTCTAGGTTATATATGCAAAAAAAATATTTAAAATTAAAAAAAGTAACTTCATTATAATTCTGTTTTATCACACATTTTACATTTTAAATGGCAGCTTCTGCGATTTGGATATTGAACTTGGGCGTATTGCGATTGATAACATTTCGATTAGGAGCCTTAGCGAGGCCCCTTTTGTTTTTACAAAGAGAGAGAGAGATGTGCTTTCTTTTATATCCCGCACAAGGTCAGCCAGAAAAGTGAAATATATATATTCATCATTTGCCAAAATTACAGTTTTTAATGGTCATTGTGACTAAACATCATGTCCTGCCATTTGGACACCTCTGGAGTAAAGATATGGGTAATTCATAAGTTAATTAAATTAATAGTCCTGATGCTAGGACAAAAAAATGCATCACTCTGAGAATTTCTGGACAGTTGGGACTGCACAGATGCACAATTAATTGAAATATTATCCAAATATTATTGACAAAGATAAAATGTGTAACAGCATTATAACTTAGTACTGTAGTGCTGCAGAGACGCCCTGGCCTGCAAATCTTGTTCTTTAGAAGTACTTGGATTGAATTAGTGATGCTCAATAATAGTGAATCATATTGCAATCGCAGTATCTGTCAAACATTGCAGTATGATGTCTTTACCATATCGTGCTGCCCTATCTGAGACACATGATGAATATGGGCCCAGAAATGTGACCGTGGTGTGGTCAAACACTAAATGATGCACATCAGTAGCTCACTCACCCTTCCTTCTCCAGTATGACTTTACGCTCATAGTCTTTCAGGTACATGGGCTTTACTGCTTTCTTTGAAGTTGACGGCTTCTCATCACTGGTGGATGCACCTGAAAGCAAGACATTTAGAGAGCTTATGTGTAAAATAAAGATATCCTAGTGGCAGTGAAAGCAGCACCAATGACAGTAACACCCAACAATCACCTTCTGAGTAAAACTTGACATCTGCCTGATAGATCTTGGGGTCTCTCTTCTTCAGCAGTGACAATGTTCTGTAGAAATCCCTTTCGACTTCAGGGTCCAGCTCCTGGGAGAGATACATACATACATAAAAGAGAGACAGCCCATTAAACCCACAGACACGGTGCTGGTATCCACTGATAGTCTGGAAACAGAGGCAGCAGCCATGCTAACCACTTCACTGTCATCAGAGCTGGAGTCAGACGACTCAGAGTCACTGTCATCAGCTCGGTCTCCATATCGGTCCTTCACTGCAACAACAACAGCAACACAGGACACACACAGATATTAAAGCTACACATAACATGAGAGAAAAACAACTTAAAGCTCTCCGCACTGTCCCACGTTGGGTTGTTAGCCTGATAGTTAGCCAGCAGTGTCTCACTTACGTCTCTGGAGCTCTTCTCTCTGTCGGTATTTCTCGTATTTCACGGCGAACTGCGAGTTAATTTTCAACCCCGGCTTGTCTGACATGGTTTTAAATGAAAGGAGATAGCTTTAAGCTGTAATGAAAACTACACACTAGTGAAGGGAAGTCATGCCAGCTGCAACATGCGCGTGTGAACAGCTAAACCACGTGGTTTCCGGTGCCCAGGTCTTAGATTACACACACTGTCCTGCAGGGGGCGCACTAATACTAATGTTTTCCAATTAAAACCTTTTTAAAGGTTATTTTCAGTTTCACTAATGCACATCATTTGAACCTTAATTGTTTCTGCTGTGACAGGCTGATGCAATTTATTTAAAAAAAAACATTCCCAACATTTTTGGTTACAAACTCGTTTGTGCACATTTTGTGTGTAACTCACTGCTTATTTATGTTTCCCTTAAAAGAACAGCAGGAAAAAACATCATATAAATACATTTGAATTAACCCCTGAGAACAAATACACTGCCTTCTTCTTTTATCTGTTTTTTTTTTCTACAATTTATTGTCTTCAATTTCATTAGTACATTTTATTTATCATAATGTTTTATTTAAACTAGGGTATACCATGTATTGTTGCAGTAAAGAAGCTAGACTGAGAGTCAAAAGTTTTATAACTCCCATCATTACAAGAGAAAGGGCAAAAATGATGATCACCTTAACTTTAACTTTAATTATCTTTGAAAACTTAGAAGATCAAAAGCGGCCACCATCAGTACAAGTGTTTGTAACCTTCCCCTATAAACACCAAGTTGTTACTGGGCGTCGGGTTATTTAGTTTTACTCCATTTACAAAATACAAAAAACAATATCTGACACAGAGCGACAGTAAAACTCAATCATTGTTAATGTTTATTAGTCAGTCACTTCCAGTAAGTGTGTAAATAACATATCCCACAAGGGGAAATGATATAACTGATTAGTAAAGTGGGTCTGATTGCAGAATTACTCATCAAACAGGACGTTTTGTCTTTCCCAGACAATTGCAGAGGATGTTTAGTTAACGTAGTAAGAACTGAGGGGCGAGGTTGTGCGATGACTGAGATCAAACATTACAATGTCATGTCCCAAGAGCAGGTTGGGACAAACAAAATGAGACTATTGGAAGAGTTCCCAGAATAAACTTGACTTCACTGACACAGATATGTCTCATGATAGCATCAATATTGGCACATCGAGAATGTCCCCTGAAACAGAATAATATCACTCACGTCATATCAGAAGACAGGCTGTGACCTGTTTCGGGCACAGAATATTGATCATCCACATATGGCTCTGGTGTGTGGCATAAACAAGAGTAACAGAGGCATAGGTCCCTGTGTATAGATATTCTCTGTATGTATGACTATTCATTCTAGTATCTTTGTGGGCCCTCCTCACACAATGGTCCTGTATACTCAGTCTCCGTTTTCCCCCCAGTCCTACACCATTTTAGACAAATTACAAATTGTCTTCCTATGGATGTAGCCAAGATATCTTTGCATGATATAATTGCCTCCTACATCTTATTGTATTAAATGTTGGGGACAGGCTGGACAAATAGTCACTTGGACTCTGGAGAAATACAATCTTCTGAGTTTCAAGGATTTTTGATTACACTCAAATTTGTGTCTTGTGCATTTGTTTTTTTTTACTTGCTTAAGGGGGACAACATTTCAGAGAATATGATATCTGGTTGTAAGAATAAGCATAAAGTGAGTAAAAGCTATTAAAAAAAACTCTGTGAACACCTTTGATCAAATATTGTTAGTAGCACCATTGGTCAAACTCTTGTCTGGTGAGTAGTGTGTGCCTCCCAAATAAGGCTGGTCTGTCTCACAGTCTGAGCAAAGGTCAGCAATGGTTCAGGGACTCGGCAGCCGACTGGTTGGTTTTGTTTATGTAGAATCAGGTGACCTGTAATGTCGTATCCTCACACTTTGGGAAAGCACATGTCTTCAACATCAGATAACATTTATTGGAACCTGCTCAGAAATGTCATCAGAATATATATATATATATACAATAAGCTTTAACTGGTTATGAATGAAGTCATACACGTTGAAAAGTAAATAAATTGAATTAAAGTGTGCTCCTAATGTGCAAAATCAGAAAGAGTCCGCAGTAAGTAAGGATGTTAAGGATTTCTGTGTAGTGAGTAGAAAATGACTTCAGTAGAATTTAATCCATTCATCCGTGGAAGTAACTGGAATGATCCAGCTTGTCGTACCTGACCATTGCGGTTACATTAATGATTAATGATGTTGTTGGATCCAGATTAAACTTTTCTTTGAAAAGCAGGTTTTTTGTGCAGTCTGTGCAAACAAAAACAAATTGTCCAGCAGGATCGGGAATCTCGATGACTGATCTGACGAAACGTTCGGACTAATTGACGATGGATACAACTGCTTTAATAATTATATTTACATATTCCTCACAGAGTTCTGAAAGTCGGTATGAACTGCCTGTTCATACCGACTTATCTATATGTTTACCCTCCTTTCTATAGATGTGTCACTGCGTCTTTTCCCTGACTGGTGTTATCACCTCAGCACTTCCGCTCTTCATCAGCCTTGAACTTTGCACGTGGCATACCTACTGGTGGGTGTAACCTGAGAGCTGGAGGGTCACAAAGCTGTTTTCCTTCTCTTCTCTGATAGCTGTTGTTATGGCTTATTCTTAAAGCTACCACAAAAAATGGATTTCAGTTACTGAAGGTAAACATTGTTTATTAAAGCTATGGCTACATACAGTAATTTTGTTAGACGATCTTAAGAGGTAAGAACTCATTACACCTTTCAGAGTGTGAATCAAAATTCTTGTTTTTTGTGTAAACAATTACAAACTGCTGATAAATATGTCTTCCAAGCTGTGCCAGGAGTCATTGGAAGCGCTCTAACTCTGCTCCTGCTTGTAAAAACTACAAATCACTTCATTATTGTTGACTGATAAAAAGCACATCACCTGACAATTTACTATATTACTCAAGTGGACGATGTTCAAAATTATATATTCATTACCACTGATCAAAAAATCAGCAATTACCAAATTATAAGGGATATTTATTCCCGTATTCAGAATATATAAACTTCTTTCTTGTAGTTTCTTTTATTTTCTCACAGTGTTGAAGACTTGTGAGTGGTGTTACCTTTCACTGTAATGGCTTGACTTTCTAGGAATAGGGTCGTCTGTTCCACAGAAGAGCAACAACAGCACAGCCGGCCCCAAATGGAGAGAAAAAAAAATCCCCCACTGCACGTTTTCTGCCATGTCTGCATACCAAAGCGACTGGATGAAAACAGTGGAACATACTGCTGTACATTTTTCAAAACTTTCCATCTGCCACATACCTTAACCAGCATTTCAGCCATGCATGATAACAACACAGAGATGGAAAGTGAGACGTGGTTTTGCACCATGTAGTAAAAAAGACAATGGCTGAAATAGTTACCTAATAGATAAACAGTTGAGATAGCGAAAGTAGGCTGTAACAGTTAAAATGGTTGGCTAATAAATTGAAATTATTGAAAATTGAAATTATATATAATAAACAGTATTTCATTATTATTTTTAAAAGTAATGGATAAACAGTTTAACTAGCCAAGTTTACAGATAAACAGTGGAATTAGCTAAGTTTAGGCTAGACCAAAAGGCCAGATATCACTGTAACTGTATCAACTTTTGTATTTGAAATTAACATCCAGTTTTGGAACATGTGATGGTTCTATGAAGTGGTGCATAAGCTCGTCTGACACAGCTTTTGGGGCGCATTAGCCAAAAAAGTACCCACTGGATTAAGGTAGACCAAATTTCCCATAATTTGGCATATCCTCATAAATATTTCAAATTTAATTTCATATTCTTTCTTGTTATAATATTTAGCTCCCATACTTCTGTGCACGTTTCTAGTGAACATCTTCTTGTCTAGCAGTCTGTCAGCTATTATTGTTTTCTGTATCCTTTTATTAATAATGTGAATCAAAGTAAATTAAGACAGCATCTTCAAAAACTGAACACAGACAAGTTATTCTATAATAAATAAAAGCATTTATTTCTGTACAGCAAATGTTGAAAGTTTACAACAAAGTCTAAAAGAGTGACATTATTACCAGAAAACAGTAAAGACCAAATATGTACATTTATGAACATTATATTTACACGCTTATTCTGCACTGTTAGTCGGTGAATGTAAAATTACTTTATGTACAGCTTCACTAGCACTTTTTTTTCTACCTAAAAGCCTTTTGACAGTCATAACCCACATCACAACAACGTCTTTGTTAGGTGTAACCTCACCTGCATGTAACACTGCCACATGCCTCAAGCAATTCACTGTAAACAGGCCGACACTCTGATTTCAAACATTTCTACCGAGTTCAATAGCACCAACAGGAACATGTGAATAAAATATGTCATTAAAAAGGCACACATTTGTCAGCAATACAAATAAATGAGCTCAAACAGCCGCTGAGAACTGTGGTTTTTTTTTTAAAAACACGATAGGGCACATGGCTTTCTTTTGTCAGGAATGCTGGTATAAGGCAAGTTGAGGTTCTGGTCCTAAGGGAGGATGTAAATATACACATGCCATGATACAGAGCATTAGACACGGCCCCATTGGTCACACGTGGTTGCATCAAAGCATTTTAGTCTTTGAGGAATGCACTGGTCCTCCCGAGAGGGGCATAGGGAGGGAACATTTAAAGATGGTCCTCCAGTGCACAGACAGCCGATCACAAATCAAGAGAATGGAGCTGAAACTCAGAAACGACAAACAGCTGCTGAAGAACGCAGTGTTGTTGTGAAAATCTGAAAGTTAATACAGAGCACAGTATCAAGGCACAGATCTATTCTTGGAGCTCAACTACAGCAGTGTCTTCAGGTCTTTTCGGGTGATATTTTTGCTCCACTACTGAGGCCATAGCTGGTTTAAACTCAAAGTTACACACACACACACACATCATTATGAAACTTTTTGAGGTCACACTGGTTAAACTGGCACATGCAGGTTTCTTATTACATTCACCTACTGCATGTTCAACTTTAAATCCGCTCGATCAAGTGTTTCTCTTGGAATAAAAGTCAGGTTCAGATTTTCTTGTTTCCAACAAACAAAGAGAAAAGACAACAAAAACATTCGCCATTTTGGGAAAGGTGAAGATTGATTCCACTCTCATGTCTGTGCAGGAGCTTGAGCTGAATGTAAAAAACTTAGCTTACCATTAAGACTGGAAACAAAAGGAAACAGTTAGTCTGCCTCTGTCCAAAGGTAACAAAATCCACCAATCAGCACCTTTAAGTTTTACAGTAACCTTGCGAAGCAGCTGGACTCTCAAGATCACAAAACTACAAGATCAAGTGAGAGTCTATCTTGGCAGGCTTCAATCTATGGGCTTGTGTCCAAACCACAGTTGTTCGGACCAATCAGCATCCTATGAGGAACTACTGACAGCTACAGTATGAGTTGTTGAGTGTTTAACAGTGTGTGAAAAGTGAGGTTAGCGTAGATGCTGCTAGCACCAGTTAAATCAGAACTGGAGAGTATTTCTTAATTGAAAGAACGGCACTGAAGTCTTGAAAAAATGTTTCGTATTTTCTCCCGACTGGCTTTCATAAGAGTTTGACCACATTATATGGTTGGCATTATAAAGTGATAAATAATGATAGACAGATGGTTCTTCCAGTCCCCTACTGAGTATTTTTTAGAAGTGCCTGCCCTTTTCCAAACATGTGGAACAGTGACTTCCAAGATGGTTCTGTGTGACAAACCACCTGGCACAGTCAGGTTACTGTTTGAGCTAAGCTTACTGTACAAATATGAGAGTGGCCGAGAAAGCAAATAAGATATGATAATATTCAGAAATAAAATTTAAAACAAAAATAGACTGATATTTACAACACTCATTCGTGAATTCTACCTTACACAAGTCAGAGGAAATTCCCAATTAGAATTTTCGTTAAATGAGCTCAGTTAAATCGCTGCTTCAAATCATTTGGCTTTAGCAGTGACACTCCAGTTCTCCAGTTATGTCATCAATTTCATGGTTAGGATAGCAGGTAAAAAAAAAAGTTAGACGGAGGAATCCAGCATCTGATGATTTGGTTTGATTTTTTGAGGAATGGATTGTCAGCTGTTCACTTGATGTGATGAAAAATGTGCAACCTGAAAAAAAATGTTTCACCCTGGTTTCTCCACTGTAGAGCGCTTGTTCATCTGTGAGGATATCGTAGTTCAAGCTTGTCTGATATTGGCTTTGACTTCCATATCTTTGTGCTGTGTGAGGTAAAAAATACAAAAAAGGACGTCTAAGGTAGCTTATCGTCGAGACTCTTCTTTCCACTTTGCCCGACATTGTTCAGTTTTCTGTGAAGGCTGGATTGTCCGCCTCTTCATCCAAGCTCACAACCTGTCTCTGAGAGCAAATAAAAAGGATGTCAGACACATATAAAAGAACTGTAGCCTGTATGTGCTGTTGTTGAAGGAGGAATCCAATCAGATATCATTAGATGATGAAAACATGTAGTATGGATCGATATTGGTTTATCTCAGTAAAATTAAACAGTTAAGTTGAAGTGAAACTCACTTTTGGGTAGGAGTAACCGTCAGGGCTGTGGTTCCTCCAAATGTGCACCTGGTCCTCAGTGGTTTTCTGATAGACGGGGTTGTCAAAGTGAATCGTGTTGGTGTTCTTCATCCTGTAGTTCCTCCATAGCAGCACACCACCAACAGCCACCAGACAAACAATCGCTACACACAAGGAGCAGGAGAAAAGACATGATGGTGTTATCACTTCAAATAATTTGTATTTTCTGTGAAGAAGCCATCGTTGCGGGAACTGACAAAGCAACTCACCCAGAGGTAAGACGATATAGAGAGCTATTGGGGTGGTGGAGGCAGGGTTGGGAATAGCTGCAGCAAATCCATGTCGGAAATCTGAGGGAAAGGTAAACACAAGGAAAGAAGTTAATGATACATGAAGCAACGCACTCATAGGGCCACGCTGCTGGCTTTGCACGTTTTTATCCCGCTGACCTCAAAGACTATGTACTCTACATTAGTGACAGCTATTTCCCCATAACATACCATGCTTACAAACCACTTTTAGACGGATTACCAACATTGATTGGTTAATCTGAGCAGTGTAGTATGATAATAAAGTACTTCTTTTGTGGTGCCTTTAAGTTCTTGTGGGAATCTCTACAACCTGATAAGACCTGAGAATCAGCTGCCCAGCAGGAAACTATTACAAGGAACTATCTAGTCACACAATCCTTTCCCCTGTGTCCATGTTTGGTTAATATCTAACCCTTTTTTTTTAAATGGTCAACATGAATGAAAGCGAACTTTCTACAATATGAATTAAATTATAGATATTGAATATCTTAACAATCTAAAATACACAAAGCCACCATTATGGTATTTCAACTTGCCTGGAGAGGTAACTGGAGTCTCTGTGGTGGTCTGGGGAATTTTAGGCTTCACTGTCTGGGGGGACGGGGTCCTAGGTTCAGGTGTGGTGGTCCTCACAGGAGGCTTGGTGGCGCGTGGCACCGGCTTTGCCGCAGTGCTGGTGATAAGGATAGGCACTGTGGTGGTGCGGACCTGGGGCTTGGGTGTGGTGCTGGCTGGCACTGGTGGCTGACGAGGGGGGATGGTTGCTGGAACTTGAGGCTGCATGGGAGCTGCAGGTGTTGGCACAGCTGGCAAAGTACAAAAATAGATGAAGAGTGAAACATAGGAACACAATTGAGATAAAAGACAGAAGTTATTTCACCTAATTTTCACCTCAATATTGTACTTCAGTACATATGCTCTTTGATAATTTACATACCAGGTACACATGTCCTCATATCCCTGGCTAGCATCATGTTATCTGGACAGACGCAGGTATATTTGGGGGGATGTCTGCCAACTTGAGGAGCTGCCAGGCACAAAAATTCACAGCCGGATACCTGGCACCAATTTCTCCCTGCAAGGGAAAAGAGGATGATTTTTTTCTAGTTTAGTTTAACTGCTTTACATGTTTTGAAGCCATTATCAATGTTATCATACTGAAACACACTCCGCTAAGGCTAGCAAACAGCCATATTTCACAAAACAATTCCTTTAAAGTCAATGAGTTGATCTAGAATATTTTGTCCAAATATTCAATATGTACATGCCTAAAATTGCAAATATTCAGTGTTTCCCCGATATAGTCTGTAGCCTATATTATTTAGACTGTTATTGGTTTGGACAAACATCCACTTTGCTTGTGTAAAAGTTATCTTACAGAACAGTTTGCCACGCCTTCTGGTGTTAAACTAGGTCATAAAAACATCACCTTATTTAACACCTTATTTGCTGTTTTTCTTTGGCAAAAAAAATCTCAAAAACAAAATCCAGAATTCTGACAGTATGTGAGAGTGGGGTCCCTTACCAGCGGGTTGTTTGAGGTTATGATAAAGAATAATGTCCTCTGGTGACGATAGGTGCTCTGCCACTGGTGTGATGTCACCACCTGTGAGTCTGTTTGCACTGAGGATGGCATTGTTACTGACGTCTGTCCAGAACACACTTTCCTAGAAGCACAAAAAAACAACCAAGCTTCAACTTTAAGACTTGGGGACAGTAGTAGCAGCAGTGAGCAATACTACTGTTTACACATGCAGTGAGGAGTTTATGGCATGCTGTATTTGACAGGCTCTGGGTTTATGTGTAACAGAGCTTATCAGGTGGTAAACATCTACCTCAAACACAGTGAGTCCCAGCGGGTGAGCCAGCTTGTGCTCGTCAATGATGAGGGTGCGTCGACCACCGCCCTGCACATCGATACTAGAGAGGGTGTGCAGCTTAGAGTCCACCCAGTAGAGCCGCTGGTTCAACAGGTCTGGGGAGGAAGCATAACGGGAGGGGGGGTCGACAGGTCAGACTGGAGTGACCCCTGGCATTGACATGAATGGATAAAAAAAACAACTTGAAACCAGAGAGACATGAATGTTTACCGAGTGTAATCCCATTAGGCCACTCGATGTTGTCAGTAACCAGAGCGGTGCGGTCTCCTCCGTTAAGGCCTGCTTTCTCAATCTTAGCGGGATTCCCCCAGTCAGTCCAGTAAATGAAGCTGGGAGGACACAGATATGTTGTAAATAAAATATTATAAAAAAATAAAATACTGTAATCAATACAATCCTAGAGAGTCTGGGTAGGATTTAGGCTTTTATTAGTTATATTAGTTATATCACTTACTTGGTGTGTGGGTCGACCACAATCGCACGGGGTTTAGATAAACCTTGGTGGAAGAGAGTTTTGCGGCGGCTACCGTCAGTGGTTACCACGGAGATGGTGCTGCGAATGCTGTCGGTCCAGTACAGGTTACCATGGATCCAGTCAAAAGCGATGCCTTCAGGAGCGTCGATGTCATTACTGATGACCGTGCTGTGATGAGTGGAGTCTTCAGCCGAGTCCATCTGAGCTCTGGATTGAAAGTGAAGAGCTGGTGTCACGCAGGAATAAAGCAAAGAAAAACACCACTTTCATTCTGGTTTCATTCTTGCTTACCTGTAGATTTTCTTTTGTGAGATGTCTGACCAGTAGATCTCTTTGGTGGCCATGTTCATGTCGAGAGCCACAACGTTCTTAAGACGGGGGATCACTCTGGTGTACTCACTTTTGTCCAAAGTCATCTTTCTGACCTCATGACGATTGGTGAAGAAAAGATAGGCTATTGTACCTACAAAATCAGATTATGTTTGTATGTATGTTTGTTTGTTTCAATTTATGTTTGTTTTAGGTCCAGAAGACTTGCTTGGAAAAGCAATATATGAAAACATTTTACTCAAAAACATTATTATTGCATTTTTGTAAAGATATATCTAAAAGTGGCATCAGAAATCAATTAATTGTTTTGTTTCCAAATCTTTTTACATTATTCCATTCTTTTCTTTTTCATTCAACTTAAGCCTATCACTTAGTCTGAAATGTGGCCATAATTGATCATCAAATTAATTTCACATTGTTTTTATAATTAATCTAAATGAATGAGTTAAATGTGACAGCCTTTAACACTCCTCTAGATCCACCCCAAAGGTTGAACTGAAATTTGAAAGACATTTTTCAAGGAAGCGTTGTACCGTTTGATCAAAGTTGTAATTACCAAAAAGAAGAAATGTAGGTTTAAGAGGTGGTTTTTTTATTTGTTTTCCAGGCAGTGTGAATTTTGTTTACTGTAATTTCATTGGAACAGTGTCGGTCTGGGTCGGCACTAAAAATAGCTCATAATATATCACTTCAGTTCCAGTGGCCACATAGGCAGTATGCCAGATGGTGTGGAGATGTTGTTAGCCGTTGCTCACTCTGTGACTCTGTACTTTAGTTACTCTGTGCTGTGATTCAAACCACTGAGTTACGTACAGAGTGAGTTTTGACAGTCCCGTCATTTATCATCACCACAATGAGACCCATAAAACATACACAGCTAATCCTAGTTAGACATCATCTTTGAACATCTGTTACATAATAATGCCAGAAAGACTCAGAGAGCTTTACCGATGGCCTTGCAGGCTTTGGTCGCTGGGTCAACCTGGTAACCCTCCTCGCACTGGCATTTGTAACTGCCTATCTGGTTGATGCAGATCTGGCTGCAGGTGTCCGGGTTGGCACACTCATCGATATCTGATACAAAGAAAAAGGAACACAAATTACATTAAACACACATGAGTGTAACGAAACAGTAGCAATGCTGAGTCACTGTGTCCATAAGAAGTACGAATTTTTTGTCTTTATCTGACAGGACAGTCTGTGACAAAGTTTGCGTCAGAGTAAACAGATCGCTTGGCATCGTTTCTTAATCTGACTGAAGTCCACGTTGGCATGAAGACTGAGAGATAAAAAGCACATTGACTATTTTATAATTGTATCTGTGTGGGAGGATGTTACCTTCACAGCGTTTTTTGTCAACCAGGCGATATCCAGCAGAACACAGGCACTCGTAGCCGATCTTCAGGTCATTGCAAGTATGAGAGCAGCCGCCGTTGTTGTACAGGCACTCATTGGAGCCTGAGGAAGGTGGAAGAAAAGGTTTACCATCTTTTTTTCTGACGGCATACAGTAACTGACATTCTGAGGCTACAGACACCATCATTAAATGCATTAAAGTAGTAATTAACCAGACAGTTATGGGGAGAGGCCTCTGTACTCACCACATTCCCTAAGAGGCTCATCTGACCAATCCCTGCAATCACGCTGCTTGTCACACACCTTCTCCATGCTAATACACTCCCCACTGCGGCACTTAAACCTGGTTGGGCCCTCACAGTGGGTCGCTGTGGAAGAGACATGGGAATGAAAGATTCAGTTAGAAACACAGACGAGAGAGTTCATGCGGCTGCTAGCGACCAGGACGGGAATGGGTAGGGGAGGAGGTTCATACCATTGACGCAGCCAATTTCATCACTCATGTCCCTGCAGTCGTAATGCTGGTTGCACTGGCGGCTACCATGGATGCAAGTGCCATCGCCGCATTCAAACTCATCAGGACGGCAGGTGGGCCGAGCTAGAGGAATGCAAAGGGTAGACGTTTGAAATGAGTACAAGAGGTGATGACTTGAAAGTTAAGAAGAGAGAAGAATTTTGCAACCATACACACCACAGTCAGCTTCGTCAGATCGATCGAGGCAGTCAGCTCCTCCGTCACACTTCCAGCTACCGTGGATGCACTCTCCGCTGCCACAGCTGAACTCCAGGGATGTGCACTGATGAGTGGGAGCAGTGTCAGGTCTCTGGGTACCACAGTTCTGGGGCCACTCGTCGGAGCCGTCGGGGCAGTCGGAGTCACCGTCGCAGGCCCACAGGCGGGGAACGCAAACGGTGTTGTTGCACTGGAAAGACGTGGGGCTGCAGGTGACGGGTGGGCAGGAGGCCTCATCACTGCCGTCGTCACAGTCCGCCTCATCGTCGCACACGAAGGAGGACGACACGCACTGGCCGTTCCTGCAGCGGAACTCGTTGTCTGTGCACTGCTTTGGCGCTAAGAGAGAGGAGACACAACGGGGCGATCAGAGTAATGAAAGAGCAGGAACACTTTGGAGAAGGGAGGATGGGAGGAGACGAAAGCTGCGAGCAATAAAAAAAGGTAAATCACATATGATTGAGGATATGGTAAAACCGATGTGTGGCCCTCTTGCAGCCTTTAGTTAACTCAACTTACCACAGCTCTCTTCATCAGCTCCATTCTCACAGTCGGCATTTCCATCACAGCGCCATGTGCTCGGTATACACTGGTTAAGGCGGTCCGCGCAGCTGAACTCTGTCGGTCTACATGTTTTGGCCACTGGAAGTGAAATACACAAAAAACGGTAACTTAGACGACATAATCATCAGACTGGGGGATTGTGGGATTCACATGTAGGTATGCAAAGCAATGACGTCACATTATACTCACTGCAGGTACCAGGAAGTTCATCTGTGCCGTCTCCGCAGTCATCTGTGCCATCACACACCCATCTGACTGTGATGCATTTCCCATTCCCACACTGGAACTGATTGGTTCCACATGTTGTCAATGCATCTATGACAGACAAAGACAGATAAAAACAGTTCAGCTAAAAGGGCCTTTGTTTTAGATACCCCCATAAACACAGGCATGGCTGCTAGCGGCTCTTTAAAGCTGCACTTCAGCACAGCAGTGCGAATGAAATGCTAACATGCTGATGTTTGGCAGGTATAATGTTCACTATCTTAGTTCAGTGTGCTTGCATGCTAACATATGCTATTTAGAGTTAAACACAAAGTACAGATGAGGCTGATGCAGGATATTTGATCATTAAGTATTGGACAAATTTAAGTTTGACCTGATGATGACGCTAACAGAAAGGTTATGGGATCACCAAAGTAGTGCTGGACAACTTCACAGAGGCACAAACAAAAAAGTCACCAAAGTTAGTAGAGTTCATCCTCTGGGCACCAAGAATATATGTACCAAATTCCAATCCGAATGGCAATCCAATCCAATACTTATCAAGACATGTCACTAAAATTAAAATGTCAACCTGCTGGTGGCGCTAGGGGTAAGTACTGGGGAACAACAGTCATTAGGTTTCCTCTGGGGACCATGAATGTCTGTACAAGATCTAATGACAATCCATCCAACAGTTGTTGTAGTAATTTGTAAAAACCTTTGTGGTCAGCACACAAACAGCCATGTTTTGTTTTTTTCAGGGCAGATACAGCATTGCCTCATGTCACAAATCACAGGTAATGTAAAGAAAGTTAGTTTTAGTTCACTTGTGCCTCCCAAGCTGGGTTTCATTATGGGAGGTGCTATGTCTTTTCAGTGTTTGCGAGGTGGTTATAAATCTGCTGCCAGAGGAGAAAGGGGCTGGGAGGCAATAACTCTAGCATGACAGACACATGAACAGCCACACACGTGCCTGTTGGTACTTGTTTAAACAGGGCAGATAAATGGCTGAACCACAACTCAGGGATACTGACTTGTGGTTACTTACTGATACTTACGATAAGTGTGTAAGCAGTGCAGCCTGCGTTTATCAGGCTTTATCAGGGAGCTGCTGCTGATATGCCAAGTTAATAATCACAATAGAAATCTAATTTTCCAGTGTTTATGACCCCGTTGGCAAAAATGAATATGCGGAAGACACAGAGTCGCACTCCCATCCCCCATCTTTAATGAACCCAATGAAGCCAGTGAACTGGAAGCACCAATTAGACTGTACATCAGAGAGGGAGCACTTTATGACAAGTTACTAGAGGCCATTCCTCCCTGTGGCCCCAAGGGCTCCAAAACCCTGCATGGCCACCTGTTTCTAAAAGGGGTCAAGGGGGGGAAGTGTTTAGCACTAGCAGCACAGACCACCACCAGTGTTTTTTTTGCCAAAACATTTTTGCCAACAAATTCTAATTAAATATTTACTGACATGTAAGAACGGATGGCGAAAAGACAACTCATAAATTATGCTTGGCTATGAATGTCCTACAGCATAGTAAATCATATAGCTCCTTGGTGAAGTCAAACATATGGTGCTGTCAGTCATGCTTGAACATTTAGCAGGAGGTGATTTCTTCAAGGTGTTTTTGTCACTGTACTGTAGTAGTAGTATTTCTTATGACTTCAAACAGTCACGTGGGTGTTCTACTACTGATTGTAATTTCTTTATGACTCCAAGTGAAAGGTGCATTATTGCCCTCGTAAGATAAGATAGTCTTCAGTTTTATGTTGACAAACCTGGTCTTTATCAAACGGATATCCTTGTGTGTAATACAAAAGAAATAAAACGGCCCACGCAAATGGTTTAACTTAAAACTTTCCTTTTCCCTGAATGTGTAGGGGAGAGAAGGAGGAGAACAACAACATCAAGCAACTTTATAGATCAGTTCTTGTTCCCTGAAACCGATGACACGTCACCCAAAACTGACTTTACGCTGAGTATTTACTCAATGGGCTTAAAGTTCAGACCTTGACAGATAAATTGGACCGAATGGCAGCGTTATTGATTGAAAATCAGTGCTGGGGAAATAATAAATGTGCTCATGTTTGTTGCCCACTCTGTGACGTCTGGTGTGTTTAATTGATCGGCCATGAGGTGAGCAGAGAGAGCGACAGGAAACGGCTCCTTATCTTTTAAATATTTCAGAATAACATCATGTAACTCTTTCTGGTCAGAAAGATGAGAATAACACCCCCCCTCTCCCCAAAATAAACAATAAAAAAAAATAACTGATCACTTTGAGATCATTAATTCTCCTCAAAGTGGAACAAGTTCCTCTGTCCAAACACGGGTGAGAGGCAACTGTTTCACAACATGGGGGACAGACATATCACAACACACATCTCTGTGACTGGGTGACAACCAGTTCCAACATGTTTCACCTCA
>NW_023339696.1:8960137-8960566 GCF_004916995.1 Morone saxatilis | reverse complement strand
ACTGAGTGTGACAACCAAAACTGAAGGAATGCAAGACAATGCCTGTGTTTGTATTGGAGGAAGAGTTGGAGCGCTTCCATTCATTTCCACAATATAGGGCGTTTGAGGTGATCGCCTCTTGCAAATAGGCTGGATATTGCATCATATGGGAACAACACACTTTACGAACTTGCACTACTGGTGAAACCACAAATTCATCCCAAATGATAGATTTTCTTTTTCTTTCTTCTTCAGTCATTTAAATGCAAGTGGCGCCAATTCCCACATTATGAATGGCAGCAGCTTCAGAAACCGGCTTTTCAGAAACCCCGCTTGACATCTTTACACAGACAGTATTCACACTGCTCAGCCCTCATTGGCTGCACAGCCTGCTGCGAGCGGAGCGCCAGTGAATGAAAGACACAAAACATGCAGCTTCATTCAAAAGCC
>NW_023339696.1:8954919-8960037 GCF_004916995.1 Morone saxatilis | reverse complement strand
AAAAAAAAAAAAAAACTACAATTGGAAGCTGAAACCATAAAAAAAAGATGACTTAAATAGGAGTTTGCTGTTATATGCAGCCTATAAAAAAATATGAGGTTCAGTCAAGGTGAAATATTCATTGTGAAAAAAAAAAATAAAAAACAGGGAGAAAGATTTGACCTACATTCTGGGAATAATTGCGCCCTCCCCCATCACCTTGCATCCGGTGCTGTCAGAGGAGTGGGCAATTTAAACCCGCACGGGCTGAATACTTGTCCAAAAATCCTATTTATAATGTTCTTCTAACATATATTTATGTCACACAACATCAATATTGCTTTAACTAACGCAGATGCCAAGTCGAAAACGGAGGCAATTAATGGCGTAATTGATCAAGTTCAAAGGAAGGTACTTACTTGTCTGAACAAGGCAGCAAATGAGAAACAACACTGACGCGTAACTCGGCCGTCCCATGTTTTTCAGCCTCACTGGAAGATGCATGAAGCCTGTCAGGTCTCTGATGGGACTTATTGTGTGAGTGTCAGTAATGGGACTGCTGTTGGACACTGCTCCAGTGGTGGTAAGACGCTCTGCTGTGTTAGAGATGCTCCTGCTGGAAGATGTGAGGAGGGATGCTCCGCACACTGTAATGTTTGACAACAACATCAGACCCATTTCAATGTGGTCCAGGAGTGGGTGGGGCCGAGAGGGGCCCCGGGTGGGGAGAAGGCGGGATCTGGAGTGGTGTGATTTCTGAGGCAAACAGCCTCAACAATTGAGGGGCGGAGCTCTGTGGAGGTGGATTTTACTATGAGTTTAACCCTTTCAGTGAGGCGGGGGAGACGCGCACACACACGCACATACATACAGTATTTGGAGGCATTAGTCCAATTTCATTCTCTGGAGGTTTTTTCTGCGTCAGAACCAGGGATTTGGACGACCTGGATAAATATTTCTGGGGGCCCTGCAAAACAGTATAAAGGTCAAGGTTAGGGGTAAAATCATCAGGAATTTAAAGAATAAACTCGGGAAAAAGTCATAATATTTTAGCTTACATGCACAGTAAAGGATAAAGATGACCTGAAGGTTGACCTACTGTTTAAGTTTAGCCACTAAAAACCTCATTGTTATAGATTTTAGGATTTTTCCTGTGGAAGAGCCAAACAGTACAGTACAGTACAGTACAGTACAGTATACTGTATGGACACACATTTAATACACTATGACAAATGCACGCTTTTCCTCAAAGCATTACAACTTTTTTCAAATAATTGTAGTTTTTTCTTAGAAATTACATCCCCTTTCCCCAAAATATTATGACATGGTCTAAAAAATACATTTAAAAAAATTCTAAAATCATACCACTTTTCTTCCCAAATATTCAGACTCAAAATATTACAACTTTTTCTCTAAGTATTCAGACTTTTTTCTAGAAACTAATACTTTTCGTCTTACTTTCTTATCAAAAATGCTCAGATTAGTTTTACTCATGGGGAAATTAAAGATCCCATGTGTAACATTTAGGAGGATCTACTGGCAGAAATGGAATATAACATATTTATAGTATTTGTAATACAGTTTTCATGACCGTATAATCACCTGAATATAGGAATCTTTGTGTTTTTATTACTTTAGTATGAGCTCTTTTTATCTACAGCCACAGGTCGTCTTCCACGGAAACACCGTGTTTCTACAGTAGCCTAGAACGGACAAACCATCACTGGCTCCAAATAGGGTCTTTGGCATTTTTCACAGCCACCGTAGTTTCTCCCTACCCACAACTTCCACAGCCGTTCTGCCATTCCCAGGTTTTGTGCAAATACAGACGCGAGTGGTGTTCAGTTAGTTGCAGTCTGAAACCTCACCGCTAGATACCACTTAATCCTTCACACTGGTCCTTTAACTGTTATAAAACCGAGTTAGGGACACAAACTTTCCACCCCCAAGTAAATAAGATGTTGCCAGTCAACTGGTTTAAAGTCCAAAATTTGTCCCCAGATGTGGCCTGTGACAGGTTGGCCTACTCTAGCACACGTTCAATATTTAAATAATACAAAACAACCTGTTCAACACAAAGAAGTGGACTAGTTCATACTGTATGGTGCTGTTATAACAACATGGGCAAAGGAGATTATTGACTTATTCTGTACATATGCATGACTTTACATGTAATGTTAATTACTCATTTTAAATCATCTAAAATACAAATGTGAAAGGATATACAACTAGCGAACTGACCAAAACAGGCTGACCAGTGAGTAAACACTAAAAATAGTCCGTAAAGACATTTTACAGTTTTTATGCTTATATCACACTTCCTGAATTGAGGTTGCTAACCTCTCATAAACAAAACAGCAGGTTATTTCAGGTTCAAAGTCTCAAACCTTTCTGGGTCCATAAGATAGTTTACAATGAGATTTACATCAGAGGCGTGGAGATAAAGTACATCTAAAGAGATAAAACTTGAAAACAACAACCTTGAAGCAAGCCGAGAGAGCGACTTAGGTCAGAAATATACCTCTGTAATTGAAAACAGTTAAATAGTCCAGATGTTTTCTTTGATCATACTTCGTGGAAGAGGCGCTGAAACATTGACACTGGTCTAAAAAACAAGACACAGACGCACATCAAGTTGGTCATAGTGGTAAGTAAATACATTGACCCCATTACTATCACAGGAAGGGTTGCATACATTCAGATAACATGAGACCCCCCCACCCTCCTCCCCTGGATAGCCATTATTGACCAAGTCCATTTTATCGTGTGTGACCTTCAGTGTAACTCCAACACTGATAAATGTACACAAAAACAATTTCAATAAGAAAAAAAACAATAAACACACAAGTATGTCTAGTCATAGTTGAACCAAACACGTGTGATATCCTCCCAGTAAAATCATCATCAGTAAGTACAGAGTCCGGTGGCCTCTTTCTTCACCATAGAGCTGAACGTCTGCCTCCCAGAAGCTACAAATGGAATTCAAGGATCGAGGTCAAGACTGTCGCACTGTTGCCAGCGTTAAAATATGTACAGGCAGCGTGAGAGAGGAGCGAGGTGGAAGAAAAAGAGACAAAGTGTATATGATACAGATATGTGGCACCCAGATCCTTTACCTATGTAAAAGTAACAATGGATTTATTTATTGCAAGTAAAAGTTCATCATTCAAAATCCCCCATAAACATAAAATACGAAATTTCTGCTACTACTGGGTCTCTCACACTTAAATAATAACAAAAAGACAGAAAGTTTGGTGCAATGTGCAGCATTGTGGGATCATGGGAGTTTTCTTCACCACCAATGCCGTCACTGCTAATGATTGTTAATACAGATGCATCAATGTGTAAGTAGCATTTGTTGCCTTTTGAGGTGGAGCTAGTTTATCTACTTTATTATACAGTTTAGGGAGTGGTTTCCACTAAATCCATAAATCTGAGGGGTCATGAGATAATTGATGGGGTCAGAAGGAAAGTAAATTGTTGCTTTTTTGTGAAATATTAGATAATTTTACCTCTTTTGCCTCAAATAGTTATTCAATGGAAATCACCTGAGAGGTGTAGAGGTGAAAAGTCAACAACTCATACACATCTTAAAAACACGACAGAGGTCCTATTTTTTTTTAGTCCCAAGCCAAAAAGGTTTGAAAACCACAACAATGTATTGCATTTTATAAGATCATCATATGTGTTTCATGTTAATTTCAATCTGCAAAGTAATTAATAGCCAGATATATCAAATACATGGTGTGGAGTACAAAGTACAATATTTCCCAGCACTATATTTATCTGACAGCTAAAACAAACAAAACTTATGATGAGGTTATAAAATATGATGCCGTGTTATAAATTAAACAACTAAAAATAATATATAGATGTTAAAATTAACTCCACATCAATCAACTGTAACATTTAAATGCTACTTATATGTTAATGCATCAACAATAATGATCCAATAATAATAATAATACAACACTGAGAGGACAGGGACGGTTCTGCATGATGAATACTTTTACTTTTGATACTTTAAGCACATTTTGTTGGCAATACTGTTAATACAGGACTTGGTAGAGAAGTATTTTTATTATTATTTTATTATTATTATTCAGTGCATCCTCTCCTCTCAGTTACTGTTACATTACTCAGCACATTAGATACAAGTCGGGCAGAAAAATTGTGATGAAACATTCACTTCTTTTTTTAAAAACTCTCGATCAAAAGTTTATTCAACAACAGAGCCCCTTTTTTGTCCAGTGTTGGCCTTTTCCAGAGAGTGAACCCACCCCCAACCCCACTGTACTGCACATTGGGTTGCATTTAATAAGAAGTGACAAGGAATTTTCAGGCCTCTGCTAAAACTGGGTCCTTCGGGTGACCGGCTGTGAAACATGAAAAGTTTTCAAAACTGTGCCGGAGTTAACCTCTAACTTCCCAATGAGCTAAATGCTGTGAGGCCCCATCCCAAAACACACACACACACACACATCATCCTCTGTTTGACACCTTTATGAAACGCTGATTGAAAAGATTGATCCCACTGAAGAGAGGTAGAAATTCCTGAGGTATGCCTCAACAGAGAACGTTTGAATAGACACAAGAGAGCAGGTGAGGTTAAGAACACACCCCTCTACTACAACTGATGGTCTCTCTCTCTCTCTCTCATTATGCACAATCACAGCCTCCTCACCATAGCCGTTTCTGGTTCTTCCAGTATGCCATTCATTTCTTCTCCTGACAAAACAAAGTGTGTTGGCTGCAACAGATTTTCTGTCTTCCGATGAAGTTCAAATCAGGTTCTTCCGGATGCAGTTAGCATGTTTCTGCTCCAGAATAGCCAGGCAGAGAAGAGAGTGGGTGAGTTTGGTTTCTACAGTAGAACCAGAGGACAAAAGCATATGTCTGACCTAATGTCTACATTAAATATTTCAAATATAATTTTGCATGTATTCAGTTATTCCTCATCCAGTGAAAATGCCACCTGCTAGTAGTGTGCAAACTATACCATGGGTTTCAGGGAAGCTCACTTTTGTTCTAGGGGGTGGGGGGCTTGCCCTTGACTGACAGTGACTCTAAAAACAGAGAAATGAATAATAGAGTTTCAGCGTTAACACTGAGTGGGACTAAGACAGTTTGTTGTTTTCT
>NW_023339696.1:8953393-8954894 GCF_004916995.1 Morone saxatilis | reverse complement strand
TTAAATCTAAAGTGACCACTGACGATTCGATGCGTGATGGCAAGAATAGCATGCATGCTGGTATCCCTGTCCTTGTAATGAAGTGCATCGAAGCCCACCTTGCCTGAAGTCATACCATCACCGCGAAGAGCCTAATCTCTGTAACGAAACGACCCACGAATGTTCCGACGACCTCTCCCAGCAACAAGATCCAGGCGACGGAGCCAGTTCCCCTGGCTCCTCCTGTAGAGTTCACCCTCCTGCCAGCCAGGGGATACATTATCTGGACTGTCCTGCTATCATCATGGTCTGGGCTCCTGACCAGCGCGCCCGCTCGCGTTCCGCTGTTTGCTGGAAGCACGTTACATTTGACCCTTGCATAAAAGAAGATACACGACACTGTCGTCTGAACAAGGCGGATAAAAGGGCGTCCTTATCTTTGCAGACAGGACAGTGGCGCAATTTACTGTCCAGATCTCCTGTACGACTAAGAGGTCTCCTCCTGGAATGGTTCTTAGCTTGAAATAACTGACAACAGAGACTCTCAAGAAATACCTAGAAGACACGAGCCAAGGATCTGAGCTATACAGTGCGACAGCCCCAAGACCGAGCACGACCCCCCGACTGACACGCAACACACATTTAAACCACAGGAAAATGAGTTCCTGCTGGGGAGAATCATCGGCTGGTGCTTGCACGTTCAAACACTACAAATGCAGCCAACAGCATAGCAAATCATCCCACACAGCAGATTCATGGGCACGATATAACCCCTCGTGTTTGTTCAGGTGTTGGGGGCAGTGTGGCCCCTCAGTACCTCCAGCAAAACTCACGTGGCTGGCGAAGGAGGATCGTGATGTCGTGCTCAGGGTCAACGAGCAACCCTCTGAGGAAGCGCTGTCTGGAAACTAAGATACAAAAAGAAGACTTACCACGATGAACGAAGTCAGGCCTCACCCTAGGGCTGCTGTGTCGCAGTTCCAGGTGTCTGCGTCTGCTAATACCCGCGGCGCCCACTGGCTAGGCAGTGCCATGGAGTATATGGGAATATTTTTCGCAGTAGCTCAACTAATTTAATTTTTGTTCTTTAAAAAAAGATTCTATCTCACATTCTGATTCGAACAAGCACAACTATACAGCAGTGTTTTCTCAATGCCTACTTTGGTATCAGGAAGAACTAGCTTGCGTGGCATTTAACTTCATGAGCCTCGCACGTCCTTCAAACGCACTGCTGTGCTGATTTTACACTACAGTTTAATAAATTCTTCACTGTTGGTACAACACTGTATTCGGCGTAGCCCTCTTCTATATACGCGGAAACAATGTTTATTCTGCCTATCCTCCTCCTCTTCTTCACTCTCCTCTCCTTCGCTCTCCTCGTCCTTCTCGATCTTCTGTCTCACGCTGGTGAAGACAGACTGCAGCACAATGGAGTCCTCATAGATCTGAAAGGTTTACAGACAGAGACCACGTTACCCTGCAGTACAGATGTTATTATAATCATTCCACTCAAATGGGTTTT
>NW_023339696.1:8950522-8953263 GCF_004916995.1 Morone saxatilis | reverse complement strand
AACCTGGTCCAGTATGCAACCTAGTGTGAGAAACATGAAACATGAAGCCTCCAGTGCACATACACTGAGAATGGACTTTTCTGAAATGTATGAGCTAGAAGGAGTAGGTGCCTTTTTAAAGATTTTATTGTGGAAAAAATATTGCAGAATTATTGCAGAAAAAACATCAGGGGGATCTTTATGCCTATTCTATTAATGTAATTATTGAAGTGTTTCTGGCTCAACTCACCAGAGACCCCTCCAGGTTGAAAGTCTGGGCGTTTTGACACAGCAGCATCACATCCTTCTCCAGGTCGTTGAGGCTGCGGTACTTATGGCTGCGGATCCTCTCCTGCAGGAAGCAGTCACACACACACACACACAGTAGATATTTAGATTAAACAGCACACAGGAGCAACTGCTGAACCATCTTCTTAACTTCCTCTGTTTTATCTTAATATGAAGAGCAGGTAGGTGTTACTTTTTATCCTTACCTTGATTTTTCTGAAGTCCACTGGTTTGCGGATTAGCTCATAGTACTCGGGCAGCTCCTTGCGGGACGGCAGCTGTATGAAGACTTCACTCAGCTGTCGCCCATTACTGCTGAGACAAGGCAACTGTGCTCTTAGTATGCATGTATCACACAGCATGTATCACCGACTCAATACTGAATCTACCGCTTAATAAATCAATAACGAGCATCGCTTTTGTTCAGATTATAGTCACTTTTATTTTAGTGTGGTCTAAAAGCCCTAATGTTGGCTAGATATTGTAATGTTCTCACCCATCTTTATATTTGATAACGGCATCAACGATCTTCTTCATCTTCTTTGTGAGGGAAAGAGGGTTGGGAGAGAGCTTCTCAGCAGGCGGGCGACCACGTTTTTTTGCCTTCTTCACCTCCTCGTCCTTATCTCGCCCTCGGCCGCTGCTGGAACTGGGTGTGGCCGGACCGCCGTCATGGTCACGGTCCCTCTTGCGCTTTCTGGTTGTCTTCTTGTGGCGCACTTCCTCTTCAATGTCCTCTAGATTTCCCTCCTCTATGGCCTGTGGTGAGGAGAAATGATCAGTGAGCTGAATGAAATCGAAAGGTAATTTCATTTGATTCAGTTTCTCCTCAGAAGATGCAAAGACATTATTTTCTGACAACTAAATATGATAGCATTCTACCTTGAGCCACTGTTTCTCAGTGAGCGAGTCGCTGTAGTCCACCTCCTTACGTTGGCGGGAGCCTCTGCCAAACATCTTCTCCTCCTCCTCTTCACAAGTTAGCCTCTCAACCTCAGCGTCGTCTTTCAAAATCCAGCTGGGCATATCGTCCTCCTCCATCAGACGAGGTTTCCTCTTAGGGTTCCTGGCCTCCTCGCGGCGTCTGTCTAGATCCATGCGCTGGAATAAAAGTTTTAAAAACGAACCGCAGCAGGGGGTAAGTGGCGACAGACAATTCAATTACAAAGCATCTAATAAGTTGATATGGAACTGGGACTTACCATGAACTGTTCGAACTCCTCTTCACTTCTGGCAATCATTTGATTGACAGTCTCGTCATCGGGCACTTCGTCTTCCTCCTGCAGGCAAAGGAAACATTGAGTCACATGAGACAAATGGCAGATTTATGTGGCACCTCAGAGCGTTGTCTCTGAATTAATGTTTCAGTGAAAAAAATAATTCAATTCATATTACTGTTCATCATACGTTGGCATGTAAATATCAGTATTAGGTTAGCATATTGAACTGGAACCGGATCTGAATGTAAAAAAGCGAAAATTAGTGAAAGAAAAGGAAAAAAGGAAAAAGAGGAAAAAAAAAGGGGGGAAATGTTTTTATATGAAGTTTTAAAGATAAAGTATAATAACCATAAACGGTTTGTGTAGAGGCAGAAATACAGTAGGGAGAAAAGGAGAGACTAGATTGATGAAAGCTTACAAATCCTGAGAAAAGAGGGAATATGGAAAAGAGACAGAAAAGGAGAAAAAAAAAAAGGAGAGAAAGAAGAGGTGCGGCAGCGCACTGGCGGTTGTGGGTGGGCGGGCAATGTTGCAACAGGTTTGGATCACACCCACCCACGCCCCCCTAGAGCGGCAGCCTGCTCGAGCCCCGACCTCGTCCTGTTCCTCGTGCTCCAGAATGGCCTGTAAGAAGGCCCGCCGTTCATAGCCTGACGACTTCTGGTCGAACATGCCAGCCTGGATGACCTTCTGGTCCACGTTCAGTTTGTACTTGGCTGCTGCCAGAATTTTTTCCTCTACACTGTTGACTGTGCAGAGGCGGAGCACGCGCACTTCGTTCTGCTGACCGATACGGTGGGCCCTGTCCTGTGCCTGCAAGTCCTGTAGGAGGGAGCACATACGATTAAGTTAATGATAGATGAATAGTAACCCCCCAAAAATGCAATGTCACATTAGCCTTGGTGATGTTATTTTAGTATTAAGTATATTCACTGATATAACTCAGACCGGTGTTGATGCCAAAATATATTTGCATGCCAGTACCTGATGTGGGTTCCAGTCACTGTCAAAGATGATACTGTGTCAGCAGACTGCAGGTTGATGCCCAGACCTCCTGCCTGGTACTTAGCAGAATACGAATACTCACAGCCGGGGTCATTGAATGTTTCAGCAGCAGCACGGTCCCTGCCTTGGTGGTTCCTATGGAAGGGGGGAGGGGGGGAGAGATTAAAAAAGTCATCTAAACCTTCCATATCATTAGTGACAGTACAGGTCCATTAAAAATACTTAAGATAAGAAATGCCTCTTACAGCT
>NW_023339696.1:8919158-8950422 GCF_004916995.1 Morone saxatilis | reverse complement strand
ACGTAACGAGGTGTGTGACAGACGGCTAAAAGACTAAACGTTGGTCATAGGTGTCTCACCATCCAGACGTAGGTACTTGAAGTTACGGTAGGCAAAGTAGTCCTCCATGATGGTCATGAGTGAGGTCATTTGACAGAAGAGCAGCACTTTGTGGTTTGTGGCCCTCAGCTTGGGCAGGATACGGTCCAGCAGCTCGAACTTCCCAGAGGAGCGGTACAGGTCAGGGCTGGACAGGCAGAAGGAGCAAAAAGAGGATGAAAGAGCCCACATGCAACATATATGAACCCTCAGAAAAGACACACACACACACACACACACGTGTAGTAGAAACACAACACACACAAAATTACAAGCTTTACATACCCGCTCACGATTCCGCCAGAATAACCAAGATGCTCAGAGAAAGATTCCTGTAAAGCAAATAAACAAAACATGGTCACATTTTTTTCTCTGAATTCTACCTTCATTCTGCAAACTGTTTTTACTCTTCTAGTAAAATTGTGAGGAAAATATTTAGTGACAGCCTGATTAAGCGGTTTGTTACCTCAATGTGCTGGAACATGTAGGGGTGGTTGCAAATCTTTCTCAGTTGCATGATAGTGTTCATCAGTGTCTTCGTGCCACCTTTACCCTAGAACATTTAGAGAGGAAAATACAGCAATGTATTACTTTAAATGTCTACAAAATAAGGTTTCACCAATTAAAGTTAAAAGACATTATCTTTGTCTCCTTACCTTCTTGTCTTTTTCTGACCCATCTGTGAGCAAGACTCCCTTGGCCTGCATGTGTCTGTACAAAACCCTCTGTAGGGCCGACATGTCGCACTTTATCACATATTCCACCTATAAACCAACAATAATGGGAAAAAGTTAGAAAAGCCACCAAATTATAGCAATTATTTGACTAAAATAAATATCCAAATATTGATCTTGAGTCATTGGACACCACATATAACTCGTTAGCAGGCAAGCAGAGAAGTTGTAACAGTTGCAGTAAATAAATAAACATTGACAATAATAATAATAATAATAATAAAAATCCAGTTATATATTTATTTATTTATTTATTTTTTACCTTCTCAGGCAGCTGGGCCTCGACTTCTTTCTTGAGTCGGCGCAGCAGGAAAGGCCTGAGCACCTTGTGTAAACGTCGAATGATCAGGATGGTCTCTTCTTCATTCAGGTCAACCTTAAGAGAAACAGACCAAGGAAGGTGAGAACATTCAAAAAACGTTAAAAAAAAAATGTCCTGAAGCACACAGTTATAAAAAGGTACTACCTGGTATGTGAGAGTATTTATTTGTATGACCTCACCTCCACAACCACGTAAAATAAACCCAACCAGAACATAACTCACCTTCTCTCCAGTCATGGCAAAGGGGGCATTGAACCATTGTTCGAACGTACTGCAGCTCTTGAAAATGGTGGGCAGGAGGAAGTTGAGCAGGGCCCAGAGCTCAGGCAGCTTGTTCTGCAGTGGAGTGCCTGTGAGCAGCAGACGTCGAGGGGCTAAGTAGTGCGTGTTCAAGACCTGGGTCAGCTTACAGTGGTGGTTCTTCATACGATGGCCTTCATCCACAATCATGTACTTCCAACGAAGCTTTGGGAGGAAATGTAGAAGTCAGAAAAAGAAACAAAAGACTGAGCCACTGATGTTAAAGCTAAATCTGAGGATACTTCCTTACCTTTGCCAGCACTTGCTTGTCTTTGATGATGTACTCGTAGGTGGTGAGCAGCACGTTGAACTTGCCACTGCGCAAGATGGGGACGAATGCACGACGAGCAGCTGGAGATCCCTGAAAATTAACAGAAATACTTTCCATTTATGTTCAACAACTGAAGGGCATAAATCAGCCAAATCACTGAATGCATATGTGGTTTTAATACCCAACACTGAATATCCAAGTTGGTGCCACTGACCTTGTAGGAGACTTTCACGACAGATGGCGCCCACTTATCAAACTCATAGACCCAGTTTGATAGAGTTCTGAGAACAAAAGACACACATTGTATACTCTGTTTAACATTCAAACTCAACTCATACAAGCTTTCTGTAAAAGCACAGATGAACCCTAAGGCAACCGAAGAGGGTATGATTGGGCTTACGAGAGAGGTACAATGATGAGGAAGGGCCCGTTGAGGCGCTTGTACTCCATGAGGTAAGTGATGAGGGCGATGGTCTGGATCGTTTTTCCTAGACCCATCTCATCAGCCAGGATGCCATTCAAGTTGTTGTTGTAAAGTGACACCAGCCACTCCAAACCTTTGATCTGAGCAGAAAAAGGGACAAACTTAGCATCAGTTTACTCAACTCATTAAACCATTGAGTTCTACAAATGAAGGCACAAACTCACAAGAGTCTGATTCCCTCATAAATCATGTTATTCTACTCTTCACAGCATGTATTGGTTGTATACCTGGTATTGCTTGAGCTGCCCATTAATCAGCAGTGTGGACTGTTTGTCCACTTTCTCAGTGACAGCGTGAGCCACAGCGTAGTAGGACTGCAGGCCTCGGTTGAAACTTGCATTGCCGTACTCATCATCTACATCCTGTTTGGCATGTCTGGGGGAAGCAGAGGCGGGGGACATAATACAGTGAGACTTCTTTGGGTGGATGAAAAACAGCAAATGGAAACAAGTAAAGGAAAATATCTGTGGAACTTAATCATGACCTGTCATTTTTTAGAGAGGAAAAAAAAGATGGCCAAAATCTCAGTGACTATCTTACTCGATGATGTGCTGGACATCCACTTCAGATACTTCTTCACTGTCAGGGTCAGGAATCTTCTTCTTCTCCTCCGTTGGAGCTGAAGAGGGCTGAGGCTCTTCGTCATCCTCCTGACAAAAGAAACAAAACAGAGGTCAGAAATTGCTTGCCAGAAATGACAAATTACAATTTTTCTTGGACATGGAGTTCGCCATTTTCTGTACCTCCTCCTCCTCTTCCTCTTCTGAACCACTTTCTTCACTGTCTGAACGTGGCGCTACTTCATATCTGCAAAGGAAAAATGTGTTGAACGAGGTTAAAGATATGTATATGCATTACCAACACAATAGAAATGACTGAATTCAACAAACAGTGAATATCTTTCTGGTTTAAGGTATTATTAAGCAGACATGATACTGACCCTGGGTTCATTTCAAGCCAGGCCTCCAGCTGGCCAGCCTTAGGTGCCTCAACCCCAGTCAGGATCTTTCCACTGTCCATGTGGATGACCTTCACCGGCAGGTCACTCATTTGACTGGTCTCATCTAAAGGCTGGGAGAGGAGAGCAAATGAGAAAAACATTAATACCGTAAAGAAAAGACAGAGAAATAAAAGCATGTTAGGTACAGCAACTAACTGCACATTAAGATTATTAATAATAACGTCAAACTCACCTCTCCATCAGGTCCCATGCCGGAAGAACCACCATCCAAAGTCTCTGGCTTCTGAAAATATACAAGAAAATGAAAACAATATGCAAAACTGCAATTTAAACTATCAAAACAGAAGCATTACAAATGCCAGTGCTAAACATTCACCTTCTTTTTCTTCTTCTTTTTCTTCTCTTTGAGAGCTTGTACGGCTTTGTGGGCTCGCACCAGCTCGGTGAGGTTGGCCACGTACTCGTCTGTCTGCTGTAGCAGGTAGGCCAGACGCTTATCTTTCTTTTGGTCAATGAGTTTACGATAGCCTTCTTCATCTTCAGCCTGGGACAAGATTCACAGAGATATTAGGTGCTTGTGTTGGGACTAATATACACAGACTCAGTAACATGTATTCCATATATCTGAACACCTAATAGCATATGATATTCAGGGTTCTCCTTCATAGATTTGAGTCTCACCATCAGCCTCCGCATTCTCTCCTTTTCAATGCGCTCGTTCTCTTTTTTCTGCTCGCGCTCAGTGTTGGCATGATAGGTAGCGACAGCTTTGGTAGCCTTCTGGATCTTTGCTGTGATGGAGCGGTGGTACTCCTTGAAGTCCTTGGCGTGCTGCAGGATGCTGTTGAGGTATTCCTGTCAACAGAAGGACACACAAAGCCACTGCCGTTATTAAATTAGAAATGGAAATGATGTGAAAAGAAGACAAGCTTCTCTGTTTATTGTCTTCTCTTTTACCTTCTGGTTTCACTTTTTGAAATAATACTTCTGTTTTTTTCTGCTGTTTGAGTAAATCTGTTTTGTTTTTGGGACTTACTAACATAAGTCACAAAAAAATATCCACTAACAGGACATTGCTTTCATTAGATACAATCAGGAAAATGCTACACACAGCCAACTGAGTCCCTTTAGCCTGCTATAAACCACCCGCTTTACTTCCACCCACATGAGTCCTTTCACCCGGTGTACCTGGTGTTTCTGGCGACGTTTACGCTCCTGTTCGATCTTCTGCTGTTTCTCAAGCTTCTCGGTGATGCGGGCTTCACGTAGAGACTGACGTTTGCTACGCTTGTACGCCTTAGCGTTTAGGGCAGTTTCCAAAGCGGTGTCACGGCGCATGCAAACCACCACTTCCTGGCGCAGCTATAGGCACAAAAAAAGTCGACATATTAAATACTGTGTCTATTCCACTGGGGAAAACAACAACAGGCAAGTAACGCTGGAGAATGATTAAATAGGCAGCGGTTAAATGTGCTACAGTTGTCCATCCTTTAAGCATTTCTTGCAGATAACTGTAGATACCTGTCTCTGGAAGTTAAGCAGTCTCAGGGCCTTGAGTTCGATGGTGGCTTTGGTGCGCAGGTCACCAGCTAGAGAGCCAGGGAGGTTCTCCAGCTCTTGGATACGATGAGCAATACGAGCCTGTAGCCTGAAGAGAAAAAATAAATAAAAAATGGTATCAGTGATGACCATCAGGACGGCAGAATCATGGTATTCTCATTCATAAACCTTTAAAATCTAACTATACGATAAAACTCCAAAAGAGTTCAAATCCCATCTTTGTAACCGAATAAAGCTCATGAATAACAATGAGACTGGGTTCTGTCTTTTGATCCACTTCTCAGTAATTTGTACTAATTTATAGGTTTCTGGACAATGCATTAAAAAGGTTTCTGTCTTCTATGAAAACCTCAGAAATCAATCTCTATTCAGAGGATTAATTTGTTGAACTACTCACTCACAGAAGTAAAAAAATAAATAAATAAAATGAATTGAATAATTTTAAACTTAAACCTATTTAGGGAGGATCAGAAAGAGGGATCAGACATGTAATAAAATAAACAAATATAAACATTAAGTACAGAAAATATTAATTTAACAAGGGTTACAGTGGTTGGACGCCTGCAAATAAGGAACAGAGGAGGGCGTGTTACAGAGTTTAAAATAAAATATACGGTGTACAATTCAACACTGCTCAAGTGTGTTTTTGTTTCCTACCGGTATTCTCTTTCCTGGAGGATCTCCACTGGGTCCAGCCCGCGGGGTTTTTGGATGGGGGTTATGCGGTTCTGCTTCTGGTGAAGCATCATGGGAGGGGGCTGGGCAGGCTGTCCTGGGGACTGCGTCTGAGGGGGCATTACTGGGGAGGCAGCGGGGGGCACAGAGGGAGGAGCGGGAGAGGGTCTGCCAGTGGGTTGAGGTGGAATCAGCTTCTGAGGAGTGTTGGATGGGGCAGCAGCATTCACCATTGGTCCTAGAAGAGAGCAATCAGAAGAGATCAGTTTAATTGTGTCTGCACATAAGCATACACAGTGCTGTCTGAGGTGAGCCGCAAAATAAGTTTACCTTCAGGCCATGATTTAGGGGGTCCGTTGGTAGGCTGGCCTTGCATACCTGGGGGAACTCCTGCAGGTCCAGGAGGCGCCATATTGGGACCTACCATGCCTAAAACAAGAAGAAACATTCGTTTTTTCCAGGTAAACACTGAGACAGATAAAAGCAACAAAATGCATGTTCAACCACCAGGTGTCTCTGCTGAGCTGCCACATATTCTGAATTCTTTGTTTTAAGCTTATTTTAGGAACATTATGAAGGCAATTTAAGACCTATTTCACATCCGTACTGACAAAACGTTTGAGGGAAAATCGGTATTGGTTCCAAGTCAATTTTGTTTTTAGGTTCTTACAGCATGATCAAGACACACCGTTCCCAAAAACATTTGAATGCAAGATCTTAAAAATGTAACTCAAATTACAAGTAATGTAATCCTCATTAACACAATAAACCTGTCAAATCATATAAAAGACATTTTAAAAATTCCGATGGTTGTTTTTTAAACTATTTAAGCCCCCTCGGACACCCTGTAAATAGCCTTCCTGACTTAACTCACCATGTGGTCTGTTGTAGTTGGCCTGAGCGGGTCCCGGACCAGCCCCAGGCCCACCTCCAGGTCCAGCAGCAGGTGGCATGTTAGGCATCGGCTGTTGCTGCATCCCTGGCATGGGCCTCTTCCCCTGCACGGCCATCTGCAGGTGATCTGGTAAGGGCTGACTGCGTGCCAGCATCTTGTAGGCCATAATCTGAGCCCTGAGTTGGTGCAACTGGTTCTGGTTAAAAGGGGTGGGTCCGCCTGCGCCACCTGGTCCACCTCCCGCAACACCGGGTCCGCCTGGTCCCTGGGGACCCCCGCGGTTAGGCTGACCCATTCCCTGGTTAGGATCCCCACTAGCCTCCATAGCGCCAGGCCCGGGGACAGAGGGACCTCCGGGCATCATAGGGCCAGAGGGAGGGCCGTTGGCTGGGACAGGACTAGGTGCGTGCTCCGAGCCTCCCAATGGAGAGGGGTAACCTGGGGGACACAGAACAGATGCATGATGGGTATGCCGAAGACATAGAGCTTAAAAAGGTTTTTCATATGATACAGAGGACATACTGATCATGAGTAATTTTTAGAAGGTTCAAAGCATTTTAACAAATAAGTCAAATTTGGCCATAATTACAATTAAAATACTGACTATAAGCTACATAACGTGTCATTTTATTGTCTTTATTTTAGGCTACAAGTCCAAATACTGGCCAGAAAATGACTTAACTAATCACTTTATACTCTGCTCAAACACACTGCTGTCAAGTCATTTTCTTTTTTTCATGTCTTCCTATGCATGTGTCTCTCTTCATATCCTCCTCTTTTGCTTACTGACTGTGTGGTTTTGTAGATGCAGCTGCTTTTGTTGCTGTCTGAAAGGGGAAGCCCCTCAACCCCGCCCCTCCCGTTGTCCTGCCCACTGCTTTCTGCTCATGCTGCCAAAACAGCAACACAAGAAGAGAAACCAGCTAGATGAGTTCACACACGGTACAGTATGTGTGTCTGAGTCTGTGCGACTCAGTTAGCTGTTCTTCCCGTGTGAGGCTTTTCAGGGACAAAAAGGAGATCTTTAATGTTAATCTGTCTTTACCCATGTTGACTACGTACACAACTCATGTTATTTGTGGCAACCTTCAGACTGCAAGCACATCACAAAGACCGCATTTAATCTCTAGTATTTACAGCACAAGCTACATAAAACACAATATTATGAGATGTGTTACCTTGGGAATGTTGGTCCATTGGGCTTGGAGGGGGTCCCATGCCACTGTGCCCCCCTGGTCTCATGCCCATGTTCTTCATCTGGCTATAGCGGGGGTCATCGGGCATTCCCTTCTCATGCATGGCTTCCATGGGCTGATTAAAAGACAGAGGATAATCATTTGTGAACAAACTATTTATTGTTTAATTGCCACAAAAGGTATATATTATACACAGTCTTAGTTTGTAAGCCATGTTGTAAAGGATGTAAACTCTAAAAGGTAATGATTAGATTACGATTCTCAACAACAGATACCAACACATGCAGAGAGCAGGCAACACTGCTCAATCACAAAACAGTAGATCAAAAGATGAATAGAAAACATTAATTAATTTAGTGTATTTTCAACCTAAGGTGCAAATATATTTATATATTAATTATATTATATTATATTAATGAAATACATGAAGAAAGAAAAAAGGAATAAAAAAATAAAAGTTCTTAACAGTTAGTACTTTATGCATCTGGTGCATGTTGTCCTGAGGATATCCTGAGGGTCCCTGTGGAGGGTGGGGGTGTCCAGATCCTGGAGGTCCTGGGCTGGGCCCCATCATGCTGTGGGCTGAGCCTGGCGAGGGACCTGGGCTCGGGCCCATCATGCCTCCTGGAGATGGCCCTGGGCCCGGGGAGGGTCCGGGCCGAGGTGTCCCTCCCATCGGGGGGTCAGGGGTGGACATCTCTCAGGGGAAACTGGGAATGTGTGGCAGCAGCAAGTACCCCTGTGAAGAGAGATGACAGGAATAAGATCAGAATCCATCTGTCACACGTGTTTGTTAACTTAATTCACAGTGCAGTAATCGTTTTAAGTCTAAATAAGAGTAACCTATGCTACATAATCACATATTATTTTAGAAGTGTACTAAGTCTTCAAATACAATAGTGAAGAATATACTATTATTGTAAAAGTCCAGTGTGTAGGATTTTGTGGCATCTAGTAGTGTATTGCAGATTGCAAAGCCCTACCAAGCTCAAAGGAGAAACTATGGCAGCTGTGAAACGGTCCAATCTAGAGCCAGGGTTTGGTTTATCCCTTCTAGGCTACTGTAGAAACATCAGGGTTCAACATGGTGGACTCCATAAAAGGCGACCTGCTGTAGATAAAAATGGTTTATTCTAAGTTGAATCTAATGATTCTTATTTTCAGGTGTTTATAGACTAATGAAAACAATTATCTATTATTGAAAATAAAGAAAAAAAATTGATAAATTATATTCTATTTCTGCTAATAGATTCTCCTAAATGTTACACACTGGACCTTTAAAAAATGGACAGTTCATCCATTTTCATCTTTCATGAAGCACAAGTTGACCAGATAAGGTTGGATGAGACGTGCTGATGTCTGGAGCTACATAATATAACAAGCTCAGTGCACTGTATACAACATATGAAGAACTCAATCATTGCGTCTCTTTCAAACCACAATTACATTGGTAATCACAGTCACACATTAAGTCAATACAGATGGCGGTTAACTCAGACAGTAGCTCTCAGTAACTTCTGTGGATCATGTTATGTGATTATTTTAGAAAAGTGATGCAGCTGTTGTGTTTTTCAGATGTATTGTGTTTGAACTTTGCAAAGCGCGAACCACGGACATAAATTCCTCTCCATTGTTGTGTGAACTAAAACCAAAACCTCTAAACCACAAGTGATCACAGGAAATAATAGTTTTCATGTTGCTGTGGGGCTGCCCTGTCCTCTCAAATACATCCAACCCTGAACCCCTATTAACGAAAGTGTCACAGATGCTGAATGGAACAAGATCATTCACAACACCAGCGCCACATATCTGACATGGAAGCTACAAATGAGGGTCATTTAACTGTATCTGCAAAATGTGAGCTTCCCACACACACACAGTGGGTCACCGAGGGGTCATTAAACTGTCCCTACATGGGTCAAAACTATGAATTTAAAGAAAAAGAAACCACGTACAAGCGGCTCTTTTCAACATGATACAACCCTGCTGGTACTCACACAGACCTATAGGTAAAGTGACCGAGAGAGCAGTAACTTCAGCTCCAAGTAAAAACTCTGTTAGTCCAATTGTTGCAGTGTTTACATTTACAAGGAAATATCAATTAGGTTAGCTATTATTAGCATCGGTAGCTTTGCTAGCGTTAGCCAGGCCTAGCCGGATTTAACAGTAACGTCACATTATGTCCGCAAGCTCGTCGTTTTAACCTCCCTTTATTCAACACAATGTAGCAGGGTTTACTTGTATTCACTGGAGACACTCTTGCGGTCGTAAAATGACACTAAACCGACGATAAAGCTACATTAACACAAGCCCGACTCCGGCTAGCCTGCTAGCTCAACACAACAACATAAGCTGGCTGCTGACGGTGCCCTAGCATGCTACGAGTTAGCTTAGCCGGGCCACGCTCTCCGAGGCCAATTAGGCACAAAACAAAATGTGTTGTTTGTCGAGATGCTCGTCCAGATGCGGCGACATGTGAAAGGGTTAGAGCATCGCTCATCGCTGGGGCTGATTGATCCAACGCGCCTCCCGTACCTTTGGCTCGGTGCTCCGCTCTAAGCACATTTCCAAAAACAATTTTCATTCATTGCACTGTCGCGCCACAGCAGCGGCGCTGTTAATGTCGTCTCTCTCTTTTTTTTCTCCCCCCCTGAACAAAAAAACACCGTATTGAGGCACATGTATCCTCTTCCAGCAGCGTAAAACACACACACAACTGTGTCGGCTTAAACGCAACATTATAGTAGACTTACACGAGTGGTGAAAGGTGATGTTTGAAGTCCTCACCGGTTGCAGCGTCTCTTGGTTTTTCCTCCTAGCCAGAAACAAAGACCGACCTACCCAGTTGGTTTTTTTCCTTCACCCCCCTCTCTCGGTAGATTGTATCGCAGGGACCCGGCCTGTGCGACTCTGTAGCGCCCCCATCCGCCGCCTCACTCACTTCCCGCATGCCCAGTAAAGGCTGCGTTACAGTGGGGGATGAACGAGCGAGAAGCCGGTGTGGGGGATGGGAGAGCTCTGAGTATTGTGGAGGAGACAGCGAGAGAGATCATTTATTTCGCGTTTATTTCAGTGTGAGCACACTAAAATGCTCTGATATGTGCAAGAAAGCGAACTTTACAAGGCCGTGGAGCATTAGTGGAGACATGGAGAGACAGCAGCAGTCAGATTTGGGTGTCTCATTATAGCCAGCCTGTGCTTGTGCTTGAGAAAAAAAAACCAACCACCACAAATTATTCATCACCAGGGCTGCAACTAACGATTATTTCCATGATTGATTCATCTGATAAACACATTGTAGGTTAATAGATTGTTTGTTCGTCTAAAAAAATGGCAGAAGTTTAGTGAAAAACGCCCATGAACGTCCCAAAACCCAAGATCACCTCTTTAAAATGCTTGTTTTGACCAAACAACAGATCCATACCTAATATTATTCAGTCTATGTGCCTTTAAAACTACTTAAATAATCAAATAATTTATTCATTATTATTATCTACAACAAAGAGGCCCCTTTCATGTTCCTTTTATGTTTGATGGACCTAAAAGTGGGTTATGGTTTTACCTGCAAAAAGTAGGTCATACCATTTCTTCACCTGAATGGAAGTGTAATGCTTTTTGTTTTAGTAATCTACATAATTAATGACAACAGCACACACATCAGATCAATTCAAACGTACACACCATAATTATTGTCAGGAATATTGTGAAGAAAATTTTTAAATCTCTATGTAATTTCTGGCCTGACAAACAGTTATTTACTGCTGCATGTTGGCTGACGTGATCGCTCAGCTTAAGGAAGGTGATGTCAGGTCTCTGTGTCAGTATCTTTAATCTGCTTGAGAGGAAACCACCAAGTTTTAAAAAAAAAACAACCATTCAGAAAATCGAAAATTACACATACATTTATTATGAAATATTTAATATTATTTTGTTGAATCCTTGTATTTTTCTTTTTCAAATCCCTCATAATCGGCACAAAAACCGGAGAAAGAAGGGACAGAGAGGGACTGGCTGCCAGTACCAAGACTACGAGAGGAGACACTCTCAGGTGCACAGGCTCAAAACGAGGCCAGTCTTTGTGGTGAAGTTGCAGATTGCAACCAACTCAACACCAGTCGCGTATTCATTTGACAACCCGGGAATGAGAGTGGGCTGTGAAGTAAAAACATGGTGAAACACAAAAGGCCCTATTGAGAGCCAGGGTTTGTCTGTTCTGGGCTACTGTAGAAACATGGATGTTTAACATAGCGGACCCACAGCGTCTGTAATATTATTATTATTTTAGTCTGGACCAAAGTGGAGGAACAACCAACAGAAAGAATATTTTATGTTTACCATGTTTGAGATAGATGGGGGAGGAGACTGCAGTCAGGGTCCAAAGACAATATTATATATATATATATATAATATAATATAATGCTGCAGAGGAACTTGCTTTCTTATAAAATAAAAACATCTGCCCCCTCTCATCACCCCAATCATTTTCATACAGTCCCTAAAAACTCAAAAAGCACTCCACTGCAATAAATGTGTCATCCTGACGGTGAACAGAATTAAAAATGAATTCCTTTGTTCTTTGTTCTTAAATTGTTTATTTGGATAAAAGACAGCAAATATAATCCAGCTTGTAAGAATATTTTCAGTAAATACAGTTTTTTTTCCCCACAATGTTTGACTCCTAAAGTAAAGTTGTGTTCTTTTATTGTTTCTAATTTCTGAGTCACATGTTTAAAGGAATCCAATTTTCTAATCCATTCAAAGGCAGCACTGCCTGTCACATGACATGAAACAGTGACACTGTATATCTCAGTAAAACCCTACCTCAAGTTTGTCCCTGGATGAAATGTATTATTTCTATTATTATACTTTCATTCTATTGAATATATTAAAGTAAAAAGAACACAGCTTCATGGATAAACACAAATTGAGATAGAAGAAAAACATCCTTTTAAGTTCTTCAGTTGAATATTAAATGAAATTTTCTCATCTTAAAACAATAAATAAAAATTCAAATGAGCACAGAACAGCAATAAAAAATATTGTAGTGTCATTAATGATACCTGGCCACTTCATTTTACAAAACCTTTAAAGGAAGTCCCTTCAGGTTATTAAGGACATTTCGTTCTTACGCTCAGTAGTTGCCACACAGTGTCACACAGTCTCATATAGTGTGATCATTGATCACCATCGGTTCGCCCCTCAGGGCAGATTTGATCTTCTTCTGTTCATAATAGAACAAACTCGTCCAGGCTGTTGCTGGTGTCGACTCTCTTCCGCTCACTCTTCCTCTGGATGTAGGTGATATTGTTTGTGGGCGTTTTACTTCTCTCCTCTTCCTGACTTTTTCCTTCTGCAAATATAAACATGGGGTACGCCCCTGCAGATGTGGAGAGCGCCTATGGGAGAAACAGACAGAACAATAACTCAACTAGCTATGGGAGAAGATACATAGCAGCTACACTGGAGCATGTTAACAAGCCAAATGTTCCATGAAAAGAGACCCAAATAACCCAGTCACATACCTCATAAACAACAGTGCACAGTGATTCAAAGTCCTTCTGGCCTTTAGCATAGAACCCTATGGTACAGCTGGGGTCCATGCGAGAGAAAGACATTTTCCTGGGATATTTACAGTGAAAGGACTGCAAGCGACGGGAGAGGAAGCAAAATAAAAGAACACAAATCAGAAAAAGGTCTCATTAGATTCAAAGCAAATATTCCTGATGTAGATTGCATCAATTGGAAAAGAAAAAACTGTAACGCTGATCACCGTGTGAAAACTAGTTAGTAAGTGAGCTGAAAAGTCTAGTGAGCTAAAAACTATGTATAAATTGGGCAAAAAAAAAAAAGAGAAATAAATCCACCGTTATAGTCAATAGTGTTAAATAACATCCAGTTATTTAAATAAACACAACTGGAACATGACTGGTGGTGCTGATGGAGGGGTACTTGAGTGCAGCTGACAGTACTTTGGGGGTACGGCTTTAAAAAAAATTGATTGATTTACATGACTGACTGAGCACAGGTGTCACATGACGAAACGAAACAGAAACCAAAAAGAAAAAGAGAAACATGACTTCCTCATACCTCCAAGGGAAAGCTCTCTTTTGTTATATCCACTGTGGGCTGACAGTAGTGAGGGTCCAAGTACAGCAGATGGTCATCTTTTGCACAGCAGGGCCAGAGGAAGAAAAAAAAGTGAAAGGACTGACATCAAACAGCTGGGCACAGTGATTATGATGTACACTGTGCTGCACACATACCCTGGAAGCCGATGAAGAACAAAGAGTGCTTCGGTTTGCCCCCAATGATTCCAATGCAGCATTGTAATGTCAAGAGTTTCTGTGCAGAAGATGATGAATGGGTTGTTGTTCTTTGTACTTACTTTTCAGACTAGAGAGAAACCCATTCAGGGGGATGCTGATTTATTACTGAACTGTGCGACCACATTGTACACAAGGAGAATGAAGCCTATAATCACACTACTGTAACGAGTTACTTTATAGTAAATTATACTGTAGCTGTACTACTTTTGCTGAAAACCCCCACAATGACCCCACTTTGACCTCATAGAAGACTACTCAGTGAATGCACATAGGAGTGAATGCATAAAATACTTTGACACAAGTGATGTAGGACGGATTGAGATCTTGTCCTCCAAGTCGCACAGGAACCAGGATGATGACAGACTTCCAGGACTGAGGGGGAGGCCGCTCACACAAACTCCTCACATCCTCCAAGTAGACTGAACAAAGAAAGAAAGAGCCATGGTTCAATAATTCCTCTAAACGTTTTTTTTTTTTCAAAGATTATTTCTAGGGCTTTTATCGCCTTTATTAGGCACGAACAGCTGAAGAGAGACAGGAAAGTGGGGAGAGAGAAAGTAGAGAGAAAGCCTTAGTACTTGGGGCGCAAGTTCTACCACAGTGGTTCCCAACCTGGGGGTTAGAGCCTGTTAAGTATGTATGATTGTTAAAAATGTCCAAAATACATAATACAGAAATTGTAAAAAAAAGTTCCCTAAATTATTAGGATCTCTGAAGTAATTAAAAGGAAATTCATCCAAATCACTCGTTTTACACAAACGTCCTGCAGTTATTGTTCACTATTTGGGTTCATTGTACGGTTTACCAGTTGTTCTGTACTGTTATTGTTATGCAGTGAATATAATAAATAATAATTAATTAAATATCCATAAAATACGTCACTTGGTCAGGGGTTGTCAGTTTACTCAATGATAGAAAACGGGGTCCTTTAAGGAAAAAGACTTTTTTCTAATCCACAAAGAAAGGCTGAGCTGTTTTATTATGGTATTGCAGATCATGTAAATAGAAAGCAGCAAAATGAAAAAATATATATAAATACTCACAGATGATTTAAATCGCCCACTCTCCTCAATAATAGAGGAATGTCTAAATAAGCCTAAAGCACTGATCCATTTCTCTGTTTGTACAGCTGTGGGGAAACTGCTGCATTGGCTCTGCCCTTCAGAGGAGAGAGCAAATACACTGATGAAAGAAATTACTCACTGGTGCAATCTTGTGCAACATACACGACTAGATTAGGAAGGTCCGCCGATGCTGCCACAGCTTTCCTGAAACAAGATGATATTTACAGTAGGATACATTATAGGTTACATTTTCATAAAAGTTGGTTAGGATAACTGAACTTCAGGTCTCACCGGAGGATATGTGCCACAATAGAAGGTCCATACCAGTCCCCGGCTTTCTTCCCTGAGCTTTTGCCCAACTCCACCAGCTTGTGTATCCCAAACGGGGCTGTGGGATGGTCTGCAAACCACGATACCACCCTCCTGTGTGAAGCCTCCATGGTTCTGTTCAGGCAGGAATCCAAGCTCAGTTTGCGACCCCTCTTGCTGGGCCCTTCCTTTAAATTCATTCCACGCTCTGCACTGTCTGTGGTACGAGTCACCAGAAGGTCCATGTCATCTTTAACTGCATGGTGGCTCACAGACCAAGTCCAACCTTAAAATGATGTAAAGAGAAAGTAAAATGAGTATAAGACCAAATATCAACATGAAATGGTTTCTCTTATGACCTGGACAGACTGCTTTGTTCCTCGTTGTTCTTATCACACAGATAAGTCACAATATGTGACGCAAGGGTGGAAGGAACAAAATGTACTGTAACCAAGCTTTTGATATTTTAAGTACATTTGTATTATTGTTATTTAATCTTACTTAAACTTTGTGAGCATTTTGAAGTCTACCTTATTGTAAACATGGCAACACTGCACTGCTGTACAAAGCCCAAACTCAGTAACTACACATTTGGTCAAAACTGAACCAGAATCTGACTTTTGGACAAATAAATGTTTATCCTTTCATCCTCACACAACATTTATAGGAAAATATGTGAAAAACCAAACTGCAGTGTCTGCACTCCTGGTAGGTAACACTAGCTGGAGGGCAGTCATTGCTAACTTTAGCTAAAGCTAATTTACAGACTTATTCTGACTGGTTTTCTGTAACTGAAAAATCTTGCGCAAACATCTTAGTAATTGAGTTTAACACATTAGTAAAGCAGTAGCTAGATATAATCTGGACTAGCCCTGCTAAAGGCTTACTAGCCTATCTTAGATTGTCTGAGTATATCTGACAATGACACATTTGTTACATGTTGTGTACCAGAATTAGTCCTTCCCATGAGATCAGACAGTTCAGATGACAATATTTTTATGAATGTGTGTCTGTTGACCTATCCAGCTGCAGGTGACATTGCCGTGTGCCTGTGTCTGTGGTCACCTGGTGGCCTCAGGTGCAGGAGCAAGCCTTGCGCCAGCAGCATCTGCCCCGTGCGTAGAACACAGCCCCAGCCGCTGTCGGTGGTCAGGGAGCTGCCTGCCAGTGAAGGGAAACCCCGTCTGTATGTCAGCCACAGGAGAGATGCAAAGGAGCGACGGAAACGCTCTCTCTCACCTGACACAGTTACAGAGCTTGAATTAAAATTAAATAAAAACTTTGGTTTTAGATTCACATGTAGGAGACAATTTCAGGTGGTATGAAGGCCCACTGCTCAAGGCCTCACCTTGATCCTTGAGCTCATAGGATTGTCCGAGCATGATCACAGGAGAGCTCTTGCTGAATTTGGATTTCTGCTTCAAAGACCAGCCTGAAACATTAAAGGGGAAAGAGACACAGTTTCATATCCCCAAACCAAGGAGAACAATCAGATCTGCTCTTATTACACAGTAACAATATAAAAGAGTTACTATGTCAGAGCAGTAAAACAGACCATATTTGACGCTGTTCCATGCTGAGACCAACTTGGATTTGAATTTGCCTCTGTCCTCTCCCTCCTGGTCTTCCCTGCTCACTTCCAGGTGCTGAGGCCCAGCAGACTCAGTAGAGAGTAAGAGCCAGTCATCCATTAGATCATCTGTAGGAGACTGGCCCACGCAGTGAGCCGAGGAGGTGCTGGGATTCATAACAACTGGAGATGACAGAGACAGAGCGTGAAGAATTGCTCCTTTTCACAGCAGCAGCCTACGTAGACATAAAAGGGGCATTAGACAACATTATATACACGTGACACAAGAACATGATGCAAACGCATACAGTAAATTATATTATTGTGTCTTGAAACAAACATGTTCTGACTCCAGAGCTCATTAATGGTTAATGTTAACCACAGCAAAGTGAATAATTCTCAATGACAGTAAGTAAAGAGAGAAAACCATGTGACTGCATCCTGTGACTCAAGGAATTTCAGATATGTCAATTTAGCTGCAGCAGGAGAGGTGCTGGTGAAAGACTATTCTCCCCCACATTTGGCTTCCCTCCTCTAAAACATCAGTAGATACAAGACGACTGCAACAAACAGCGTTCACCGACACAAATGTGTGCCGTTAAATAGGTATATATTGTATGTCAGTAATGTAATTAGTGGTTGAAAAGTACTCGGATCTTCAACCTAAGTAAATGTAAAAGATACTAAGTTATGCATTGAAAAACTTATCAAGTATTATAATCATCATCATTATTATCATATAGGATATTATTTGATTGTTGATACTGATGGATCAATGTGTAAGATAGTAGGGAGCTCTTATTTTAGTTCAGTGGATCCATACACAGAAGTCAGGCCCCGTCGAAAACAAGATAAACCAGAGGGGTCGTGAATTGATTAATTAAAAGAGAAACAAGAATCAATGGTATTTTTTCACTTTTCTCTCTCATCTGTTTTTTGAAATTTTAAATCAAACAATCTTTTAACAATCCAAAACGGTTGGGAACCACGTGTTTAATCTTTGAATTTCATGAGCTTATCATATAGTGTTTTTGAGATAAAATCTTTATCTGAAAGTAACAACTATAAATATAGCGGTCAGATAGATGTAGTGGAGTAAAAGTACATTTCCCACTGAGATGTAACGTTAGTGAAGTAACGTTAGAACTATGAAGCAGCATAATATGAAAATACACTTAATAAGTATGAGTAGTGTAATACATTCAAAAATATTTAGTTAAAAATAAAGTCTTCATTCATTTTCCATTAACTCATAACTATATAATAATAATAATAATAATAATAATAATAACAATATGCCCCACGTGAAAATTAATATAAAATAAATAAAGACATAACATAACAACACTTCTTAGCTCCTTTGTAATTTAAACATAAACAATAAAAACCTCATTATTTACAGATAGTAAATAAACGAGTTCATCATTTCCAGTTAACTAAATTTAAAAAACAACATTTGAACTGCTGGTTAGACAACATAACAAAAAATGGTGGCCACTGTTGAAGTCTAAGCGATTAAAATACGGATTAATAAATAACATGAAGCCATAATTACTGTACATTCATCTAAAAGCTGCATGCTATCTGGCTAACCTGCTCATACAAAAACGCACACATTAGTATAATTAACACCAATTAACAGTGACATAGTACTGACACATAAACTTAAACAAATATAGGACACTGTAAATCAAATATAACTCAAGGTCTAACCATGTTCTGTGTAGTTTTCATTTCCTGACATTAACTTTTGGGCATCCCACCTTCAGAGCTCGTTCACTGACAGAGGATTTATTAAAGTATGGATGCATTAAATTCACCTTTTACCTTCATTCGGGAGCCGTCATTGTGTCTCCTTTGATCAGAGTAAGTCATTGGATGGACTCCACTGCAGGAGTCGGTGTGTTTATCAAACCATAGACACACAAACAGTCTGCAGTCGTGTTAGAAAGGAGCAGCGTAATAAATGTGCACTCACTTCCTGTTTATACTGGTCACGTATTAGCGCTGCTGTGATTGGTCAACAGCGGACCAATCACTTTATACCCGTCATGAGTTCCTTCATTACTAGTAATAATATTACAGTGAAACATATGTCAGTTACCCCTCTAACAAATTAATAATTAATAATAACAATTAGTTCCAATATCATATATATAAAAAATATATTGTATATTGTTGTTTTTTTGTCACCTCCCTAATTTAAAATCCAATTACAGTATTGGATTAATTTGAAACAATGGAGGAAATTAGCTTTGAAAATGGAAACAATTACATTCAGCAGCTGGAAATATTCCCATTACTTTGATTTTAACAAACAAAACTGGAATTTAATTGTCTAAAGTTTGTTTAACACAACACTGGCACCCTATACACTGTCAACGTTTTATCTAAAAATAAAATTCAGACAAAACTAGTTTTTTTTCCTGCATTTTATTACATTTCTTCACTATAGGCTTTTTTGCATTGGTTTTTCACAACAGTGGCTAGTAAATATGTAGCAATGTAATGGACAACAACAGTCAAGAGATAGTTGTTGTTGTAAAAAAGTCAAACACTTGGACAAAGGTGGACATGACAGCAATATTACAATTTCAGACTTATGGAATGACAAACTTCAAAACTGCACACAATGGGTAGCCACAGAGATTTGGTAGATTTGTCAGTCTAAATGTAAAATTTATAAATAACTAATTTCAGTAGTAGAGCAGAAATTTACTAATTGATGACATGTAAAAAAAATGTTTGAATAAATAAAAACAATGGATAAATAGAACAAATAGAAAAGTAATAAAATAAATATACAAGATAATTAAGTAAAAAATATTTGACACAAAATAAAGTGCAGTTTTCTCACATCACACACAAAAACACAGCTGTTTAAAGTCCAAACAGTGGGTTAATGTCTGATAACCACTACATCCTCATGGATAAAATAAAGACTTTTTGACTGCAAATCTCATCTGAAATCTAAATGTGTTCATCGACTGATGCATCAGAATAATAATGTATGAAATGGAAAGATCCACAGGCAAAAAAACACCTATCTGTCTTTGTACCTCAGGACTTAGGGTGTCATGTGATGTCGTCCACAAGGTGGCAGTCTAAGACAGGTCTGAGCCTGGTGTCCCAAAACTATCAACATCATTTTTCTGTAATACACAAGTACAAACAAGACCTCACCACTAAGATGCTCTCAACATATCTACTCCTGGCTTTGTGTGTAGTCTACTACTGTTTCACTGACAAGCGTGCTCAGTTTTATGGAACTGGGCACTGTTGGATTGCATATTATTATACATTTAAGTGTAAACAGAAAAAAAATCACATTATCCCTAAATAAAAAGACTGGCACTTTCCTTCACACGTGACATTATACACAATATACCATACATCTGCATAAATAGAAAAGAATGAGTGAAAGAGCATTTCTAGCCTAGTCTCCTATGAGTGCTGCTTTCATTATGGTACTTTACGCACTTTGTCTCCCAACATACTAGTATATTCACTCAATATAGCCTAAAACATATCATTGCACATTTCACTACGATCAACGGAGACAACGTTTACAACAAAATGTGTTAGCTCGGCTTATTGCAACCCTTTCCTCTCTCTTCTCCTCTTGTCTGAAGCACAATGTAAACTTAGTTAATTAGGGACACCAAAAAAAAAAAAAAAAAAACTGGCATTATTAGCACATTGCATAGTGTCCCTGTGCAAGTTCATCTAATCTACCTCTTTCAATTCCTCTGAAATTCAGCCCTTAAACAGATCTGAAGCAAACCAGCTCTAAGTCCATCGCTGCAAGCATTTCTGTATCTTGGTCCAGTTTCCAGTATGTTTGTTATATTCCTCACTACATGATCCTGAACTCTTTTAGTAACTGAACACTAAGGGAATACAGTCTGTTAATTATTTTACGACTCAAACTAAATGATGGCACTGGAGCTGATCTGAAATGTGGGTAATGCCCGTTTATAACAGAATCCAGCTTGTTTACACGTAGTTAACAGTTTGCTTGTTGTTGTTGTTGTTGTTGTTGAAAAGTTGTTCACAGTGTTCACCACCTTAAGGTCTGCTTTATATTTTTCATCTTTTGTTATTTTTTAAATATTCTCTCATTTGCCATGTACAGTGTCAGACATGCATTAAGACATATGCATTTTTTTTCTTATATACAACACATTGTGATGAACATACAGTACATACACAAGCCTACATTATGATACCATGAGCGCACATTTTCCAACATGGCTAATGCATCTTTGTTCACATATTATGTGTCTACATGTCACATGTCATCTATTTGGTGTTATTTCTTCAGGCATTCACGACCCCCCTCCAACCAAAAAGTCATGTTAATTCATGATATGTCAGTGTGATGCTACAGTAAAAGGCATTACATGGGAGAGTCTGGCTCTTTCTCAAGCTCTCTTATCACGAATGATGCTTGGAGCTCCGACTGTTTCCTTTATCAGTCTGGGCGGTGCCGGTGCTCACTGAGGCCGCTGTCTGCGCCCCCCGGCGGCCACCCCCGGACGAAGCCTCTGGTTTTCCTGCTGTGTTGCCTCGCTTCTCCTCACTTGACTTGGAGGTGTCTTTTACCTTGGCCCCCTCTTGCGATGCCCCTTTCATCGGCCCGAGCACTGTTTTGGCCACGCTCGTGAGCTGGGTGACAAAGCTGGTTTTGTCCCCTGGAGACATGGGGCGAGACTTGCTCGAGCAGGGTGAGGAGGGCGACATGGGATTCTCTTCCAGGACCTCCAGGTGGGCCCTCTCCTCCTTGGCCCCGCGGTAACTGTTTGATACCTTCTCCACTTTGGATCTGGTGGCAGCTGGCACATGAGCTGTAGGGTGGCTTTGAACCTGACTGGGAACTGGGGGTGCAGGTCCTTTGACTTTAGGTGTCTCAGTTGCTTTATCAGCGGTTTTATCACTGCCACCGATGCCTCCTTTCTCAGCCGTCTCCGCGCCTTTACGTGGTGGCTTGGACGGCTCTGCAGATGATACTTTCTGTATGTTACCTTTGTCTGTACTTGCAGTACCTTTCAGTTTCTCCTCAGTCTTCTGAGCTTTGGTTGCCGGTCCGCTGCCTGTCTGTGTACTCTGCTGCTTGCTGTCTTGTTGTTGGAGGGCCTTTGATGTGCCGGGAGTTGACATTTTCTCACTGACTTTACTCTTGGAGACTGTTGCCTCAGAACTTGAGCTGCTTGCAGTTTGAGGTTTGTCCCCTGGGCTAGGCTTGGCCTCTTTAGTGGATGAAACCACAGCTGGACTTGACTTGGTCTCCACCGCAGCTCCACTTATGTTCTTCTTCAGGACCTCAGCACTGGATAATGATTTACTTGTGTCAACAACACTGGTCTTGGACTCAGCTTTAGTAGCCATGCTCTCAGTTTGTGACCCTGTGAGCTCAGACGGTGTGGTTTGGGTATCTTTCTCTTTTGCTGTCACCAGCGTGTCACGGCTGAGGGGTGACTCCTGCCTTCCCAGCCTCCTAACAGGCTTCAGGCCTCCAATCTCCCCTCCCATGGGAGGAGAAGGGGAAGAAGATGATGAAGGAGACGGGGGAGCTGGTCCATTCTCTCCTTCCATCTCTAGCAGACTTTGCAGGCTGTGCTCACAGTGGAATGACTCTCTCCTGTAGTCCCCATGCGCCACCTCCAGGCTATGCTTACGTAATGACACCCCACCTGTCAGAGGTGAAGGAGATGATGATGATGAAGAGGAAGAAGGCAGAATTGGCGCTCCTAGCTTTTCCGCTGACTGCACCCGCTGCAGCAGGGGGGACCTGGGTGGCTCTGCGCTTTTGGGACGAGGGCGGGCAACAGGAGGGGAGGAGTGCAGTTTGGCAGGAAACATCTGTGTGGTGTTGGAGCTTCCTATAGTGTGGCCACTGAGAGGTGGAGGAGAGGAGGTGGTCGGGGAGGGGGTGTGAGCCAGAGGGGACAAAGGGATGTTGCCAGCAGATTTGCAGCGAGCAGAGCGGTACTGGCGGTGGAGTTTGGGAGACAGGCCGTGCAGGGAGCTGGGCCTCATGTGGTGAGAGGCTGCTGGGGAGTTTGGGGTACTGGATGCTGGGGAGCTGCTCTGGGAGGAGGTGCCTGAGGAGAGGAGAGGAAATAAACATTTCTATCACAATATGTCAACACTGCATTTCTGTTCAGTCAGGAATTGAAATTCTTACAGTGAAATGTGTTTTGCTCTTTTGTTTTTTTTATACTTTGTACATATTAATACTCTTTCAGAAACTATGTAATGGATCAGGCTAGAAGAGAGAAATTGGGATGAAATAAAGGACATGAACATGATTAAAAAGTAACTTAAAAAATCCTGTTTTTTCTGTTGCTGTACACTGCTGCTTAGCCTTGTGTTAAAGTTGCCCTGTGGAGTTCTGAAGTTTTCTTGTAAACAAAGTTTCTGCTGACTGTTTCTCACCAAAACCAAAGTGTGTATCCTTGAAGTCTGAAAAGTGTGTGGAGTGCCTTTCCAACCTCATTAAACATTTGAAAAGCCTTTCTTTCTTTTTTTTGCAAAAAATCCTGCATTATTTACACCCGTGGTATACTGCTAGCAGTCTTCTTCTTCACTGCACTTGTTGGTGCATTAACACATTTGTTGGCCCATTGTTGGCACACAAGGCCAAGGCCCACATGATTTGGAAAAAATCAAAATGGAGTCCACTCGTGGTCCACAGTGCTATTAGGGGTTAGAAACTCCACATAGTACTTTTAAGTTGCTTTTTAAAAGCAAAACATATACTATATAAATCAAATATCAGGGCCTTTAACAATGTCAATGTTTTAAATCTACTAGGGATTGTTTTCATGGCCAGCAGAGAGTCAACCCTGGTAAGAACAGACACATGTGTTCAAGGCCTTCCATACTAACCCAAGTGAGGGGATTCAAGAGTGGAGCGGTAAGTCTGGGTGGGCGAGCGGGCGGAGATGCTGTGCGTGGGGGAGCCTGGGAGACTGTCTCCAGATGAGAGAGAGCGATTTAAAGAAGAGAGGCTTCGGCTGGTGTGGAGCAGGTTGGACTGCTTGGTAATTTTCCTGAACAGGGAGCTGCGTTTCTTACTGAAAAGATAAAAAATGATATGATGAGGGCATATAATAATAAAGGCATGTACCTCTCCTAAAATATGATGTATTCTTGTGATGAAATGCATCTATAACGCACTCTTGTCCCTCCTTGGCTCCTGTCCTCTTACTGCGCCGGGCCATCTTGGATTTATAGCTGGACTTGCGGGCAGGACCCACTTTTATAGAAGTGTTCTCAAATGGGGTAGTAGTCACTGTCACCTTGTTTCCACTCTGTAGGTTATATATTCATATGAATCATATTATTTTATGAGCAAATCTTAACTGAACCATCTTACAAAAACCTTAAAATGTGTATATAACTACCTAATGTATAGTCCTCACCTTCAGAATGAGCTCCACCACCTCTGTATGGACCAGACCATGGACTGACTCCCCGTTTACATGAGTGATGAGATCACCGGCACTAAGTCCAGCCTCTTGGGCGGGACCTCCATCTTCTACATGCTGTGATTAGAACAAAGGAACAGAAACAGAATTAGGTATTTACACAGAAAAGCTGTATGTCTGCACAATGCAGACAAACAGCTGATTTTATTCTTTATTCTTACTATTCTATCCTGATTCATTGGATTTCAATGTTTTAGTTTGGCACCTTTTTATTTGCTAATTACTCTACACATTTAACATTATTGTTATTATTATTATTGTTAATATTATTATTAGTAGTACTAATAGTTATAGTAAACATATTTAGAGTCATCAAGAACTCTGAAAACTGTTTGCTTACCCAGACAATGTGGTGTACGCTATAGACATCACTGTCTCCCATGTAGACTCTGATGGCTCGGAGAGTGAAGCCATACTTCTTCCCAGAGCGGTGGATGGTGATTGGTGAATGTGGGACGTTGACCATGGGAGAGAAGTCTCTGCTGGGAGAAGAGTCACGGGAGGAGGGATTGGAGGAGAGAGAGCGAGGAGACATGGGGCTCGCTAGAGGGGAGGCACCATGTTGCTCAACTGGGGAGAGAGGGATGGAGTCATGGTTACAGGATTTAATCATAGGTATGTTTTTAAGAGTTCATTTGTCACAAAACCAGTGTGTTTACCAGCAGGAATGATGACAGACAAAGCAGTAGCAGAAGCAGATTTGATAACTTTGGTTCCTGGTCGTGAATTACGTTTCTCTCCTTCAGCTGAAAGCTGCTGGTGGCGAACCCTCCGCAGCACCAGGTCAGTGGTGGCCCCACGGGACGCCTGTGGGTCTGGAAGCCCCAGAACAGTGGCACTGCCTGGTAGAGGCAACGATGCATCAGCAGGTCTCAAATGCTTGTCTGTGGCATGGTAGTGACATGAAAGGCAACAATAAATAAATGCTCTTGTTATAAATAGTGATATACATGTACATGATGTCATGGTGCCTTATCCCGTTCTACCTGTGGCTGTGAGCCCGTTGCTATCCTTAAGTAATGGTCTCAGATCACCCTGAGATGTGATGGCACCCATGGCTCCTTCCAGAGAAGCCCCCCTGGTCTTCACTGGAGGCTGTCTGGTAGGGACAGGCAGCTCAGAGTCAACTTCCAGTGGTGAGGCCAAGCGGTGTGTATCCATTAGGGCAGAAAAGCGTCTTCGGGCCCCAGACGGCGGGCTGGAGTCACTCTCAGTGAAGGAGGACTCTGAGCAGGACAAGCGCTTCCTGAAAAAGCAAGGCAGTCGTAGTGGTAAATACTGTTATTCTCAATGAATCTGTTCCCAACCATGAAACCACTGTATGTGGTTAGATAGACACTTCTTTGGACATGAGAAAAACATTTTTATTGTGCTGTTGGGTTTATGATCTCTTTAACAAACCAGACCTATATCCAATTTTATTTGACGGTTTCTGTATATTTTCTGCACTCACATCTCAGGTGATCCAGTCCTCCAGCTCTTGTCCCTGAGTGTGAAGCTACCCAGGCTCTCTCTCTTGGCCACTCGATCTTCCCTGGGGACCTTGTGCTCCCGTAGAGTCACACCAGGGGCTTTATGCTCCAGCTGGGACAGATGTTCCATACTGCTGTACACCTGCACGTACAACATTGTATTGTTATGTGGACTGATGAATTGCCTTTTTAATGCTTCAAACATTCTAGGGTTAATCTGAATGTCCAATCTGACCTTGCTGAAGCGAGGGGAGCAGGATGAGAAGCGATGTATCTCTACAGGCTCATCGTCGTTGATATCATCCTCATCGTATGACTGCACATGATGGTAGCGATCAGATCGGGCTGGTGAGGAATGATAACAAGATAGCATGGCTTTACAATGGGTTACAGTGAACAGTTTCTCTCTGTTACTGATCTCACTTATTATACTGACACACTGAAAGGTTAACCTACATAAAAAGCTTCAAACTCCTGCTCATGGTGAATTGACACATTCAAGTCTAAAAATGCACATTACACTAATAACTGCCTTGACAGCAGTTATCATGGTTACATGGGAGAGTTAATGATGTTGTTGTAGCAGAGATGGTGATGATTCAGACCCTGAGTTGTTTAGATGAATAAAATCTAATCTCCCTAATCTCAAAGGGATCTGTGGTCCGTGTCTGGAATCCCCAAAAGTAGACTTACTGTCAAAATAACTGGTGTCTTCTTCAGACTCTAAGTGAGGAATGAACTCTGCCTTCTGTCTCAGCAGGCTGTTCCAGTTCACCTCTGTGAAGAACGAGTGCTGCCTCACTTCAAAAGCTCCACCTAGAGGGCAGAGGAAGGGAGGGGGAGAGAGTGAGCGGGGGAGACAAAGACTGACAGGTAATAACTGCAGCCCTAAAGCAAGTAGAGGCACTTTGACTGAGACAGAAGTTGACTTATTTGGGTACACTGAACCTGTGAGCCTTCAGGCAGGACGATAGTTAGTGTACTAGGTCAGTGATTCTCAACCAGGGATAAGTGTACCCCAGGGGATATTTCTACAGTTGCCAGGGTGCAATGTGGAATGATTGTGGAGTAGATCAACTAATTTGAAAAAGAGAAATTATGATTTAATTGAAAAAATATATATATATATATCCACATATAGAGTCAGCTGGAACACCTGAACACCACATTTTGAGACTGAGAGTGCATAAAAACTAGTTAAGAGAGCAGAGAAGTCTCAACAGTTAGCTAAAAGTAATGGATAAATGGTTGAAACATCCAGCTTCTTCTTCTCCAAGGGATGGTAATATTAATGCAAACATGACAAAACAAAAAACTGACAGTTCTGACATTAACTATTCCATTTCTGACAATAGATCATCCTAAATGTTACACACTGAGCCTTTAGGATTGGAAACCACTGATCAAGGTGACCAACCTGTGCCCAGTCGAACCAGTGGATTCGTCTGCAGAAGGGAGGAGATCAGGTGCTGGGCATCGACAGGGAGAGCCTCATCCCCTTCTGGCCACACTATGTCATCTATCAGCAGCAGTGGAGAGAAAGGGAGGAAGACATGAGGAAACACGTGTTTGGCGAAGAGAAAGACAACATCAAAAACAATGAATATGTCTCTTACAGTCTGGTTTATCTATTTGCAATGTATAGTGTGTATAATGTAAAAATCATCTAATTCTATACTCAAGACAATTGATCCTTCACCTGTAATGACCTGTCCGAACAACTCTTCAGGAGTGTCTCCAAAGAAAGGCACACAGCCCACCAGGAACTCATACAGAATGATGCCCATAGCCCACCAGTCCACTGGCTTCCCGTAACCCTGACGAAGAATAACCTCAGGGGCAATGTACTCTGGAGTACCACACACCTAAAGGAAAAACAGCAACTCTTTCAGTTGTTTGTTAGATTTTATCACTCTAATAATCACTGACATTTATTGTAGTATCTAATTAAACTTTACAGATATTTACTTTGATGGTTGTTGCTTCTGTAATATATCTCGAGTTCAGCTCAGATTATTGTAAACCAGCTACTCACATCAGTTTATTTTCTACCTGCTTTACATATACAGTATATTGTTGCTAAGTGGGAGACAGGTGACCCTGAGTGGGAGGCACGTGTGTAGAGCATGCGTGTTTCTGCCTAGCTAAGTAGATCACTTCAGAGATGCCAAGACAAGATGAAAGCCCCGGTGAGGGTTTTCATGTGCAGATGGGTATGCACTGAATGCTAACAGATTTCTGGCCACCATAATGTATACGCAGGAAATAATGAGGCTTAGATTCAAAGCATGAGCACTGCATGAAAGACCTGAGAAAAATAAACCTCACCTAAAAGAGAAATGATTATAATAACTGAGGAAATACTGGTCTATTGTTCTGCCAACTGTACATTTTGCCATGCTTCAGATATGCCTGGGACACAATGACAGGGAATATCTTTGCATAGAAATGATAGACATCAAAGGACGTTTCATTCGTTTTAAACCTTACTTGGATCATACTGTAGCTGAACAGCCAAAGGCACAATTCACAGTTACATTGCTCACCACTCACTCACTTAAAATTAATTGAAAGTTAAATTTAAATTATAAGGTAAATAAATTGTCTATAAAATGTGGCTCCAACTCATTGTGGGAGTTACTTAAAATTGACTGGGACTTGAGTATACAGCTCTGCTATAATTTGTATCTTGTCTTCGTTATACCTGTTTATCCAGGAACTCCCGAGTATCCTTCTCTATGTGTCCTTCATACAAGTTGGTGGTCAGACTCATCAGACCCATCTTAGAGAGGCCGAAGTCTGTGAGCTTGATGTGTCCCATTGAGGTAATCAGGAGGCTGAGAATAGAAACAGCAAAGTTAAGCTCAAGCTATACACGCTTCATTTATATGCTTTTGAAACAGCAATTAAATAACAATTATCCAGCAATGTACAATACAGTTCCAATGTGCATTATCTTTTTGCAACAGTTTGATGAAAAACAACTGTGTCTTACTTGTCAGGCTTGAGGTCACGGTGCACAATGCCATAGTTGTGTAAGTACTCGAGCGCTAGGATGGTCTCTGCAAAGTACATGCGTGCCATTTCCACAGGCAGAGCCCCGATGTTCTTCAGCAGAGTGGCACAGTCTCCACCTGACAGCAGAATTCATTATTTGATTAGTCTTATTGCTGACATTAGCAATTACCATAAATGTCTCCTGGTACCTCTTTTCCAAGACCATTTTAGTTTCCACTTAAGCTGATGAGCAACGCGCACAACAGAATGCAATCAGGCAATCAGAAAGACTGCTTTGAATATATTCATGCATCGGACCAACTATACTTAAAATGTAGTATGAACAGCCTATGGAAAGGGTTAGACCTCTCTGTTACCTATGTGCTAGGCGTATAATAAGACAGCAGTGCCACTAGATTTCTAACCATGCTAGCGTTGTTGATCCATCACTCCACACTGAAATCTCTCAACAATTGATTGGATGGACTGCTGTGAAATCTGTGTACAAACATCTGAAAGGATGACACATGCTTACTGCTGTGATTCTCTGACTTTTTCTCTAAGTTGACATTTGTGGTTTTGAGTGAAATGTCTTAACACCTATTAGATGGATTGCCATTCAGTTTGGTTCAGACATTCATGTTCCCCACAGGATACATTTTTATTAACGTTAGTAATCCCATGATTTTTTATCAAGTGCTGTCAACAGGCCAAATTTGTTCATTTGTCCAATAAATGTTTTTCACATCAGCAATTTTGACATGAAATAGTAGGGTTAACACAGATGTTGCCAATGATACGTTCGTTAGTGTAGCAGAGCCTTTGTAATGAGCCAACATGTGATCACTTTTAACTTGACATATTGTATTCTCTCCTTTTCTACGTGTGTATTGTATAAGTGTATCTGGATATTGTCATTTATAAGGTTTCTATTTGTTACCTGCCTAGGGACTATGGACATAATTTGGATTTTTGCTAATTCTGGCAGGTTTATATCTTTTATTTTTATATTGATGTTCATTAACATTCTCTGTCCCTATCAAGTAAGCGTATAAAATAAATAAACTAATTTACAAAAATATTATACATGTTAGCATGCTGACATTAGCATTTAGCTCAAAACACCTCTCTGCGTACAGTGATTACAGCCTCACAGAGGTGCTAACACGGCTGAAGACTTAAAAGCTGTGTCCAAAATCCAGACTAAATGTCCTAGCATACTGTTGTCAGTAAATCAGCCGACTTAATAACAAATTATACAATACATCCAGTGTAAGAGATGATGCCACTGCCAATTAAACTGCTGCTTACAGCAACATGTCTGTCTTTAAATGTAATGTTTAGTTTTTGTTTTCCAAGATCTTTATGGAGCTGTTTCACCACCACCCACAAGTTATTAGGTAATTTTTCAAGCTGCTACTTCATTTCCCTTGTTCTTTGCATTGTGAAAGGATAATGTCCATCGATAGCACACTCAAAAGAATGAGTTCAGTATGGCCTACTGTCTGCTTTGAATATACTTCATTTTTCCAGTGTGAACCCACTACATACTTAAAACCTGCTCAGAATTAGTATGTAGAGTGAATTTGGGACACATTAGTTTTGTTTATACCTATATAAAATCAAAGCTAAAGGCACAAAAGTTGAAACGGTAATATTGGAGATATAACTAGAATAACTGGAGGTGTAGAAGTGGGCAGAGCTTCTAACCAACAAACACTCAACCTTCATTCACCTACACACACACACAGATTTTCTTACCTTCTACATACTCCATGACCATGCAGAGGTGCCGGCGGGTTTCGAAGGAACAGAACATGGAGACGACAAAGGGATTCTCTGCGAAGGTGAGGATGTCTCTTTCCACGAAGGCCTGCTGGATTTGGTTCCTCAGGATCAGATTTTGCTTATTAATCTTCTTCATGGCAAATCGCTGGCGTGTCTCCAGATGACGCACCAGGTACACGGCGCTGGTACCAACACAGATACACACATATAGACATTTTTAAAATTGACTTTATGGCCTCTGTGTTGCTTGTAAAAAACACATCGTCCTAATGTTCTTACTAATACTCACCCATACGCTCCATTACTGATCAGCTTTATGGTCTGAAAGTCTGCTTCTCCTGGTGGTTTCATTGTTCTAATCTTACCCTGTGGATCACAATGTCGTCATTAAATATGATACAGTGTCTAACCAACATGCTTAAAAAACTGGTTATAATATTGTCTGGTATAGTGTCAAAAAAATCACTTATTTTTAACTTCGGTGATGCACATTAAAATCCTCCGTACAGATAACTCTAAGGCCTCGTCAGTTCTGGACTATACCATCCTCCCTCTCACTCTACTTTTTTTTTGTCTACGCAGCTTCATTTTGGCAGTTGGAGCCTGGCCTAATGCTAGAGGCAGGGCCCAGAGATTCAAGGGGGGGGGTCCTGTTTTTTTGTAATTCAGCATAAATTAGCTTAATTAGATAGATAAAAGCATGTATGCCAAGTCATTAGTAGATGAGGCAGACATTTTCAGTGAAAGCAACAAGGACCTTGGCAGGACA
>NW_023339696.1:8918792-8919045 GCF_004916995.1 Morone saxatilis | reverse complement strand
ATGACATATTATACAAACAACATGAAGACTGAGAATTGGGGAGAATCTGGGAACTCACCTCTGTCGAGTCATCCGTCTCAGGTGTTAACGGCCCCTCGCTGTCGTAACTATCGAGGTTTACCATCTCTGAGGACAAAAATATGCCAGATTAAATCCGTGTCCGTTCATTTATTTTTTAATCAGTTAAAGGACCAGTGTGTAGGATTTAGTGGCATCTAGCGGTGAAGTTGCAAATTGCATCTAACTGCATCTG
>NW_023339696.1:8917760-8918692 GCF_004916995.1 Morone saxatilis | reverse complement strand
TTACACACTGGGCCTTTAAATATGTGTGTGCCAGGTTTCCGTCTCTCTCCCTCACCTTCAATAGGGTCTCTGGTCAGTCCTAGCTGGCTGATGATGTAACGAGGAATGTCCGTTTTCATTAAGTGACCCTCCTTCGCGTGGTCCTCTGCTGCCTCTAGCAGATGGTAGAACTCCTCGGGATTAAACTCCTGGAAACCAGAGCATTGAGACTTGAACATGATGTCATCAGGTGAAAAGACTTGAAGCCAGTCCATCAACATGGAATTAATGACATTAAATCAGACTCTGTGGGATGGTTGGATTTTTGTTTGAGAAATTGCTTCTAGATAACATTTGTATGTGAATCAGAAAATGTTTCCATATCAGAGTAAAGCCACCATGGCTGCTTTTAGCAGTTGTTTCATCAATCACTGCCTCTGGAGAAGCTCCAGGATTTGTTTCTGGAGTCTGCTGTCTGTGCTGTTCAGCCTGAGGAGAGACTTCTGTATTCTGTTTTAGGACTAATGTCCCCTATTGAAAGTTACCCTTTACAAGGTAATGTTCTGTTTAAACATACACCATCAATCATCCAAGTGAGCCCAAATCGTTAGGTCAGAGCACAGCGTCGGCAAGTGGTAGAAACACAGCCACTTCCTCAGAAGAGCGAGTACAGGAAAATAGTCATATTTGTTCCATAATTCTGAGCCTGTGACAGGACATTATAACCACAGGAAATGATTTGCACACACATAAAATATGTCTTGTCAAAATTGTTTAATTATAAAATAATTTAACTATATGTGCTCAAATGTTTTTGTCTGCTTGCTTTCGAGACATAGTGAAATAAAACATAAATCTACCTCTATCTATCTAATCTATCTAAGTTCTGATCCTGTGTCACAGAGTTAATTGTTTGGTTATCTCTTGTGATGTAACACAAATATAAAAAAAAT
>NW_023339696.1:8916737-8917730 GCF_004916995.1 Morone saxatilis | reverse complement strand
GTTTCACAGGGACTTTAAGTTTGCCTAAACACTTTCTGTGTGTCACATTATGCTACTGGTTCAGCCAACTGGAGAGTGGGAGTGGAAACTTTCTGATTGTCCTTGTTGTTGTTGTGTTCATCTTGTTTTTTTTGTCTCCAGTCTGCTGGCTAGTAGTAAAACAAATACTTTTTATGTGATAATAAAATCTTTTTCTGTGCTCAGAAAGTCCAAATGTTTGCTCAGAAATACAACGCAACAGGGTGAGTCTGCAGCATAAGAGCCAATGCCTAAACCAAACACTGAATATATGTTGCATTACGGAGAAGGGTTTCATCCACTGCACCACTGCTGCAACTCCTGACTACTGATCCAAACCTGGCTGCCAGCGATGCCAGGAAAGTGTAATGTATCACACACACTGCATTCCAAATGCAGCGATATGCAGAAAACGAGGGTGGAATTACATCGATGAATCAATTCTCCATGTCACTGTTTCAGCTGTCGCTCATGATCAAAAAACACGTCAGCGTGGCCTGACTCATAGAGAGGGACACAAGACTGTTATGAAGGGCATGGTTGCCCAGAAAAACAACCAGCTAGATGACACACACATGCACAACACACACACACACAGAGAATCCTCCAACTTTAAATGACACCATGGTCAACAGTCCCCTATCTGAGTTCAGACTAGAAAGTGCCCCCCGGGCAAGCCGGGGGGCGCTTGCCTGGGTATTCAGTCGTACCTTGTGGGCAGGGCAAATTTTTAATCTTAAATGCAAAATGTCAACCATCCAGAACGGACCTGGACCATTTACCCTCAAGTGTTTGCTGATTTTCTACCCCTGCTGTGTAATACATGAGAGTGCTTAAATGCTTATAATGGGCTAACAAATGAGTATCTGTGCTCATGTTTATTTAAAGAAAATCAATTTGTCTTAAGTCACGAGAGGGACACGAGCTGTGAAATGTTCTGCCATGAAGGGCAGGGCTGGATGAGGATCGTAAATT
>NW_023339696.1:8914810-8916712 GCF_004916995.1 Morone saxatilis | reverse complement strand
CGGTACAGCAGGTTAATTGTTTTGGTTATCTCTTGTGATGTAACACAAATATAAAAAATATTTTTTGTATTTTCATAGCAAAACCTGTCTATTGTTTTCTGAAATAGTTTCACAGGACTTTAAGTTTGCCTAAACACTTTCTTGTGTGTCACATTATGCTACTGGTGCAGCCAACGTGGAGAGTGGGAGTGGAAACTTTCTGCATTGGTCCTGTTGTTGTTGTGTTCATCTTGTTTTTTTTGTCTCCAGGTCTGCCTGGTAGTAGAAAACAAATACTTTTTTGGTGATAATAAATCTTTTTCTGTGCTCAGAAAGTCCAAGATGTTTGTCGAAATACAACGCAACAGGTGGAGCTGCAGCATAAGAGCCAATGCCTAAACCAAACACTGAGAATTATGTCTGCATTACGGAGAAGGGCTTTCATCCACTGCACCATGCTGCAAGCTCCTGACTACTGATTCCAAAACCTGGCTGGCCGAGCGATGCCAGGAAAGTGTAATGTATCAAACACACGTGCATTCCAAATGCCAGCGAATATGCAGAGAAACGAGGGTGGAATTACATCGAGTGAATCAATTCTTCCATGTCACTGTTTCAGCTGTCGCTCATGGATCAAAAAACACGTCAGCGTGGCCCTGACCATAGAGAGGGACACAAGACTGTTATGAAGGGCATGGTTGCCCAGAAAACAAACCAGCTTAGATGACACACACATGCACAACACACACAAATACACACAGAGCATCCTCCAACTTTAAATGACACCATGGTCACCAGCTCTATTCTGAGTCAACTAGAAGGTGCCCGGCAGCGGGGGGCGCTTGCCTGGTATTAGTCGTACTGTGGCCAGGGCAAATTTAATCTTAAATGCAAATGTCATCCCATCCAGACGGAGCTGGACATTTACCTCAGTGTTTGCTGATTTTCTTACCCCTGCTGTGTAATACCATGAGAGTGCTTAAATGCTTCATAATGGCTAACAAATGAGTATCTGTGGCTCATGTTTATTTAAAGGAAAATCAATTTGTCTTTAAGTCACGAAGAGGGACACGAGCTGGTGAAGATGTTCTTGCCATGAAGGGCAGGGCGTGGATGAGGATCGTAAATTTCAGAACAGGAATTTTCCGCAATGACGGGTAAATACGAAAACTTGTGTGGGGGTGGTGTGTGGTGTGTGTGTTCGTGTGTGTGTGTGTGTGCGTGTGTGTGTGTGTGTGTTATCTTACCAGACACTCCAGAAGTCTGGCAGGACGGGAGATGATGAAGAGAAGCTTCTTTGCCAACTCTGTGACGAAGGCTACCTCAGAGCTCTCTGAACGCTCGAAGGCCTGACAGAGAGAGACACACAGACAGACAAAGAGGTATAAAGAGAGGAGAATAACATCACCATTTACAACATTTATAAAAAGCCACCTGACAGTAAAATACCTAATGCAACACTTATATACAGACACAGCTCTGTAGGCATTTAAAAGAGAGACAAAAAGACGGAGTGACAAAGACAGGTGTTCAAAAGCCTGTGAGAATATCTGATCATGAAAAACACAGCAGACACAATCAAACCAAAATCAGGCAACCCACAGTAATCACAGCGATCTAATCAAGCTGCCAAAATTGGGTTGGCGATGAAATTCCATGATACCTGTTATCTGCTCTGGCAAGTCTCGAGCACAATTAGCCTCCATTTACCGCAGACATTTCAGTCTCGTGTCTCACCAAAGGCATCACAAGTTTGAATGAAATTAGAAGACTTGAGGTGAATCTGTCCATCAGTAACCTTCTACAGCATCAAATCATCCCAGTCACTGAGAGGACAGATGTATTTGTTTTGGTTATGACTAATTTCATAGACGTTGCCTTATGCATTCTCTACAAATAAATTATAAAGAAAGTAGTTCGCAA
>NW_023339696.1:8897946-8914789 GCF_004916995.1 Morone saxatilis | reverse complement strand
GCAAGCATGTTTTGCATTAGACAAATAATCTCATTTTACAAAAATATCTCTTTGTCTTTGTCTTTATAAGATACTACAGCTAAAATTGAGCTAGATTTAACCAGCACAAACATAATTAACATTATGTATTAACATTTTTTTAAATAAAAGTCTTTATGTCAGGAACAATGTGATCAAACATAAGTCAACAAAATTACACACATTCTAACTCACATCATTAAGAAGCTTCTCCAGGTTCTCCTGCAGCTCAAAGAAGTAGACAGAAGTGATGAGGCCCTCACGGGCTTTGGCCAGGCAGTCTCTGGACAGCTCAGCTATCTGGTGGTGAATGAAGCTAAGGACTCCATCGGCCAGCGGAAGAACATTTTCAGGTGAGAAAGCCTGTATGAACTCAGCCAGCCTATCCTCCATCTGTGCCGTGGCCTGATGGAGAACAAGAAGTGAAGAGCATGAGAGAACAGGAGCGAAGAGAATGGTGAGAATCAAGAGCAAAAGAGGAAGTGACACAGATTAAGATTAGAAAAAGTTGGATTTCTTTAGAAGACCCAGAGGTATGTGACAATAGGTTCAAAAAGTACTTTCATTTGTGGCTCCAACAGTGTGACTCTGCTGCTACACTGACTTCAATACAATGTCATTTTTTTCCATTTGACTGGTTAGAACAAGCTCAAAGAGCTTTCACCTCACATGAACTCCAAACTTTAATGCCCAATTTCCTACGGCTCGATTTTTATCATTGTGGAAGCTTTCAGCCCATTTCCTTTTGATACCAACCCGTCAAGAGAGTGAAACGGAGAAAAACAAGGCAGAAATGAGGAAATTTCTTTTATTTAACTGTTCATAGCTGTGGCACTATTTATAAGTGCGGTGAATAAACTTAATATTCTCTCTGACAGGGCGAACTTATCATAACTTGGCAGTGTCACATAATCTTGTTTGCTATGGTTTAGCAGCCCCCATGGCTCCCCCTTTTTTTTGACTGTTTGGATGTACGATATCAAACATTTGTGTACACAAATCAACAACAAAACATGTTCAACTATAACTTATATCCCTTTTTATTTCTCTGATATTTGAGTTCTGACTTGATAGGATTAGATAGTTATTGTGAAAGATTGTTTTAATGCTCTGTGGGCTCAAGGATTTGCTCACTGTTGTGTTCATTTCTATGGAATATGATGTTTATCATAAAGCAGCTTTGTATGTGTGTGTCTCACCTTTGGAAAGCGCTCTTTGTACACATGGTTCATCATGACTATCTCATTATCATAGCAGGAGGAGGAACGTCCCGGGCTGGGGGTAAAACAGAAAAACATGGAATATTGTCAGAAAGATCTGGTTTTCCCACCCAAAATGAATTCAGTTATATAATGTGTTCAGTGCTATAGAGTCTGAACTGTGCTTAAGATTTTATTAGCGCTTTAAATTATCTAATAAAAAGAGAAAGTTAGTACTTTATGTATATCATCATGATGAGTGGAAAAATAACACATTCCTCCTATTTAAAATGGAAACATGAAGTCATAAGTAAGAAAGTAAAACACACCAGCTCCTGCTCAGTTCAATAAACTCAGGGCTAATATTAGCTTAAATCTACTCCAAGGAGTTTTTAACTGGTTATGAAACTCAATTTAATACTAATGACTTAATGCTGCTTTAAACTACAGATTTTATTGATACGTTCAACTGTTAATGTGTTTTATTTCTTCTTTAAAAAGTAAGCCGTATTTGCAAAGCAGGAACTTTCCCCAGGGACCAACCTTTGGAGGAACTCCTTTCTACCACAGGGACCGGGGTCTGAATTAAGTTCCATTGAATTTTTTTACAACCAAAAAGTCCCAGACACATTTTCCTTATCTTTGCAGGTCTTAAGACCGCGGTGGAAAAACAGACAACAACAGGCTAAAGAACTCTTCAAGTTCCTGGGACTAAAAGTATTTCAGGTGGAAACGCGGCTATAGTCTAACTTTCTTGATATACATACAGCACTTACTTTCTCTATTTATTGATTAACTTTAGGTCCTTAAGCATAGTTCAGACATGGTAGCTTTTAAATAGAAAAAATCTGAGGTTATATAAAAGCAACAACAAGATCAACCAGGGGCAACCCCTGTAAATCTGCTTTGAAAGCGTTCTTTTAAAAAGAGGATAGTGCTTTTGGGCAGCTGAAGCCGCTGTTTAATCTCCTGGGTGCTGCTGCTGCTGACCTGAGACTGCGGGAGCGTGGGCGCATGTGGGGAGAGCAGCGGCCCCCGTCATCATCTGTGATGCTCTCGGTGCTGCCAAAGTGCTTGGATAAGAAGTGGAGCTCATCCATGGTGGGCTGGAAGGGCAGCTGGTGCAGTCGCTCCTGCGAGGAGCTGGAGGACTGGAGCGAGAGAAGAGGAAGAAGAGGGGAAGCAACAGCAAAGGGTGGAGGAGGAAGAGGAAACAGATGAGGGAAGGGAGAGGATTAGGAGGATGAAGGAGGGGAGTGGGGGGCAGGGGGAGAAGTTGGCAGGAAGGGAAACAAGAATATTAGAGTGGGTGGAGTTGGACGGAAAAAAAAGAAAAAGTACCATAATAAGTGAAGCAACTAATAGATCAATTATTACAGTATTTGCTGAAGCTGTTCCTTGTGGACACCACTGATGACAAACCGAAAACACAAGTGTTAATGAGGTTGTCCAATGAGCCACGAGTCTGTCTCACCTCCTCATTTGCCTTCTTCAAAGCAGTGAGACTCCTTCACTTACTTTGCTAACCGAAAGATCGATCACTGATCAATCACTGGTGACAGACTAATTGAAAACAGTCAGGGTGAAAAGAACAGGCCTAAAGACTCCATTTTTCTTTGTCTGTTTCATGTATGTCGAGGTTTTTTTTACTGGTTGTGTTGAGGTTGTCAACCATTCCTCTAGTAGTATTGTTGCTGTGACTTCTTTTTACTTGGATTTTCTGTTCAAGTCTGAGTTTCTGTAAGTGGCACTCTCTTGTCCGTTCAGCCACAGGGGCAACTGTACCCAGCATGCATAGCAGTTCATATGAATGTCATTTTGCAGTCAAGCTATCAGTGGGTTATAAACAGTTACATTGGTTGGATCCTGTGATGTGTTTTTTTACTGTTTATGTAAATGATTTCACAAACCTTCGGCTACGTAAAGACGGTCTTGGTGTTACATTACATATTTGAAGATTATCACACACAGAAAAATTACTTTGCAAATCAAACTTTAATAAATCATTTACTTAGTCTTTAATAAGGCATTGAAAAAAAACTATATGAGGTTTTGTGGTGATGTTCCAGGCTAGTTTTTCCCCATTGTTTCCAGTGTTTGTGCTAAGCTAAGCTTGGGTCCTGGCTGTAGATTCATATTTACTGTACAGACGAGAGTGGTATACATTTTTATCATCTAACTGTCTGTAAGAAAGCCTATTCGCCAAAATGTTGGTCAGAGTTGTTAGTAATTTAGATATTTAGGATAGGCTGCCTTCAGCATTAATGAAACCATGTTATTATTCAGTACATTTTTTGTGTAATGTTTCAAATGGTCACTTTAAATAGAGAGGGGACTGAGGAGCAGATAGTCGAGAGCTGAAGGAAGCACCGAGCACCACAGTTCAGTTTGATTAATAAAAGTCACATCATTGATATCAATGAAATATCGTTTTCTTTCTTATATGGTTAAATTTAGCCAGAGATAAAAATGACTGCAGAACAGAATGTGCTCTATCTCATTTCTCAAGTCCGTCTCGTCCCACCGGCCATGGCATTCATCACTTTCCCCTCCTGTCCTCCTCTCTCCATCCATCTAACCCTCCATCCGCAGCCAGATGGAGAGAAGGAACCAGGCCTCCTCTGACGTTGCTGTTACGCAACAAGACACACAGCAAAATACACGAAGGAAAGAAATAGAAGTGACAGCACGCTGGAGATGAATAAAGTTGAAATGTATTGTATGTGTGTGAAATATTTTAAGATATTTTGTGTGAATCTGTCAAAGAATGCATTTTTTACATACTGTATATGTGCCAATTACAATAATTTAGGTCAGTGGTTTCAAACCTTTCATGTCTGACATACGAGTCATGTATTACTCATTCCCTGTTTAAAAAGTAATGCATTACTTACTCCCTGTAGAAAGTAATTTGTTACACTACTCGTTAGATTACTTTTGCGTTACTCAGCAACGCCTGAGATGACGTAATATGAGCTGCATTTAAAAGCCAACCAAACTGTGGCTTTATAGTAGATTAATCCAGTTTATTTGACGTGTTTATCACTAAGGCAGTGGTTATACCTCATGAGGAGGAGTCTCTCAAATCGTTACAGACAACCTGTTCCTCCTCAGCATCAGCACAACACTGCCCAGGCTGACAAGACTCTTCACAGGCACGCTAAACGACATCGCTGTGTTGAATTTCATGTTTATTATAGAGAAATGGTTCAGGATCTATGACACAGACAATTCAGTGACTTCAGTGTTGGAGTTGAAGGAAGCTGTCACTCAGACTCTTTAGCAATCTATTTCAACTGTTTAAGTTTAGTTGTTGGTTGAGCTATGTACTCCCCGACTAGGAACCACTGATTCGTGTTATGGGAGGAGAGTAAAGTTATTTACCGTTGAGCTGGGAGTGTTAGTGCCATATCCAGAAGAGGGCAGAGACGCTAAAGACCATCGTCGTCCGTCCGCTCTGCAGAGAACACAAATGTCACTTAAAAGCTCAACGTGATTTGTACATCTTGTCATAAAATCTATACAATATTAGCTTATTATTTTTATTACCTGTGAAATAATAAATCTGACTGTAAGACAAAACCCTGACAAGCTATTTTCACAAACTACGTGGACACATCTCAATTTCAGCTGCACTAAAAAAATGTCATTCAGCAGACCAGTGACTTATTACACATCTAGTTTGTCTCAGGCGCCTTCCTCAGAGAAGAGAGCACAGAAGACTCATTCATTGTGCTTCTGTATGCCTCGATCGCAAAAGTGACAGGCAGTCAGAGGGATTTGATAAATGAGGCCAGAGGATTTACAGGAGCACCAGGCTCCCAACACTATGTCTGACTGAGGAGAGGCAGAGGTGAATAACAGTCTAATTGGCCTTTTTCACATACATCTCTGCCTATAGAACGAACGAGAGTGAAGTCTCGACCTTGTTTCTCCATCCAGATTACAGCTTGACAATTATTTTAGACCGTCACACTACTGTAGTCACTTTGACTTCCCTAAATATGGTACAAGGGCCCCAAGAGCATCAGTAAACTCGGCCCCAGTTGTTAAGGCCTGGATCACAGCCGTCGCAGTTCATCCCAAAGGTGTTGGGGTGGCTCTGTGGACCAGGCAAGGTCTTCAATAACAAACTGGGAAAACCATTTATTTATGGACCTGGCTTTGTGCACGGGACACTGTCATGTTGAAATTGTCATACAATAACATTGTGTGCTCAATACTGTTAACATTTTGGTTCACTGCCTTAACTTAAAACACAAAAAACAGACCACAAATACATTATAGTATGTGAACAATGTTACAGGCATTTTTGTAATATATAAAGCAACCTAAAAACCTTCTACTATAAACTCACATGTAAAAACATTCATACAAACAGATGCACACATTCACGGCCACCTGTCCACACACCAACACACAGTCTCATTAGACCAGCGTGAATAAACAGAGGCACTGTGAATGTAATGTCTTGGCCCTGTAATACATGAGTCAGCCTGTTACACTGCGAGAACCTGCGAGTGCAGCGGGAGGCTCCCTGCTCCCCTGGATGTGCGAGACCTCACACAACAACAGATCCACACCTCGTCTGTTCTCTGATGCTCACTTGTTCTCTCTCCTCCCCTCCCTTTGTCTCACGCTGACTTGACTTCTGTTTGTCTGTCTTATCCGTCTTTCCTCTCCTGCCTCACTTTCTGTCCCTCTCATGTCAAAAACTAGTGAGGGTAAACATGTACAATGATCACACTCAATATATGTAGTGATATAAAGCAGTGACCTTCTGGAGGAGGCAAAAGAGAAATGCGCAGGGTTGCTGGGAGAGAAGTTTCGTGGGCTGTCCAGAGGGCTGCTTCCTGCAGGGACATGCACAGAGGACGAGACACAGGAGAGAGGGTGGGGAAAGAAGATGTGAAAAAAATAATCAAGCCCTTTTATTCTGTGACCAAATGGCCACAGGAAAACCAAGCACACTTTAAACCTTTTTACCACGGTTTTCTCCTTTTTGCAGTAAAGCTGACTCACACTTGTCTGATTATGTGGTTCAATACATCAGTGTGACTGTTCATAATCATTGTGTTGTGTTTGGGGTGATAAAATGGTTTGAAATTGATTACGTTTTTTCCAAATCACGAAGGCCTGTCATTGATTTTGTGACTGATGAACGCCTTGTAGCCTGAGTGTTTTATTTATTCAGCCTTGTTCTGCAGACATTAATGTGGCTGTTTTGATTAATGGACAGAAAGATTTGATTGGGGGCTTTTTCTTAGGTGAAAGATTCAAGCACTCTAATTTAAGAGAGCAGCTCAAGCAAAGACAGAAAGTATGTGGCACCCAACATGAGAGCACCCTAGTCAAGTCTCAACCCAACTGAATACTTTAGATTAACATACTAAAGAAAAAAGTGGCTTCTTATGGATAGTTTGACATTCCCTTTCTTTCCGAGAGTTAGATGAGAAGATAAAAACCACTCTCATATCTATACGATAACTATGAAGCCACAGCCAGCAGCTGGTTAGCTTAGCTTAGCATAAAGATCTGAAACAGGGGAAAACAGCTAGCATACAAAAACTCAAGGGCAAAAATGACAATTAGGTGTTTGATAGGAAGTTATTTATTGGACTATTTATTACTACATTCAGACAGAACCAGGCTAGTTTTTTTTCCCCCTGTATCCAGTCTTTGTGCTAAGCTAAGCTAACCAGCTGCTTCAAATTTATTGTACAAACGTGATATATGTAAAGTGTTATCATTCCTACCTGACTAATTTCCCAAAATGTCAAACTTTAAATAATAGGATTATCATTATTATTTTCAATTTTAGTTAAAATAGGTAATATCTTTATATTGTAAGTATAAATATGTCTTTCTTTCATAATTATTTTGAAATTAATTGATTAATAAAGTTAGCCTGTCTGCCATCAACATATGAAGGTGTTATGTGTTACTATACATACCAAGGTGTCCAGGGAGGGGAAGGGGGGAGTGTGGGCGAGGCAGCGTGGGAGAGGTGGTGGTCAGGATCAGACTTTTCCTGTTGCTTGTACGACAGCTATAAGAGAAAACAGAGAGGTACATGTAAACATGAGAGGATATTGCAATTACTGTGTCGAAGTGACCATAGCAGAGTTGTGTCTCTGCTTGTCGCTGTGCATGAATACGTGCGCTCTGTGGCTGCATGTATAGAAGCAGAAGAAGTAGAAGCAGACGTGTGCAAATGCATGGATCACTGCAGGAGCACAACAGCGATAAGAGAGAATTCAATTTCCTCAGTCATCTATCCCTGTCTGCCCCCTCTCAACCGAGATAAGAAATGAGGGGAGAGAGTGTGGAACCGGATGAGAGCGTGGTAAAGTTAGAAAGAATAGTGGCAACAAGAAAGGGTGAAAAAAAAAGATGGAGATTTAAAAAAATGAAGAGCAGTCCCAGTTAAAATGTTGCAAAAATATCCACTTTTTTGACTTATTAACTTGGTAGGTTTTGGGGTCTTAATAGCAGTTATTACCACACTAAGTCACCTCAAATCTGCCCGTAGACTCCAAACACATTATGTGCATATGATGTTATTGTATCTAACTCACACTCCATTAGGTGGCAAACTGAGTAAGCCTTTTGTATCAAAGCCCCTTCATTATGTTAGAATACTCTGAAACGGTGCAATTTAATTCAACAGCTTTTTAAAACATGTGCGGCACAATGTGCTTTGAGAGGCATAAATAAATGCAAACAAATACAACTTGGAACAAAGAGGAGATAAACAAAATGCAGACAGCATCTCATCTTCACTGTCAAAAGAAGAGGATAGTTGGTTTCTCCTCTCTCCACTTTCAGCCCCTGTCACAAGGGTTCACATGTGAGCAGCACCACCTCTACACACACACACACACACTCTCACACACACTAACATTTTCATTGTCACTTGCAGTGTAGAGACGTGAGCGGACTGAGATGGGATCAACACAGTAAGTAAAGATGCAGACAGACAGTGTTGGGTGGAGAGGGAGACAGTGAAATACCTCTTACATTACAGTGTTTTCAACTGCATATCTGGATGTGAATAATTTATCCACTGACTGAATTAATGACCGATCTCACAAGGAATAGTACAACACAGAAAACTAACTAAATTACTCATATTACACATTAAACCTGATTAGGAACGGCAAGTTAAACAGAAGAACTTCAACAACTTAGAAACATTAAACACTGAGCACGTTGCAGCTTTACTCTGTTATTCCATCCCACACTGTTCCCATGGATGTAGATGGACTCACACCGTCTGCGACTATGTGTTAACACCTGCCATTGTTACTTGGACAGCACTGCGCCACCTTGACAAGCTTCCAACAAGGGGATCTCAGAAATTATACATTTTCATTCCTGCATTGCAGGGGTGTAACACATAGCTACAAACGGTGTGTTTATGTCACACGAATGTGACCTTCCAGTGACCTACCCTTGTAACTTCCTTTTCTGTGTGAAACCTTTCTAATGCCATTTATATTCCTCATTCATATAGAGTTATGTGACATAACTCCCAACAAAATATACAAATAATTGCTTTACCTATGTACCTAAATAAATTAAATTATATTTCCCTGTGCATGCAGTGGGAGGTCCTCCACATGAAAATAAAGTCAGCCTGAAGTGTCTGTAAAAAAAAACAATTAGAAAGCTACTGAGCAAAATCTAATAAGCTCTGTTAGCCCTTTTGCATTCACCTGTAAGACATTCCTTAACTTCCCTTTATCATTTCCTTATGTGCTGCAAGATGCCAGATCATGAAGTAAAAATAACACCTGTGCAACATAAATCAAGCTTTATCCTGCAAGGAGCAAACAACTGGTAAGAACTGAGGTTGAACCTTGCTGAATATCTGAAAAGTGAACGTGACACCATCTGTAACACAATGGTGTCATGGATGACCACTAATGAAGATTGTGACTGTTCAATAAAGGAATTTTATTTCATACTGCCACCTAAAATATTGCAATAGGCCACAAAAAGAACAGAGCCATCTCATCTAATCAGTTTTTATCATTTTAACAGCACACAGGATGTCCTGGTCGATCAGATCTATAAGTAGCCTTATGGGTATTGATTACATATGCCAATAGGTTGGCTTTAACATGCAGGTCCGATAACTGCTATTGTGCCATTTCACACTTTCTCAACTGGATCAATTATATTCTGACATCTTTCTGTAACCTTAAACCTTTTTCTCTGAAGCTGCAATAATCTCACTCTAACACACACACACACCCTGTCCTACAGTTGATTCGCGAGTTACAATCATTCTGGGAGTGCATGTGTGTGATGTGTTGTGTGTGTGTGTGTGTGTGTGTAAGGTTCAACATAACTTCACTGGCTTCTATTACTTCAGTAACTGCGTCTTCAGAGTAAAGAAAAAGACAGAGAGAGACTAAAACAGAGTCAAACCGAGCAGCAGGACTATTCTCAGTTAATGGATTCTCAGTGCTGCAGGAAATCAATGGAGGCTGGCTGTAAACACACCAAAACACACAGAGCTTGGCCTTGACTATCCCCAGTACGGCTTGAGAATAAAACGCAGTCAGTATTCGGTTCTATGTGTAAAACATGTAGCCGCTAACTGGCATGTATTTACTTTACACATCCAGCAAATATGCAGCTGCTGATGCAGAGTCCAAATCATTCAGAGTGATGCCAGGGGCCTGTTTCTTGCTCGATGGTCATTCAAGATCAAGAGAGGGTTGGGAGGGGTGGGAGGGGAGGGAGGGGAGGGAGAGATGCACTCCACTGCACTCAGTAAATCTGGATTCTACCGGCTGTAGCCGAGGGGCTGGAGAGAGGGATGGAGGTGTGGAGGATGAGGAGGGAGATGTGCAGAGAGATAGGGGTGTTAGCTGCTACAATCATGACATGAAAGCAAGATGAGGGAAAGTAAATGTTTAGGGAAACTGGGTGACTGGAAATTCAGTAGAACGAAACTTGAAACGAAGGGGAAAAAATGAGAAAAACAAGAATTCGAGATGCAGGTTGAAAGCGCTCTCAGTGGTGCTGATCACCCACACAGGCGCAAGGTAAACATGACCCAGTTTTTTTCACCCTTAGACACACATATAAGTATATTCACACTGCACAAACATGACAGAATGCATAAACAGAGCACATGGGGGGAATACTGTTCACTGTAAGCTTGAGCAGATGACACAGAGGGGGGGAAAGCTTGGCTCTAACAAAGCCAGACAAACAGGAGTCTTCATACTCTGCATGCTCATACTCCTCCCTCTACTTAACAGCAGGAGGACTATTAATATTGATCAAACCAAACCGCCCATTCATTTGAAACCACACAAATGTATAGAATATACAAAGTCAAATAGAAAGCAGATCTGAGGCATGGAAGGAGTGGGGGATTGGAGCAAACACAGAGGCACGTAACAAAGAGAAAGTAAGACTAAAAGCAAGAGCACTTCAAAGAGAGGAAAGAGAGAGGCGGAGGCAGAGAGGGAGAGAACTGCTGATGAGGGTCGGGGAAGGCTGGTGTGTTTACCTCCACAACATGAGGAGAGCAGTGAATGAATGGCTGGAGACAGAAATTATAGCGGTGAATAAATCACTGATGTGTTGGTGGAAAAGATGAAAGGGACGATTCAGGGAAGGGCTGAAGGAGGAGAAAGGGAGGCAGAAACAAAAATATAAATGCTTGCTTCCGCGCCCTTTCTCTTTTATTGTATACATATCGGGAGTAAAGTATGTAAAGCACTTTATTCCAGGAACATAAACCAGAGGAAATATAGTTGGCGTCTGCAGCCCTGGAGGGAATGGGAGAGGAGGGAGTCATGGTCACATGACAGCTTGTTGCTATGCAGCGTGCAGCAAGGAGGCTTCTGATAATGCCGACCGGGGACCACAGCTAAGGAGAGGAGAAGGGGGAGACATACTGCTCCATATAGATGTCACTTGAGTTCATTGTTGGAAGGCGGAGGGAGAGAGAGGGAAAGAAACGATTTTGTGTTGGTGACACGACGTGAAATGTCAAACAAACCACCTGCCGTCAAGTGAAGGAAACTAGTGGTAGAGTAAAGTAACTCATTGGGCCACTGGCAGAACGACATTCAATAACCAAAATGTCACACGTTTCATCCCTGAAACAACCCTGACTAAAATGAAAACTATTGAAAAAAACCCACAATATGAGACAGGACAAAAGATCAATAGGTGCTTTTTCAGAGTGGAAGCAGAAGCAGTAGAGGGGGAGAATCACTCACTGTGAAGTGGACCATGAACTCACCACAAAAACAATAAACATCAAGTTAAAAAAAATTGGAAAACCAAACAGAACAAATGTATGTGCAGATATTATACAATCTGGGAGGTGTTCTCATAATGAATAACATAAAATTTATAACATTTTACTATAATATGTCTAAGATAACAGCAGCAACTATACCACCGTAGCTAATTAAGCTAATGTGAGCTCCATGAGTTGATTAAAAACAAATACTTCAGCTAGACTTTAGGGGTTTAAAACATCCACTTTATGACTACCTACATGATATCAGTGATATCACGCTGAAAGACTGGAGCTTATAACTACATGTCCCAGGAAAAGTCAGGCTCACCAGTTGGTGATCCATGTAGAAGACATGGAAAGCGTGTTGTTGTTCCTAGTATTAGTATGATAAGAAACAGTGTGAGATCCAACTTTTATCCAACCCCATTTGGCTGCTAAACTGAACATCATTCTTATTATTCATACAGTATCTTTTCACTTTTAAAATGACCGGAGAAGGGAAAGGACTTCTAGGATGAGGACTAACTGATGTGTTTGGCTAACATGATGCTATCTCAGTGAACTTGGCTGGGGTTAAGTAAACACAACATTTCTTACAGTTATATAAAACTCCTCACCACCAGTGGGGAATGCTTATTATTCAATATTTTTGCTTAAAACATTAATTAAACAATTAATTGATTATTTAAACTGTTTTAATTTTGAGTCAATTGATTTCAAAATTAATCAAGTAAGTCTTCCAGCTCTAGCGCTAGGGTCTGATATCAGGCGTACAGTGCATAAAGTGGTGTATCTACAGGATATAGACGGTATGTATTGATTCCTATTGGCCTGTAAAAGTCTCTTTAAGTAAGTAGATCTAACAGTATTGTCCAGCTGGTCACATGAGCGGCAGTAAAATGCAAGGACAGAAAATGGTCATGGTGAAGGCCTGAGGCACATCACTGTCCTCACTCAGCTCCATCAGATCTGCACTCGACTGCACCGAGCATTGTGTTAAATGTCAAAATCATCGCTTGGCCTAAAACACAATGGCCAGCAAAAATTACCCTTCTCTTGCACCTCTTTCCATCCCAGGTTACTAAGCTCTTTGGGGTCCTACACACCTCTAACAACACTTCAAAGTCACTCAGCCTGGATCAAACACAACATTTTATTGCTGTAGTTTTTCCTGTAATAGGTTCAAATCCTTCTGTCTCCGTGTGGGGAACTACACAGCCGCTGACAGTAGCAATATCTATCAACAACGGGTAAATTTAGTGCCGCTGAGAAGCCTGCATCCTCAAAAGTGTTTTCCTGTAGAAGCCCTGAGAGGGAGACAGTGGAGGAGAAGGAGGATCAAAGACAATAAGAGTCCCATTACTCTAAGAGGAGAGCAAAGTCAAGGCCCTTTACTGAAATCAGGAGCTAATGGGAGATGTAGCACCTACTTTATAAGGTTGTGTGTATTGAACATCGCGTTCCTCTTGGGGAAAGCTGCAGCACTTAGAAGGACTGACTCAGGTGTCTGGGCCTCCCACTGTCCTGCTTTAGTTTGTACGTAATTGGTTAAGTGAAGTGTAATGGCTTATTTAGTTACAGAGGAGTGTTTATGAGCAGAGGATACAACTGTGTGAGTGTGTGTTGACAGGATGTAGCTACCGTATGTGTGTGAGAGTCGTGTTAATCTGTTTGTGCACGCAGGCAAAAACTGGGTTGTAATTATGTGTGTGTGAGCTGTTTGTCCCATAGCACAGTGCACCTGAGCCAAAGCACCTGAGGGAAACGCACACACACACACACAAGGGGCTCCCCCTCATGTCAAAGCGTTCGTCAGTGCTCAAAAACTTCAATGAGAGGTAAACTTTTGTTCTCTCCTCGGAAAGTTTGATGTCAGCGAATAACAATGATGTTAAGTTGATGTGCAGCTTTCAGCGCAGCTCCCTCTACTGTCTGTCTTACTAACAGCTGGGCCGTGCAGAAAGAAAGAAAGAAAGAAAGAGTGCAAGCGAGCTAGTGTGCGTGTCTTGTATGCTCACGTAACCTTAGTGAGCTGGTCCCTAATGGAGGAGCAGACACAGATATTACCTCAGGGCCCTGCGCTCTATCTCACTCTCTCCTCCTTTCACCTCTTTCACAACCTTCCTTCTTTTCCTCCGCCTTCGCTTTCATTATCTTAATCACTCATTCCCTTCTTCTTCTCTTTTTCCTGCATGTGTCTTTGACTGTTAACTAGAGGAGCAACAAGAGGTAAATGTTTAAATGTTTGAATCTTAAACTTTACATATTACACAGCAGACACTTTAGCTCACTCTTCATACACTGAATCCACACTGCATTTAATACATATCGCAGGATTTTCAAAATGATTACTCTTAGCTTTGAGCACCACTGTTGAAGTGTAGCAGAGACTTCTACATTATTTCCATCTGCCTGCCTGTGTGTCTGGGCTCAGGTGTGCTATAGCGAGAGTCTCTGCTGTAATATAAGTCAGTTTAATCCCTGATCAGCAGGGGGAGAATGAAGTCACTCTGAGAGACTCAGCATGACATCCACTACTGCCGCCGCCGAAGAGGAAACCCCCGGTGCTTGAATGTCAGCTCAAATTTTCAGGCTGTTGACATCAGAGTGATTAAAACTATCAATTATAAGCAGGTGTGCTCATATTATCTAATTTATTTAAGAAATGTAATAATGTGCTATTTTATTAAGAATGCTCTTTTTACCTGCAGCGCTTCACAGTAAAATCACAATGCAGTTATAGTTGGGTAAAACAGTCCCACCCGATCATCCAATGTCAGGCAGACGTCTCTCAACATCTGTGATTCAGACTCCAGAAAAATCCATCTAAAACTTTGTTCTGTCTGACTCATCTTTGGCTCATCTAATCATCGATTGGACGCTTCAGACAGTGAATCAGTCTACCTGCAGGTCAGCTGGAAATGTCACTATGATGAGTCACTGATGCCCCTTTTCAATAACGTATTGCAATGTTTACTGTGGTCACTATGCTAATTAGGTATGAGTGCATGTTAACTGTTGCTAATTAGCACAAAACACAAAGTGTGTGACATGATGATGGTGAATCATTCATTTTGTTACTGTTTACTATCTAGCCATCATATTTTAGCTCGCAACTAATGATGTATGTCTTATAGTATTATGTATCAGTACATCAGTGGTACATGTACCATTTTATAAAAAATAATTTTCTGTAATATTTGCTGGAACTTTCACTATCCTGACAATATTACATGATACAGAAAATCTGTGAAAAATCAGGTATCTCTGGCTCGTTCTAAGGCTCCTAGTTTGCATTTGAAAGGATCCACCGGGCCTAGGAGCACTAGAAAGAGCCAGAGGAACCTGATTTGTTCATACATTATTGGTCTCATGTACTACCGTCAGGATATAGTGAAAGTTTCAGCAAATATGACAGTTACTGCAGCTTCAAAACCACAAATGTTAACTTCATGTTGGCATAGGGGTAGAGTCAATGATTCACCAAAGTCGGAAGGCATCATCCTCTGGGAATCATGAATGGCATAGTAATCCATCAAACAATTTGTGAGATATTGACCAAAATAATAGACCGATCGACTGACATTGTCATCCACATGCTGCAAGCATGGCTGAAAAAATGCCTGTATGGGTTTTCAGGACTGTCTTGAAACAGATATTTGTCAGTTTTATGACTGCATATCATACCATTTAAAAAAAGTGTTCACACAACATCACTTACTGAAACTTTTGAAACCTACAGTCCAGCTGCCAGACCTTAAGTGCTGCAGTATTCTGTGCTAAAATCTCTTTTATCATGCACACTCAGCAGAACAGAAAGGACATCTAAAACCAAGTTAGACACACAGTCAAACACGCAAACAGTGACCTTACACACTAGTCACACTGTCAATACGAGCCTCTTTGTAATGTATACTGCAGACACTGTAGACGCACACACAGAAAGGACAGAGCATCAGAGAGACTAAACCAAGGGAAAGAATTAGCTGTAGAGAGAGAAGGGAGAGCCAGTGCTACCACACCTTGCATCAAAAAAGCCAAATCATCACTGCCCCGTCTATTGCTGTACCTTTTAGTGCGTCGGAACATGTTGCTGGTTGGGTGTCTAGGCGTAGCTCTGAGCAACAGGAGCAGCAGCAACAGCTGAGCGGTGAGGGAGAGCAGTCAGAAAGCAGCGGGTCTCTGGGAAAATGTCATCGCAATGCAACGCATACTGTTAGCTCCCACAACCTTTAGATGTGCGCTGGTGTCTGTGTGTCTAGGCAAGTGTAGCCAAGACCCAAAGGAGAGACAGAGGGAGGGAGAGAGTGAGGGAGGGAGATGGGTGGGTCTGTCTTTTTAGAGAGGAACAACAAAAGGCAGCAGGGGATTGTGGGTCATTTTCTCAAGGCTAAGGTGTCGTGGTACAGAGTGTAATTTTGTGACTTATTTGTGGTTGTGTTTTCCATCTTTTCTTTCTGTGCTGGAAGAACCTGATGGGGAGTTAAAAGCTTTTACTGCAGGCTATGGATACCATGAATGAATGAATGAAGCAGAGAGTAAAGGGAGGTTAATTTACCTCAGCAGAGAGTGAAGAAATGACTTAGGGACAATGTGGACTGTTACATAACTGAGAAACAGATGATGAATGGATTCAAAGATTTTTTTAAAAAAGCATAACGGATGACAATGTATGCCACACACACACACACACACACACACACACACATACTGAAGGGCTGTGTTTACCCATGAATGGATGCAGCAGGCAGATTGAATGTGAAGCCAACTCCACCGAGCTCATCTATAATGGATGTTGGGACTGATAGCGTCCTACAGAGGGGAGACAGGATGTGATGTGAAGGAGACAGACTGAATCCAAATGGAAGTTGTCTTGGGAGAGAGAGGGTCATGATGGTAAAAATGGGAAGTATTGGAGGAAAGTGAAGGACAACAGTGAGATGGATAGGAGAACACAGCCCGTACACAAACAAGAGTTGGTCTGCGGCTTCATTTCATGTTTGATTACCCATGATGACTCGGGACGAGGGGGCAGCATAGAGAAGATGGATAGGGCAGGGAAATGGGAATGGGGACAAGAGGAGAGGCTGGGAGTGGGTAGCGGGCTGTGACCACACACACAATCGTAAACCCAGACACTCTTACTCAGTGGAGCAAAGAGATTATAATGAAACACCTTAATTATGACGCTATTAGTGTTATTTAATACTCTTGTCATCATGCAGTGAGGGAGGATGTATTCAGATGTTTGAATTAAAGTGCCCTCCACTACAGTTGGAAATTTGAGCTCTGACTTTGTCTGTCTGCAGTTTGGTGTTGAGCAGGTGGGTTTTTAGAGCTTTTCCTCTGA
>NW_023339696.1:8897668-8897900 GCF_004916995.1 Morone saxatilis | reverse complement strand
TGATGAGAGCTGTGAGACTCAACCCAAAAACACTAACCTTGGTGCTGGAGAAGCAGAACAATGAGTTAAAAAAAGGCAAAAAAGCGCTGAGGTCAGGTGATAATTCTAAGAGGGTTCATTTCACTACAAGCAAATCTTTTCATTGTCATTTCACCTACTGATAAAGGACCAGTGTGAAGTTGCAGTTTACAACAATTTGAATACAGCTCAAAAAATGTGAAAGGCCCTATCT
>NW_023339696.1:8885872-8897649 GCF_004916995.1 Morone saxatilis | reverse complement strand
CTACTGTAGAAACATGGCAGTTCTACATGGTGAACTCTGTAGATATAAACGGCTCATTCTGAGGTAACGAAAAACACAATTCCGGTATATTCAGATAATTATACACTAATGAAAACATACCTCCTAAAATGTTACAGACTAGACCTTTAATATAAAATCCACTTTAGGTATCTAAAGTAAAAGTATTCATTATGCAGCAGAATGTGAGTGTTATATTATTATATATTAGATTATTATTACTAATAAATCACTGTGTTAGCAGCATGTTACAAAGCAGAGGATGGAGGTGAATCAAGTATTAACTACTATTTAAACTGCTTTCTAGTTAAATATAAAATAAAATAAAAATGATCATATTCTATCAACTAAAAATATCTTTTTATTTAAAGTAACTAAAAACTACAGCGTTAAAATACATATAGTAGAGTAAAAAATAAATCATAAAATATCCCTGTATACACCTGTAAATGTATCAGGTGAAAATTCTTCAATGTTATTTCATTCATTGTTGTTTCATGTGATGGGTAAATTTCACTGTGCTGTTTTACGATGTTTTACTGAATGTGTGTGGGATTTACTGTCTTACTATACTGGGTGTGTGTGTGTGTGTGTGTTTGCTGTGTTTCACTACCTGTGTGTGGTTTTGTAGATTATTTTGTATGTGTCTGTAGCCCATGGGTTGAGCTGATTGCTAATATACTGATAAACTACCAGACAAACTCTAAGTGTGTAGAGGGAGATAGAAGAGAACGAGAAGGGATTTAGAAAAGAGGGATAGGTAGAGTGGAGCCAGAGAGCCGAGGGGTGAAAATGAGAGTGGAAAAGAAACAGATTAATAACCAAGCAATGGGAAGAGAAGAGGGGAGATAAAGAGCCAGTAACTGTGCGACTGCAAAAGGCAGAAAGGCTTTCAGCACCATGGACAGCATCCAGAGCTCCCGGCTGGCCTTAATCAGACTCCGACAGACTCCCAGCACCCCTCCAGCCGACCTCCCCCTCATTCACTACACACTCCACACCACAAGCACCACTCAAGCATCCTCAGAGCTTTCAAAACACAACGTGCATATCATTCTCAGCAGTTTCTTTTGGTGTGATGGTTTGTCTTTTGCGAGGGACCTGGTCTGTCCCCCGAGAGGATCGATGAAGGGAGGGATGGATGGATGTATAACACTCACCTGCTGTTCTTGCGAGGCAGTGGCAAATCCTTCTGGAAGAAAGACAATGAAAAAGAAAAAAAAGAGAGATCAGGTACGAGAAAATTCAAATATGTTCACATGAGCAATAAAGAAAAATCATTTACAGAGTAGATGAAGCTCTTCCAGAGCAACAGGAGACACTATTTTCACAGGATGGGTAGTACATCCTATGACTAGATAACTGGCATTTTTATGTAAATTTCCCCTTTAAAGTCACAACAAGCATTTTTACAGCATCCTTCTTCTTAAAAGTTTCCTTGAAAACGGATGTTGGAAATGTTAGATCAGGTAGTGAGAAAAATGTAATGTTACTTAGTGAAGGAGCAATATTGTTGAAAAATCTGTCTTTTAATGGTTGTGAGGTTTATTTAAATGATGTAACTGTTAGAAAGAAGTACACATTTTGTATTTTAATTTGCAGTTATTGTTAAATATGTGGAACATATGGCATTAAAGAGCCATTGATGGATAATGCTGGTATGTTTCTCCTTTGCTAAAATTTTACATGGCCCCAGGTTTGCTGTGTGCTAATCTGATTAAACACAATTAATTTGAGAGATCCACCTTAAGGCCCTTATCATGTCCGTTGGGCTTTAGTAAAGCATATTTCCATATTCCCAAACGAAGTTATAATTAGCATACCACCAACCAATTGACTGTTTGCTTAACCCCTCCCCCGAACAGGAGCTGTCCAAACAATAGCTAGCCGTAACAAGGCACAACAGGCTCTGGATGCTATCAGTGTTTATGCTAACGTTAGCAGCTTTGTCCTGCTCTTTATTGGATTTTAATACGTTTAACTCCAATGACCCCAACCGATGAACTTGTTATAATGCAACACAAGACCAATTCTGTGTCTTTATTTGTATGTCTTTTTGCATAGATTATCAGTTGATGAGTCAGATGGAAATATTAAAAAGGTTAGCCTGGGATAATGATTTCAACCAACTCATCAGCTCAACCGGCAAAATTTTCCATCTTTACATCCGTCTGAAATCAAGGACCCACTGTTTTTGCAACTTAGTAATAATTTTGAGTGGTAAATCTCCCTCCATTATCATTGTGAACTGCTTGACAGCAATAGTAATAACCAAGCGGGTGGAGATAAGTTAATAGGTAATTTCTACGCAGGCTTTTGGAGGCCTCTGGGAAACTGGTAATCCACACTCACATGGTAATAAATGTAACTTTATGTTATTATGTTTAATTATTTATGTAATGTAAAACTTCAATTAAAAGCAGAGTCCAAATTATATCCGCTTTACTAGCCTGGTGTGCATACACATTTTGACAAATAAACGCAGCTCTCAAATAGACCCTCATTTTACAGAAACCATGAGCACCAAAGTATCAAATGATCAAATTAGTGATCTGTAACAGATAAACCATTAAACCAGCATGATAATATTCATACTGGTTTAAATAACCAATTTGATAGTATTTCCCATCATTGCTGAATTAAAGGCCTGTCCCATATTGAGGCTGAGTTCAGTGACTGAAGCAAATAAAAGCGTGGGCTATTACAGTATGTACATTATGTATTTGCATGTATGTTTGTTTTCAAACCAGTCAGTCTGTTAATTTCTACTACTGCTCTGAGCCAACCCCCCCTCCCCCCTTCCCTCTCTTTCTCCCTCCTTCTATCCTCCCATCTCCTGAGTCCAGATGGACAGAGTACATTGGGCTGAAGCAGCCTCAGACACTCGCTGCATCGAATGAAAACACTGTGAGCAGAGCCAGATCTCATGCCAGCACAGCCTGGCTCTTTACAAAACCCTGCACACTGAGATAGAGAGAGAGGGAGGGGACAGAGGGTGTAAACAAGGGGTGAGCAGAGGGGCAGAGAGAGATCATGCTTTCATGCCCCCACAGCTTTACTCTTGAGCCTGAAGTATTCTGGCCCTTCAGCTCCACGGGTGCCTGCGTGTAAATTAGTGTCTCAGATGTGAGCCCTCACAGTGTATAGAAGCAGATGCAATTAATGCATTAGTCGCTTCACACCCTCTCCTGTCACACGCAGGGTAATGTTGTTAAGGTGGTGTTAGCATTGCATCGACCGCCTCCTAACCACAGTCAATGCAATTATTAGGTTAACCTTCAGATAAAGATTGCCTGTGTGTGAGTGAACATGCGTGTGTGTGGACCTGCTACTGGTCTCCTTTGAAGCACAAAATACGTTATTATACTGTGGCTGCCTGAAAGCTCTGAATTACAGTGACAAACCTCCAACAAAGCAGAGTGTTTTTATGTTGTCAGTCAGTAAGAGTAAGTCTATGTCATTATTACCTCCTGGGGAGAAAGCGAAGTAGTGAAGCAACACAATATACCAGAGTGGAAAACACTCACCAGAAAAGAAAAGAGTAGAAAATAATAATCTCGCACTCTCTTCATCTCAGCATCATAAGCCAATCACAGGTCTTCCAATTCGACTGTGTGTCCCGAGGGTTTAACAGAGACAAATCCCTCTTTACAAGGACAACTGAATATTCAACCTATTGATCCCTCTTCACTTTGTCCTTCATTGATCAGGCTAATTGACCCTGAGCCGTCAGAGCCGAAGAGCCGACGGCTTACAAGAGCAAGGCACGTCAAGAAAGGCTTCTCAGTGGCGAGGAGGGTTAACTATACAAACGAGCCCCGACTAAACCTGACAGTCGGTGCTATTACAGAACAGCATGAAAGTGTTTATTTTTATGTGTACGTCTCATATTAAACTGTACCTGGGGGCAGTGTCAGGGCAGGATTAATTATTATTATTTACACTGTTCATATTTTATGTACTGAACTCAATTGTATTTTCTGTAATAAAATGTACTATGTGATGGTTGTCTAAATGCTATATCAATTCTGTAAATAAATGAATCCTTGACTAAATCTAATTTAAATATACTGAATCTAAAAATATTGCAGCGACTCAATTAAAGGTCCAGTGTGCAACATTTAGGAGGATTTATTGGCAGAAATTGAATATAATAATCACCACTAACACAGTGGTTTTTATCTAAAAAGGGAGCGGGTTTTGGGCCCATTTGCGTTTTCTGCAGCTACCCTTCTGACATGCTTAATTGAGTAGGTGGGTTTCAGTTTGTTACAATCTAACCGCTAGATACCACTGAATCCTACACACTCATCCCTTAAATTCATACCATGCGTAGTATAGCTATCATAAAGATAGGGGAGACACTGTATAACACTCCCATGCTGCTTCAACAATAATGATAATATAATAAATACAAAGGCTTCAGTGGCAGCTATGGCCCTGGACATCAACACCATGTATAATTTAGGCATGCATTTTATATGTCCTCAGGAAGTAGCAGACTGTTTGCTAACTGCTTCAGGTGTTGCATTCATATAAAAACCTGTAAATAAATAAATAAACATTATGAAAACCCAAAAAGAAAACCGAAACCTATTAGTGGAACAGAGCAGACTGCCATACCTCTTTTGTATCTGAATCCAGACCTGTGAACATCTGCTCACTGTCTGTCTGGTGTCCCTCTGAGGGGCTCTTTAATGTTCAGGCATGTCTAGACAATAAAAAGAACCAGTTGGCACATTAAACAAAGTGCAGCCGTCTACTAGTGCCTGAAATAATAAATAGGCAGGCAATCTCCCCTCCCTTCCTCACGTGACTCTCTGGTTCAAGGTTGCACACAGTAATATAGAAACGTAGCTGCAAATGCAAAATTATAACTGCGAGTATAAACAGTGAATCCACAGGACTGTAGATTATATCCCTGTGCTGTGGTAGCTCAATTATTAAATCCTCAAGTGACATGGCCTTTATTAACACAGAAAAAATTACATTAAAGCAGTCCTCTGTCACCTCACTTAGATATTATAATTCTTAGCAATCAGTGTCATATAGTATCTACCTGAATTTCCCGTCATAATCCTCAATTCCACTTTAATTTGTAAAAAGGTCAGTAAGAGACAACTCATTTCCCACTTCCAATCTAGACAGTTGTCATTGTGCCAGGAGACTGGCTCACCAGTCCGCTTCTAAATTTGCCTTTGTGACTCACAGTCTCAGCATTTCCACGAAGCAAAGAATAAGCAGACAATATATCATTAAGGAAATCTTATTGAGGACATATTCTGAAGCCTGAATTCTCTGTGACTTAATTCTCCTGTGGTATAATTAGTGTGTCAGAATGCCACGCTTATTGCTCGTTGCATGGCTGCGTTTGCCACGTCACAGCATGTAAAAATTGCTTGAAAAAACATCATCCGAGGCCGATGTGCAACCGGGTTTAGGAGCTAAACGCGCTCTGAGTCCCGCTAATGAAGTCTGGCGGTGGTGAAGGGTGACTGACAACAGATGGGAGGCTCTGTCACAAACATGACATGCCCACCGATCACAGATTGGAAAGCAACACAATTCCACACTATATTAGCTCCCTTCTCTGACAGGAAATGGCTGCTCTTTTTATCCAGGTTTAGCTTCGTCCTCTGGGGGAGTGATCTGCGGTTTGAGCTTATAAACGATTGTCTGATCCCCTTCAGTCCCAGGCTATCACACTGACAGGCATGTACATGAGTGTGTGTTTATGTGTTTGTGTAAAACAAATGTTCAAATGCTCTCACTGGAGGGTGAATGTCTTATAATGTCGATGGTTTATGCGTGAGCATTTTGCCTTAAGACTACTTCAGGCTTCAGATACAGATTATTGTTGGGCTCTTTAATACCTAACCTGCAGATGTCCTATTTCTGTCAAAGCATGTTCACTCTGAAAACAAATAACCTTGTTAATGGTTCAACTCATGCAGTTATGTGTATGTACTTTATATGCGTCTGTGTATATGTCTTCACTTCAGGGGCTTGTTTTAATGGTTGCCTCGTGTTTTGATTCACCGTTATTCTTGATGCATCATCTGTGAATCCACTAAGCCTTAGGCGTGAATGTACACACATAAAAAGGATGTTGATGAAATTTAAGTTATTTCCATTATACATATGCATTATCCCAAATGTTTCCAATAATGTTCAAATGTCCAATGTTCAAGAAGTCTGTAATTTTATTCAAGTAAACTGGTTGGTTTTAGCCACAAAGTGCAATTGGTGTCATATTAAGTTTATCAAGAAGACAACCTGAGGGCTAACGTTGCCGAGCAGCTCGGCTAGCAGGCTGCTGTTAGTTTAACTATTTAAAATTATGACAATAAGATTTGTCTGGGATCCCATATTTCAGCATTCGGCAAGGTTAGATCAGCTATTTTACTAACCAGTGAGTCAATCCACCCTCCCTCCATCTATTCAGTGAGCCATTTAAAAAGCCAGGGGGTAAACATTTTGATGCAGGCAGTAGACCATAACTGAGACTTCAGAGGCCGGTGAATTCTGTCTCCTGGTACACACAAACCTATAAAAGGTCCTTTGCTGTTCTGTCCTTCAAGTCATCTTGCCTGCACTACAGGAATAAAAACAGCCCCTGTAATAATGAAATGGCAGAGCTGCATCCTATAAAGCACAGTGCTGCTCTGTCAGGACGAGCTGGCCGGTCCAATCATTTTGTGGACACGCTGCAAAAGAAAAATGGTGGGGAGTAGGCCGGGAGATGAACAACGGGGATCAATCAAGGAGTGTCCTGCTGCCAAGAGACAGTGACCTGCCCAGTCATTATCTACAGCAGTGACTGACTAACCGATCAGGGTTTGACAGATGGAGAAGGCTGAGGGGCAGGGTGGGGATGAGGCATGAGTGTCAAGCATACTAGATGGTCTGGGGCCCTTTATTTTTATGTCTAATATGTGAATGTCATGCCTTCTATAACAGTGACTGGTGAAGAAAAGTTGTGAATGCCAAACTAAGTCAAATTCATTATTTTGTCAAAATTAAAAAACAAAATGTAAACAAAATGTAAGTTTTATTTGTTTATTTGGAACATGTCAGTACTGTCATTTGATTGGTCTAACATTTGTGTGAGCAGATACTTAAAATCAGAGGTGGGAGGTAACAAAAACAAATGAGCTGCAGCATCTGTACTTCTCTACTCCTTACATTTTCAAAAGGCCTGTTATTTTACTTGAGTACAGACGTTGAATCAGTACTTCTACTTTACCAGAGTATTTTTTTTTAAATAAATCTTGTTAAAATAGTTATAATATCGCTTCAGTTCCAACAGTCACACAGACAGTTAACCAGCTGGGGGCCAATGTTGTTAGCCTTTGATTAACCCCATCTTCACGGCATACGTTATTCTGTGGTTTGTTCAAAATCACGGGGGAACATGTGTAGTGTGGTGTAACCACAACTAGATCCATGAAAGAGACACAGCTAACGCTAGCTACAGCTAACGCTAGCTACACCCGCTTTTTTGTATAATGTGAATCGAACACAGTGTGCAGGGAGCTTCTGATGACTCAGCAGCTGTTCCAATAAAACAAACAAAAAGTCTTCTGAGAATAAGCATGCTAGGCTACACTTACAAAGTGAAAGCTAGTTAGCCTAGCTTGTAAGCCTCTACTTTACGAGTGGAATACAAACTCAGTAACACAACTGCTCCTCCCAAACAGTGAGTGTTGTAAAGGGACATAGAGTTGATAGCAAACACTAGGTGGGCCTGTAACTTGTATCAACATTGGCAGGATAGAACTGCACTGCAGTCAATAACCAACCCTATAAGCTGACAGCAAGACAAGGGAAGCACCTCCAGAGACTTTAAGTTTAGACACCTATTCCACAAATAGGTTATATAGGTTATATGTCCACAATCCCTTCTATAATCTTTTCAAAAAAGGAAACAGTTGCACCATAGCTGCATTATCATTATAGTTCATATTTCCTATGACATACGTTTGTTTTAGCAAATTTTATGCAAACCTAATGAAATCATTAATATTTCTAAATATCATGATAGTACATGAATGTGTGCCAGCAAGCCAAAGAGCCACAAAGAAGTCAATTTCACGTTAGTCATGTTGAAGCAATGCATAATGGGTGTGACCTTTGACCCCGACTGCAGGGGAGTGGGGTGTGTCACCATATGGTGCTGAGAAAATGATTGCGTGGGTGTGTGTGTAGGTGTGTGTGTCAGAGAGAGAGAGAGTGACGGTTGGGATGATGAGACCCAGGGGAGTGACAAGGCAGTTGAATAGGACACGCAGAGCCAATCACACATCAACACATAGTTTAATAGACACACACACACACACACACTACACATGCAGATAGTTAATGCACATCCCTTAAACTATAAGTCTGCACACACCTCCGCTCTTCTCTCACACACACACACAGACACCAATCATTCAGCTGACCTGCCTATATCTATAAAATGCCAGAGACTTTGTGAGTCTGACTCTACGATGATGAATTCCCTCGAAGCTCCTGTCATACATCACAGCAGCAGAGCAGTGAGCTGAGTGGTGGAGATGATGAGACATGAAACCATCAGCACACCTCACTACTAATCCTCCCGTGATTCCTTTATACCCTCTCCCTCTCTTCGCAGTAATAGGGGTCAATTTGCAGCTCAGAGGTGCTATTCAGAGCACTCGCTGACAATTCTTTATTTTTTTTGCTATATATCCACCATATTAAAGACAAACTGAGTGACTGAATAAAATAAATGCACACACACACACCCTTGCACGCACACATGCCCACAGGAGGCTGCTCATCTCTGCTCAGTTCACTTGACTGAATCACACAAAAATGGAGGGGGGGGGGGGGGGGGGTGTATGACCCGTGGTTAAGCAGGCTGCTCCATAATGGATGAACACAGTCATTTGCACACGTCATATCAGCATGCATGAGTGACGATTCATTACCAACATTTTGTCAAAGAGACTGTACGGCCTGCGTAAGCTAACCTAAATATGATCATAAATAAATGATCCTAAAATGAGCTTTATGGTGATGAGAGGAACATCACAGCAGAGCTACAAGTCAATATGTGACCTGTTATTTTATAAATGATATGTTCACTCACCACCTGAGACACACTGTGTGACCCCATTAGGAGACACAGAGAATACCTTTTTGTTTGGGGGCTTTGATGATAAGACTACAGATTGTTGTATTCTCTTAATACTGCAATCAGAGCAGAAACAACTGGCTCAATGAATCCATTAGTCAATCGACAGCAACAATTTCAATAATCGATTAATCATTAAGTCAATTTATAAGCAGAAATGCAAAACATTGGATGGTTCCAGCTTCTCCACTGTGAGGATTTGCCACTTTTTCCCAGTCTGACATTATAGTAAACTGAATATCTTTAGATGGGTCGAACAAAGAAAAGCTATTTGATGACTCACTATTTTCTGATGTTTTCCAAACCAAAGAACTGATCGAATACTAGAGAAAATAATCAGCAGATGAATTGATATGATGAAAATAATTATTAACAGTAACATATGGTTGAATAGTGTGTACACTGTAACAGCAAAGAGTAATATTGCTGTATTCTTTATAGACAGCCAGCTCCATTCATTTTAAGTAAACAGTATAGGGGTAATAAATACCACGATGTAGGCCTTACTACAAGGTAAAATCTACTTAAGAGTCTCTCTGGTAACACTACCATGATGTATACTGATAAGTTTTATTGATTGATACCATGAGGATTCATATTGTAATGTTGAAGCCATAACATTCAAACTGAAAACTTGTCATTAGGAATGCATAAATAAGCCTTTGTATAATGAGATGATGTCTGACTGTGAGTCCTAGAGCTGGAAACAATGAGAACGATTTTTTTTTTTTTTTATAGTAGTAGTAGAAGAAGAGACACATCACAGGATGATGATGTCCAGTCTGTTAACCAGCTCACCTGCAGCCTCCGGCGCCGTATTATCCCCGAGTCATCCATGGCGTAATGACGAGCAGCGGTGCTAGGGGCTCCTGGCGGGGATTTCCCTACACTAAAACGATCTCTTGACCCTCCTCACTAATCTGTGTTTTGACCAAGTGGGGCTGCGGCATCCACCGGTGCTCCAGCTCACACCCGAACTGCACGGCAGCGTCCAGGCGCACTCGGAGCCAAAAGGCGCACACACACACACAGAGAGAGAGAGACAGACAGAGGGAGGTCCGGTGTCACGTCGAAGAAGCCCAAGAAAATACACTCATGTCAAGCAGTCCCATTCTGTCTGGTTAAAATGTCTCTTAAGAAAAAGCAGCACAAGGCTTGTGAGCTGCGTCCTGTGTCTCAGTGTTGCCAGTCATGCTGCGGTCTGCGCTCCGTCTCTCTCTCGGAGCATCCTTGACATTCTGCCAGAGGTCTGTGCGCTTCGATGCTGTCCAGCCGAGCGACCGGAGGCCCGAACAATCACAATGTCCACGTAGGATCAGCCGAGCCGATACTGAACCCAAGTTCTCCTGTTGTTTTGCCCCCAACAATCTCCCGAAGAAAAACGCGAGCTCCTTCCCACATTTGGTCACAAAAAGGGACGAGGTGTTCAAAGCCCAGCGCAGGCGAAAAAAACAACCGGGCGATTATTTTACACACTACTGCACCGTGGTTGAGCAGCGCAGCTCTGAGACGCGCTTCATCCCTGAGCTCCTCGGTCGGGCTGACATTGCCGCTGATTCGGCGCTGAGGAGGCTGTCCGGTCCCGTCAACATCACCGTGAGTGAGGAGAGCGCGTCCCGCCCTCTAGTCTCCTCTTCAAAAAGCACATAAAGTTGAAACTGTGCTCCGTTTCATTCATCAGTTCGCTGCTCCTCAACATCCACTTCCTATGAAACTGGTGACTGGACGGGGCGACAGCAGCAACGCGATATTTGTAACCCCTTCCTGGGATTCCCTCTCGCCCCTCCTCCCACACACGCACCATTCCCCTTCAGATGAATGGAGGAACATCCAACCCGGGCCCGGGAGTCACAACATGGGCTCACTCGGTCTCTGTTCAGGACGGTATGTGAGGGCACATCAGGGCTGTCTGTAGAGATCTCTGCTGCTCTTATATCCCGAACATGGGTTGGACAGTTCAAGCTCACATTTGGGGCATCCAAGCATGTGTAAATGTGTGTATGGAGGCCGGTTGGAGCCACATTCAGCACCACAGACAGCGACACAGAATTCACTTATATATACTGTTAATGGGAAATATACAGCAAAATACCTTTATTATTATTATTATTATTATTATTATTATTATTATTATTATAATTATAAGTAACTAGGTCTCGTTAATGGTTCAAAGTAATTCTCAGAATATAGTTTGTTGACTTCCTAAGTAAGGCTATGATTTGCACTGGAATGCCAGGCGGATGCATTGTTGAACGTATCAACAACAGGAAACATGATGGCATAATGTCAGGAAGGGGGGGCAAAGGGCCACAGGTCAGATTCAAACCCTGGGCCACTGCAGCAAGGACTCAGCCTTTGTACACTACCAGGTGAGCTATCCAGGTGCCCCCAGTGTATATATATTTTTTTTTTTACCACTAATTTACTTATATAACAAACCAATTAACATATACAATAAATAGGCCTATGAAGATGCAGCCAGCAGGTGGTTAGCTTAGCTTAGCATAAAGACTGGAAGTAGCTTGCCTTTATTTAGCATACAGACATGTGTGTATCTTCTTCTCACCTAACTCTTGGCAAGAAAGCTAATAAGAGC
>NW_023339696.1:8885560-8885805 GCF_004916995.1 Morone saxatilis | reverse complement strand
AAGGTTTTTTCAGTTTCTCCTGTTTTCACATGCTAAAAATTCCTGTTGTTAAATAAAATAAACAAATAGGGACCCAACTGCCAATAGTTTCCAAGTGACCTCCTAACAGGTTAATCCAGAGTTAACCTATGGTTTTATTCTCTTATGTTCACAATAACAGATAGATAGATAGATAGATAGATAGATAGATAGATAGATAGATAGATAGATAGATAGATAGATTCTCCAACACAAACATAGCCTGA
>NW_023339696.1:8877421-8885460 GCF_004916995.1 Morone saxatilis | reverse complement strand
CAAAAAATGTAACAACAGACCAGCAGCGTCTCCTGCAGCCTTCCTGCCCATTTCCTTTCAATGGGTCAGTGTGGGACGCGTTTTGGACGCTCTGATGCAGATTCTCGCTGCGCTGGCACTGATGAGGTCATGGCTGTGTGGGCAGTCTTAACACCATATGTTGCCATAAAAAACTTGTGGAAGAAACTAATCCAGCCAAAGGCAGTTATGCATGCCTTTGCAAAGGTGGCCCACTGGCCTGTCAGTCCCGGAAGTAACGTTCATCGGGTTTTTTGCCTGTCTGCAAAGAATGCATTGCTTAACTGATTAGCTAAGTGGCTTTTTGACTTCATTTTCAGTTAACCAACTCAAATGCGTATATGTTTTAGCCATGCTAGCAGTACGGCTCCATAGACGGCCGTGTAGGTGTAGCTGCAAAACCAACAACATTCCCATCATCCTCAGCTCTACTCTGTGTTAAGAACTAATAGTCAAATGTTAAACCAAGATGGTGAACGTTATACCTGCTAAACATAAGCAGGCAGACATTAGCATTTAGCTGAAAGCACTGCTGTGCCTAAATACAGCCTCAAAGAGCTGCTAGCATGGCTGTAGAGTCTTTATCTTGTTAAGAGATGAAAGCCAAGAAACATGCAAAGATAAAAGGGTTGTAAACAGACCAACCAGGTACTGGTAGACAGACACACACGATAAAACAAATTTGCAATTCTCATATTTAGATTTATTTTACTTTTGGCTATGTCTAGATCTCTTTCACAAATGTCTAAACAGTGAAATCAGAAAAGCTTTCTCCTGCTGTGGCAGAATGTGTTCAGAGACGCACAAAAAAGCCTCAGTAAGCAGGCTGTTATTTGTTAGATTAAATGGAGCTGTCAGGGCCGTCTGGCTGGCAGTCAGAGAGCCAGATCGTCTAAGTGCTGATGGCTTTGCTTTGTTCTGTGGTCTGTATGTGTGTAAACCCTGACAAACAGGCAAAACTCTTGCAGCACTGTCAACTCCCTTTCATGCACACAAAGCTTGTTGCCTCCTCTTAGCCTTGTCAAAGTCAAGAGCGTTGCTTGTGTCGCAGTGGAGCCGGTGGACACATAGCAAGCAGGAGAGGCTATTGATTTCTGCTCCAGCACCGGCACAACTGAGAATGCTGTGAAAAGTGCAGGTGGATGTCTGGCCAGGGAGCCGCACTTCATTGAGTTTCATAATGTCGTCATTATGGTCGCTGTAGAATGAACTGCTGGAGCTCAGCGGTTGCTGCTGAACACAGAAGTGATGCTGCTTTCATATCCTCTTACATAATGATTTTGTAATCCCTTTGAGTTTGGAGACTAACAGCTGCTCAGTTTTGTGTCTAACAAGAGTTGATGCAAAACTCAAGGACAAACCATCCTAATTACCTTATATTAAAATAAATGCTCACATCTATCTTTTTTAGCAGCTAGAACCAATATTTTTATGTTAATGGGTCACATGACTACTTGTGTAGCCTATTACTTACTTCTGCATTTCATCTAAGCTCTACGGGACTCTATAGCATCTTTTAGCTCATTGTTCTACCTGCTATAAACAGCAGACAGGTTAGAAACTAGCTGGTGAACATAGTGACAGTGTTTATCAGGCTAAGAGCCGAGTATTTTCAAAAGGAGATTGTGGGGAACTAAAACCAGAGCTAAATAAGAGTTGATATTTGACCAGAAATATGACTCAATTAAAAGCTAATGTTGCTCTGTGTGAATAGACAACTGTTTGCTAACAAATTCACCATACCAACTTAAAGAATACATTAAAACCAGACTGAAAAGCAATGTATTGCTGCCCTCTCTGGTTGACAGTTTCTAGTCTGTTTCACCTCTCAGTGTGGTCAGAAGTGTGCATCTGTAACCATACCCAACAGAGATGTCACAAGGTCCTGGAGTACATATGTACTTCACTGGAGCAAGGTCAACAAAAACAAGATGTTGGGAGGGTGTTAAGTTACTCTTTAAAATATGTTACTATGTCAGTCTCGTATTTATGGCTTGTTCCCGCTGCCAGTGGCGGCACCAAGGGCACTTATGAGTCACATTTGCGTAAGATGCATCTGAGTAATGAGTTCTGTATGCATAATATGCTTTTATCTGATATTTTATATTAGGTACTATTCATTAATGTATATTTTTTATAATAGTTCATGTGAAAGAAAGTGATTTTCAGTGGGCCCATCCACTGCCTGCTGCTGCAAGGGCAAATAAAGTTATTGCAATTTTAAAGCCATTCAATATTATGAAGTTATGGAATGGTAAATTTCCGCTACAATTCTACAATATTACTTTGTCCTGCTCATTTTCATGTAAGGCTTAGTGCTCAGACACACATTGACATACATTTCCCATTCATGTCCTATTGCACAACTGAAACACCAACACACACATCATTGTCTGACTTTTCTAGAGGCAGAAGATTGGACAGAAGTCTCTATGCTTCAAGCACACCCCTGCTGTCATCTGAAAACCTCTGTTTTAGGTTAATTTGAGGGATTATATGGTCTTTAGGATGATGAAACCTTTCATTGATTCTGGTAAAGCTGATTCTGTGGAGGTACAAGGTTTTCACTCTCAATATTGATGTTTGGATTTTGATGTTTATTTTGTGGGTAATGATAATCTTTCCAGTCCCATGTCCCTGAGGAGGAACTAACACTCATGGTGTTCATATACGTACGTTCAACCACAGTCAGAATGTGCACAGATGGGAACATTGATGCTTTCCAGGTCATAGCTTTCTCTCTCAACTGTACAGCTGCCAATCCTCAGTGCACTGAGTATTAGCACAAAACATGAAACTAACTACAATATGTCTTACAAATACGTACAGTATAATTATGTATAAGAAAATAAATACATAAAACATGCTTATTTATGCACTGGTGCTGTTATCATAGCTGGAGCTGTATCACAAGAATATACAATTTATTGTATTATATTAATTATATTAATTGTATTGTATTGTATTAAGCTCACAACTGAGACTGTCAGAGGATTGGATTTTTTTTACAACCAGTGGTAATTTGTTAGGCTCTAGTTGTAGTTGCAGTGTTGTAGTAAACAAACATCTCTGTTACAGTAACTGCTGGTGAAAATTTGCTAGTTGCTTTTGGATTATTATTGTTGTTATATTCAAGAATTTCCTCCTCCATCAAATCAGTTCTAAGACTGAAGATGTGTTTGGCTGACACCAGCAATCCAGACTGAAACTATCTGGCTGCTCTGTAGATGGCCTCATGCAGCCTTAAAGGGAAACTCCACCAATTTTACTTGTCAGGATCAGTTTATTTGTCATGAGGAATCCAGGTTTCTACAGTTAAAATAAATAAGTTTAGGTTTAAGAGTTTGTAATGTAGGCTACATGAAAAACTCGTTTTTGACAGATGTGATGTTTGTCAGGCACGTGTTACTGACTTGCAGGTTGGACACATTATTTATAAGTGTAGGATCTAGTATTTGGGAAGTTTGACTAATACTAGTGAATAAAATCAGGATATCATCATTCTGCTTTATTTTTCAAAGCAGAATATTTGTATATATGTTAAAACAGGTCTGGATAATCTTATCTCCAAACCCTGTGCCATTGACAAAACAATGAAAAGCACCATTACCAACATTGTAGATGTCTAACATAGACTCTGAAGTCAAGGTTAATGTGCAATATCAAAACTAGGATCCTCAAATGATGTGGGTTGTACATTAGGTGATTTGCCTTTATTACGCTTCTGTCAGATCATTAAGGCTAAATGGTCATAAATAGTGTGAAAGAGCAAATATCCACAGGCTCATTAAAGCTTCTGTTTCTATTATTTTACAGCAACGACAATCGAGTCATCCAGTCCACACCATACACACAGCACAAACAAACCTCTTCTCCTAAACAGCTGGTACGTGTGTGTGGGGACTGGGCACACATACACACAGACACACACACGATGCCCGTGTTGAGAGAGACCTCTAGAGGATCACCGTCACCAGGAAACTGACACTGCTGGAGTAAACAAGGCGCTTGCTGTATGCAACGAATCAGAATTGTTACCACTCGTGTGTGTTGCTATTGTGGCTATTTTGGTAGAATAGGTGAAATTATCAAAAGCTGCTTTTGGCTTTTTGCGATGCCTGCACAGTCTGTATTTGGCTGCTGTTGTTTGGTTTACAGTTGTTTTGCAACATTATTACACATTAATGTGAAGCTTCATGATTTCCGGAAGGTAATGTCTCCTTTCACCTCCAATAAATCACCACTATGACTCCTTGTGGAGGGAGATGGCAGTGCAACAGAGACTGCATGAATATTGCATAGCATTGTATGTTTATTGTTATTGTATGTTATGTGCAAGAAAAGCTGAATGAAAATATTCAATAATGATTTATATTATCCTCAAATATGACAACTAATCACCAACCTAGCAGAAAAAAGTCAATGTCCTATCTCTTCTGTTGAACTGCAGAAGATTTTAATCTGGAATAACACATTTATATATAAATATTTTTTAGGGATATCCTCCTGGTTGATTTAATTTATGCTTTTTACACTTGTCACCACCTGCATCAGACAAATTAGCACTTGAAGCATCACTTAATCTGTAAGACGATCACAGGGTCACGAAAAGGCCGTAATTAAAGACACACACACACTAGTAGGTAATTGAAGTCAGGGTGTCAGGTGTTGTGGCAAATAGTCTTAAGTCGGAGGTGCTTAGTCTTGTTATTTCTATCTAGAGAAGAGAAAGAAAGATAACAAAAGGTAGATTTTCATTGCACTTCATCTATTGTCTGCCTTTCTTTCTCAAATACAGTTTATAGATAAAATAGAAGCGGATTAAAATGTTCCCATCTTATTTGTTATTTCCTCTGCATCACTCTTTCCATCCCTCCTTCCTGTGTTTGTCCCAATCTTTAATTACACACCCACAGACTGACGTCACCAATTATAAGGCTAGACAGTGGCAGCAGGCATTGTGGGTAATCCTGGTGGCCACCGTGTTTCATTCTGAATCAGGAGGCGCCTCTCCTGCTGGCAGTCCAAAGGCCCTGCCCAGCAGGACATCCCTAAACCCTCCTCAGCACTGCACCACACACTGCTGCTCCTGACAAATGGACACTATATAAGAGGATTGCCTCATTCATTCTGGCCAAAACACACACATGATCTAACACGCATCAACAGACATACAAACACATCCACACACACATGCCACAGTCACAAACCAATGCACACAAGGTCAGCACATCCTTCCAGACATGTAATGAGCAAAACATATTAAAGTGTGTTATGAATACTGATTAAGTTTTAACAAACTTTAAAATGTGTGAGCATATATGCAAATATGCAGGCAATACTAATATAAACAAGACTTGTGCTAAGTCAGTGGAGTTCCAAAGTCAGTAGGATTCATCATCTGGGGACCACTATACAAAGTTTAATGGTAATTCACTATATAGTTGTTGAGATATTTCAGACTAAAGTGATGGACTGAAAGACTGACATTACAATCCCTAGAGCAGGTCTCCTATTCTTATTATATAATTTAAGATGATAAAAGGGTTAACCGCATTAATGTGGTTGCCAAATCTTAAGTCAGACTCGGACTATGCCAAGATTCCTGACTTAAGCTTTTAATTGACAGTCTAACTACTAATTGTTTGCTATGTATGTTGTGGAGTACTTAAAAACAATTTATTTTTGTCCATGTTGAGAAAAGATTCTTGAGAGATTCAGTCATTAATCTTTTCTTAACGGGATGGAAGTCCTCTGGAGAAAGTGATACGTAAAGCTGAGTATCGTCTGCATAATTAGAACCCTGTATGAAGTTTTAGATTGTTCGGACCTCCAATAGAGTCAAAAAGTTCCTCTTCTGTAAATATGATGTTCAATGTTCTAGTCAGTCCAACAATGTTTTGTCACCCACTGCTGTACTGAAGTCCAGAAGAACAAGGACATAAGTCTTGTCTGCAACTGAGCTCATGCAAAGATCACTAGCAAGAGCTGTCTCAGTTCTGTGACTCTGACAGAATCCAAACTAAAAGATGTCATAAAGGCCAGTGGTAACTAGATAATTATCAAGCTCATGGAAAACTATATTTTTCAAGGGTCTTATAGGCTTCATTTCACATGAATAGGCTGTGTAGGCTCCCTTTGCAGTCTGATTTATAAGTGTTTTTAAAGTGGCTCTTCTTGGTTTATGGCAATGTAAACAACACTGACGCTGAGAGAGCTCGGGCTGTTTCCTTTGTATGGTATCAGTTGATCTGCAGAGGATCAGAAAGATAAACCATGGAGAGAAGATAGGAGACAGAAAAAATGACAGGAACTTTGTTGTATTATTCATTATGACTTAGCTAAAGCAATAGGGAGACCGAACAGTCAACAAAGAGACAGAAAGAAGAACAAAGGCAGATGTTATCAGACTAAAGTGCTTTGAGAGACTGAGTTGATGAATTGATTAAAGTCAAGGCATTTCTTTTTCATATATGTGTGTCCGTGTGTGTACGTGTTTTAGTGTTTGGATGAAAGGTAATTGGCTTCAGCTTCAAAGGAGCATTGGCAAAAGACCCAACCAGTGTTTTTAGTCCCTCAGACAGTTGATAAAGACCTAACTACACACACACACATTCACACACACACACACACACACACACACACACAGCTAAGCCTATTACAATGACGCAAAGAGTCCTGCAAGAGTACACAACATCCAAAAAGTAGCACACAGCTGCAGCTTCGTGCTCAGACTGATGCAACCTTGACTGACCTATTGCATGTGTACAAAAATGCTCATGTGGTTGGTTAAACTTGGGTCTTTAAAAAACAACCGAGCAACCAGTCTTATCTGATTTGAATAAGTATTGTGTGATAGTTTGGGATATTAATTATTTAAAGACATGACGATAAGATGCTGAAGACACACCTGAGAACAGAAGTGTTGCAGAGGAAGTGAAAGCAAGGTTTGTATATTGATCTGCTCCCACTCAGGTGTCATTTCAGACGCAGAGTTATGGGACAAACACAGCATTTGTCGGGACATTCTTCCACCATCCATCTGCGGTTGCGGAGCTTGTGCTTGTAATACAAACATGAATCTGTCTGGGCGTTTGTCGTGTGATATATTTTGCCAAAGGTGCACCCACACAGTTCAGGCATTAAGATTCGTCTCTTGTGTGTGTCTCTTTACCCCTCCTTAAGGACAAACTTTGGTCTGATGATGACTCAGAGATTCTTCCTTTATATGTAGTGCTCCATTTCTTTAGCAAGTGATTTCCTTCTTATGTGAGCAGAGGAAATGAGAAACGATAAACAACAGGCTCCATCCCAGAAAGCAATAATCTGGATATGAGAGAGATGATGAGGAAGACAACAATGTAGTTACAGAAGCAGCTGCTGTGAAGTCAGTTTTCTCACAGAAACAGATTTTTCACCACCATAGATAATGGTGAGGTTAGTAAAGTTATCAAGAGGTCATAATTAAGCCTTTTATGGTCTCATCCATTATTATTTGCATTTCGTTGGGCACTAACAACAATAAATATAATTCATCTGAACCCACAGTTTTCAATTTGTGAGCCTCTACCAAGTGGTTGATATGTTCATTAAATATAATATTTTTTTCGTGGACAAGAGCAATGTCTAAAACCGATTAAATAAATGTAACATTACTGTGAAACATTTTGTTTTCATTTTTGAGTAAAATTAAAAAACTGAACTAAAATGAAAATGAAATTAAATGAACTAAAATATTTACAATGTAATAATCAGAAGCTGCCTCACAGTCACACACATCTTTCTTGTCCAAACTGGGCAGTGATTTCTGACATCTACCGATCATTAGAGCAGGGTTTTTTTTTTTTATTCAAAGGTCATCAGCCTTTTTGGGGGGTATTCACTGACATCATTCTATTCAGTAAGCCCTCTGAAACTAACTAAATTAAAATTATATGATTTAGTTACTCTACCATAAAAAGAACAGGTAAAAAAAATAATTACTATTAAATAAAAACTGGTGCACACTGGGTTTTTTTTTT
>NW_023339696.1:8874772-8877321 GCF_004916995.1 Morone saxatilis | reverse complement strand
GGGTTTTTTTTTGGGGGGGGGGGGCACAAAAGATGCAGATTAAATGATTTTCTTCCTTTCTTTCCTTGTTGTTCCAACTTAAGATATTCTATCCCTCCTTTGCTGGTCCTCCCTACAACCTACGGAGGACCCCTGATTTGAAAACCACAGCTCTATAAGACCATTAAAAGGTTAAAACACAATACTGTTTACGTTTTGTAACTTTAATACTTTATAAAGTATATAATGCAGATAGGTGGTGGGGTAAGGTAATAGTTTCTTAATGGATGGTGTGCATTCAGGAGTTTGCTCTCTGCCTGGTGCTGACCTCGGTCCTGAAATACAGAGAAGGTCAGACTGAATGACTCCTGTCGTTCTATTGTTGAGCACCGTCTGTACAGTTTGCACTGCAGGCAGGAGACCTTGTTCATTCTGTCAGTCTCCAACAGGTTGTTGACGCACTCTGGCACCCAGCTGAGTCTGAGGATTTGACTTGCGCAATCAAGGCCGACTAGATAAAGAAGGATGTGTGGAGAGGGAAACCAGGCAACAAAGACAAGCCATATCCATCCTGACAGACGAACAGCAGCGCTGACATTTGAATTCACCGACTCTTGCACGAGTTAAAGGAGCTGCGGGTATGGAGTCCATCGCTCAGACAGTGGAGGCTGCAGATGCTCAGCTGCAAAGGCGAGGCTGGAGGTTTCCGGCGAAGCGCGGAGCCTCTTCGCAGTTTGTGGGCAGCACCATCATGGTTTTGTCCACTTATGCTGTCGCTACCCTGACAATGAACTTTGGGAAGAACATCCAGGAGCGACGAATAAGACCAAACGGCAACTAGCAACAATGGCCTCATCATCAAAGATCTGGATTTTCTTCTGTCTCACAATAATGGCAGAAAGAGCTGAAAACAACAGAACTTTTTTTTTTTTTTTTTTGCCTCAACTCGAATGGATCAGTTCAACTCATCTCAACTGTATGATGCAAGAATGTGGAGAGAAAATATTTAAAATCAGCTACTGTCAGTCAGGACTGATGTAGAGACAAACTTTTACCAAGAAGACAAGACTAGGTGTACTAGACATAGATGAATAATAATGAAAGGGATTTAATACTCTGTATGCAGTGCTTCCATGTGACCACTTGGTGGAGAACTGGGACTTCTTCAACAACAACAAACCACAGGCTCACTGGAGATTGGACGTCTGACACCTCAGCAAGACAGGACATTATTGAACACAACTTCAAAGTATTAGACAGGATGGAAATTAAACATATTCATTTAGACTAACAGCTGCAGTTTTTAATATTTGTTTATGTACTTGGATGTATTTTTTTAAATCTTTGTCATAAAATTGTATTTTGATTTTTAAAAATGCCTGTGTGACCTTGTGTGACAGTGGACTGGGGATGTCTCTTTTCTAAATATAATGCCATATTGCTCAAATGTCTGTCAGCAGATTGTACAAAAAAATGGCTTTCAAGAAATCCATGTTGGATCGAAACATGTCTTTGAATAAAAGGTGAAATATATTCTAGTGTTTCTCTTCTTATTTGAAAGTATTTGTTGTCATCTCACACCTGCGTCGGTTGTGCAAGCATTTAAACAAAAAGGTCATGGTAGGTTTTAGGAGATACAAAATAAAGATTAAATAGACACAACACTAGCATTTAATTTAGGCTTTAACTCATGTCATGACTTATTTTTGAGTAATACAACATAAATCTGAGTCATTGCTCCTATGTATCCAACTGCAAGCCTCCAACTCCTGGTGACATTTTAAACATTTCTTCTTAGCAAAAACCTTAATTAGCAACACCAACAATTTGGTATTTGACCAGTGACATTTCTGTCAACTGAAAGGTCACTGACTTTGACCTTTCTTTGAGAGTAGCTTCTACATTCTCAGTAGTGGCTCCTTTCACCATTAAATGTTACAACGTAATAAAAACTACAGCTGACTGAAATGCAGGGTAATTTTCCAAATGACCGGATCATTTCATGAGTGATTTAAGGGGTTTCCTATGTTTCCATGTCTAGAATAATCTCAGATATCCTCTGCTCGGGATTTTCTCATGACTTTCTTCAATGTGTTCAGTATCCAATACACTAGAGGTTCCCAGCCTTTTTTCATCTGACGTACCCCTGCAGCCCTACAGATGAGCCCTGGTACCCTGGTGTCATGTTCCAAATATGTCATTAATGGACTATAAACTGAATGTTAAATTAAAACCATTAAATATAAGTAAGTATTGTTATATGTTATTGTCAAGTTTGTATTCAAGTCTACTACCATCCATTTATCCATTACTTTAACTATTTCAACAGTTTATCCATTACTCGACTAACATCGTGGTATCAACAGTTACTTTTAAAGGACCAGTGTCGTATAAGTGTGTAGCTGTAGAAACATGGCGGTTCAACATGGTGGTAGATAAAAACAGAACTCATTCTATAAGGTAACAAAAACATAATGATTCAGGTGATTATACACTATCATTATTATTATTATTTAATTAATTTTACTTTAGATCAGCATCACAGTAATATGTAACCGAACTGAAAAATA
>NW_023339696.1:8872473-8874741 GCF_004916995.1 Morone saxatilis | reverse complement strand
CAACTGACCTATTATCCAAACTTTTTGTTTGTAGCCTTTTCTGCTTAGTGCAAATTTTATTAGGTAAAGGTGGAAATCTAAAGGGCAATATCTGTCTGGCCAGCTTGTGACTCTGCAGGTAGCAAGGTAGCCAGACTGGGCTTATCACAGGCTTGTGACTGCTACAGATACCAGTTTTTTTTTTTTTCAGAGCACTTTTTTTTATTTCCTTCAGGATGTAATGAGAATTTCAACAAATATAACAAAAAATGTGTCTAAAGTATATTACCTACTGTGGGTTTAACTAGTTGATGTCATGGTTTTGGGTTTTAGTTGAGTTATTTCCTGTTTTACTCTGTGTGTTTCCCGCCAGTTTGGATTGTCTGCCCCAGCCTGTATTTAGTCTTTGCATTTCTTCATTTTGTTTCCAGTCTGTGTCCTTTACTCCTCTTTACCTTTGTTTCTTGCTTTTGCCTTACCTGGTTGTAACCTGAGCCTTCTTGACTCTCTGTAACCTTTTGTTCCCTGACTTTATGTTTTTTTATTAAATCATCTGAACCGCACCAGCTCTGCCTCCCTAGTCTGCATCTGGGTTCAGTTCTCTGTGTTCCTGCAGCTCGACAAGCGTGACAGTTGAGATATCCATGTACTGGCAACTGCAGCATTACACCCCGGGGTACAAGTACTCCTAGTTGGGAAAATCACTGCAGTACACAACCCATCTTGTATTCCTCCTCCTATGAAGAGTTTCCAGACAGTTTTCCACTTCTCACCTTTTATTTCCAAACTTCATGTGTCTGGTTGAAGTATCTATTCTGGAGAAATAGGTCAGTGGAACAACAAATCAAAGAAACACTAACTGGCGGAAATGAATGTCTGTCAGTTAGTGAGTTGACAAGGATGGGTGACACTGTTTGCCAGCTGAGGGCCAGCCTAAGGCTTCGAGCGCAGGCAGTGACCCAACCCTGTTAAATGAGAACGACAACAAGGGTACACAGAGAGCAGCGATGGTCTGCTTTGTCCTCCCGCTCTCTCTGTTCCCTGAATAGCTCTCACACAAAGGATATCGTTATTCCTCCTCTAATTACAAGATGGAGAGCTGTTTGTCTGCCTCTCACTCCTCTGCTCTCACCCCCAGAAATAAAGCCCTCTGTGGTGACGACCCTCAGCAGTTATGAAACAGTCTAGTGGACAACAGGGTCCGAGCGAGCCCTCATTTCCTCCTTCAGCTCATACAGTATGAATCTGAGTTGAGTCTCCACTGAGACCATTTCATCTGCACGCAATCTGTGTGTTTATGTTATGGCCAATCTGTCTGGTCCCTTCCCGTCCCTGCGTGGTTTTGTTGCCAAAACCAATCATGTCTAAGGCATGTCACCAATTTCACAGTCTTGGTTTTAGGCGGACGTATCTAGGCCACAAGACACTCTCCATCTGCTCTTCAGTGGCCAAAAGCCTTGGGAGGTCACTCGGAGAGAGAGAGAGAGAGATGCACCCAGCCAGGGATTAGGCTGGTACACCAGGTCCAAGGGGAGGTGAGATTAAAAGCCAGGAGCAGTAATACACACATGGTGGAAAAACAGACCGGCTGCCCGCATAACCTCATTCAGACCAAGTGCTTTAGGGCTGTCAGCAAACAAATGTGAATGTTTAAAACGCCAACCAAAAGGAAGGTATTAATAACACGCTTTCAGGGATTACACCTTAATTTAGCATTGCTAGCAAGGTCACCACCTCCTGGTTTGTGCACAGACAACCCATCACATGCGTCAGCACAGGTGACAAAAAAAAAAAAACCTCCAAGAAAACAGGCTGAAGTGTCTTTATGATAACAGGATGGGTTTTTCACTACGCAGCAGCTTCCCCCTGTGAGTTCATGGTGTTTTGTTCTGCAGAGATTTGTGTTCCCTGTCCTCAGCATATCAGGCAGTATTAAATCTCAGCTATACCCTCTTCTAACCCTGTCATCTGGAAAAAGCCCTGACCTCCAGAGAGAGAGAGAAAGAGAGAAAGAGAGAGCTGGGGAGGACAGGTGTGACTCAGCACCACCTGTGAATGATCCTCTCAAAATCAAGGGCAACACATGCCTTGTGGGGTGGTTTTTTTTGTGCCTTTGAATCAATCTGAAAGATCAATTTATTGCCTGTGTTTCCATCTTTAACGTTGCTCAGACAAACTCGAATGGAAGGCTGTCAACAAGGAGGATTTGGTAAACATCTCATTGGGAGATTAACAAGGAGGGAGTCTTTTCTATGTGTGTGTGTGTGTGTGTGTCAGAGAGGGAGGGGA
>NW_023339696.1:8872227-8872394 GCF_004916995.1 Morone saxatilis | reverse complement strand
GAGAGAGAGAGAGAGAGAGGACTTCCCAGCATGGGGCAGAGGGAGGGGGTGAGTTGCCTGGTGGAGGGGACTGAAATGTCCTTCATATAAACCGGTGACAAAGTGGCGAGCAGCGGCCCCCAGGCAGCAGAGATCACAGCCAGCACAGAGAGAGACAGACACAGAGA
>NW_023339696.1:8871387-8872127 GCF_004916995.1 Morone saxatilis | reverse complement strand
CAAAGCAGAAAAGCAGAGGAAACTAATCCGGACGGAGCATCCTTCAAACCCACCGACAGGTAAAAGAAACAGACGATCACAAAAGTGTTTTTACCAGATAGATTCAGAAACACCTGATTCGACAGGTCGCCGTAATCTCAGAGTAACATTTAGAAGGAACATGATTATATCGCAGCAGAACAACAGGTTGAGGATATTACATTAAAGATATTGTGCCACAGCTGCCACAGCACATGAAATAAAAATACCATCAAGTGCCTTGAGGTCAGTGAAAACTCACTAATGAGCAACAGACTCCATGAGAAAGAAATTCTGGTCATTTTCTTCCAATATTTGTTTAGACAATTGCGGGATATTTACCCTGTTTGAGTTTCAGCTTCTGTTCAAATGTTCTTAATTTGTTAATATAAAATAGACAAGCTGAGCCTTACTTTGTACAGCCTGTTGAGCTGGTGTCCTTTTGTATATTTTGTTATATAGTTTGTTATATAAAACAAATAAAATGATATACAAATAATGGAGATTTTGTCTAGGTTGGACACATTAATTCACATTTAATGCACAATTGTAATGATATTGTTGAGAAGCAGCCTAAGTTGAAGACTGTAGCCAACTATATCAATATTTAATCGTTTACAACTTATTAGTAACATAGTAAATTATTTTTAAAAAATGGAAATTAGGAAAGTAAACTAATGTGCTGAAGCTCTCGGTGTTTTACTGTATATCTTTGTTGTGTA
>NW_023339696.1:8857922-8871371 GCF_004916995.1 Morone saxatilis | reverse complement strand
TGTAGGCTACACATCGGCCAGCCGCTTGTCAGATTAAACAGCTACGCATGTCATCCAGCTCAGCACGGTGCCTCAGTCCCACCTAATTAGGCTCACCCTGTCTACTAGGTCACCACAGGAAGAGCTCAACAGCCTGTCTCAGTCACACTGTATAGACTCACTGTATGGCGTGAGAATAACTTTGATTACAGATTTGACATCCAGTGTGTTGGATTTAAAAGTTGAGTTCTGATTATGTAACAACGCTTATTTCTTTAAGTAATTTATATAAGGTCTCTAAATAATTGTATAAGTAAAGTGTCCTGAGATAACTTTTATTATGAATTAGTGCTATACAAATAAAACTGAATTATATACTCATTATATCATGTAGCATTGTGTGTGCATTATCTTTAGTGGTGTGTTATTTTTGTGATTCAGTGTGTGTGTGTTGAACTCTTTTCCAGACCTGTTTGTGGCTATAGAGATGGGTGTCACCTTTCGCCCTCTGTTATTGGTTTGCGCATATTTGGCGGCTGTGCTGATTGGTGGAACCCGCTCGGAGGGGGTGTGTCTTCAAGACGGCAAGCACAAGGCCACGCCCAGCCCAGAGCCACACCTGAGGGAGTGTGCACTGTACTCTGACAGTGAGTGACCCTGTGTTTGTCTGGAAACAATGGTGTAATAACAATACATGATGAATATGTCAAACTGGCTGAAATGTTTTTCTGTCCTTGCTGCTGACAGATAGCTGCTGCACAGAAGAAGACATCCAGGATATCTCCCACGTTGCCACTACTATCAATAAGAATGAACCCTGGGACAAGTGTGGGCCTCTGAGCTCTGAGTAAGTCTCGTCCAGTAGATTTCTTCTGATCTGGACTCTTTCAGCTCATTGCCACTAAGCTTACTGTTTTGGTTCACTCTTTGGAGGTGGTGCAGACCAAAAACAGAGCTAAAAGGAGAGTTATATTGTTAGGTTGCTGATGCCAAATGAATGCTAATGATGCTCTGTATCTGCTAGATGTGTAAATAGACAACTGTCAATGTCAGTGTTGTGTCACAGCTTGTTTCCACTACCTCCAAGAGGCCAAAAAATTCAGTTATTGCTGGTTTGTGTAGCTTCAGTGTAAGATTTTCTCCCCATAGTGTGATAAACCATTCTATACCTGCTTATTCCAAGACTTCAATGAAGCTGTAAAATAACTTTGAGATTTGACATAGGCCTGTGGATTAGATTAATCCCTGTCAAATGGAAAACGGTACCTTGCTGGTGAATAAGGGAAAGGTGGGCAGAAAAACAGAGTGAGAGAGGAAACTATGCTGAGTCAACCTCCGCAGTGTCACTAAAGGTTTAAATACAGGTGTCACCATACATCACGTTAGCACTAACTGGTCCCCCCTCGCTCCTCAGGTGTGAAGGCTTCCTGAAGCGTGTGTCGTGTTTTTACCGCTGCTCCCCTGATGCTGCACGCTGGCCTCATCCCCATCGCCGCTCATACATCCAGGCTGTGCCGCTCTGCCACAGCTTCTGCCGTGATTGGTGAGGCTGCCAAACACATTGCCAGGCAAACCTAAATCAAAATCAGTATCTGTCTGTAAGGCTGTCAAGAGAGATATTACCAGCCATTTTAACAAGAGCAGCATACTGGGCTATCCCTGCTAACACAGAGGGTCTAATAAACTGTATGACACAGGTAAGACCAGGGTTACATATATCAGTCTTTTCCCATGAGAAACGAGAAACAGCTTTATATTTACAGTGTGCATATTTAAAGGAGTAGTTAACATGTTGTACCTAGTTTCTTTAATCCATACAAATAGTGTAAAAACACAAGAGTGGTATCAATCTTCTGATACTCTCAGCAGGAAAGCAAATGTAAAACTGGTACCTCAGTTGGTACATAAATATATTCATATGAGAGAAATTACAGTTGTTTTATCATTTCAGATATTTTATTTTGATAATTTACATACCTTTCTTCAGGTTTGATGCCTGCAGGATGGACATGACATGTGCTCGTAACTGGGCCAGAGACCCGAGGGGACAGAACTGCACTGGAACCTGTGTTCAGTATCAGCAGGTAGGCTTTCATCTGGCATGTCTGTGATTGGCTGCTTACATAACTGAGGTCACATTTAGTGTGTTAAACTAAGATCAACTAAAGCCTTGATCCTACTTCAGGATGGGCACAGACTTAAGTGAGAAAAGAGTGTGTGAAGTTTACTCTTGTAGCAGACGTCCAAAGGGGTGCCTTGACCCTCAAATATGATTTACATAATGTGGACGCCCACCATGGATGTAAGCCCAAAACAAACAAAACCAAACACTGACTATAGATAGGGCCTTTTCCGTAGTTTTCCCTCCACACTTCACAGCCTGTTCTTAATCCCAGGTCGTCAACTACAGACTGTATTCAGTTAGTTGCAATCTGCAACTTCACTGCTGGATGCCACTAAATCTTAGACACTGGTCCTTTAAGGAGAACTGGATATAGCGTTGGAGGCAAGGCTCCTCTCATAAATGCTGCACAGTGATGCATGAAAAAAAATTAAATTGCAGGTATATAATTACCCAGATCTCCCGTCTCAATCCTATAAAGCATATGGACACCAGACTAACTAACTTAAGCCCTCCGCTAAATTCAGGGGGGATAAAATTATTTAATCATGCTCTTTTAAGTTCTTCTGGACTTCCTCCGAATGTTATTGAACCAAATGGATCAAATTCACGCTCAAAAAAATGTATGGACCGCGACCACATGGATGCACAAACCATGAATCAGCCTTGAAATAGACACACTTGCTACTTGTCAGGATTGTGAGCATGTTGCAGCCAGGATAGTGTTGTTACACAATTATAAAGAGCTTAAGATTAACAAGACCATAAAGTGAAGGGTTTATGTGAGTACCGCCACGCCTTAGCTGAGATTTTCTGCCCAGCAGATGAGGTGTCACAGGTTTGAATCCCATTGACCTCAAACCTCAAAGCTTGTCATTTGAGCCGTGTGCTACAGGTATAAGGTCATATACTGTGTCACAGAGTGTGTTGTGAGCGAAGGGTTAACAGCACAGGGCGGCGCTGTGGGCTGAAGCATGAAAAGGTTCGGTCCTGCTTCAGTGGGCAGAGGCCAGCTGGGTGATTTAAAAAGAGGCAGAGCTACAGAGGGGCTCGTGTGCAGCTGGGGCCATGACACCATCTATCTATCTATCTATCTATCTATGTGTGTGTGTGTGTGTGTGTGTTTATACGTTTGTCTGTTTCCCCTCTTTCTCTCCTTTTTTATCTCTTTCTCTGTCTTTGTGTGTGTCTCTCTCTCTCTTTCTCTCTCTCTCTCACACACACACACAAACAGGGAGAGAGAGAGACACCAACAATCAACAAATGAACACACATCCCCAGACACCACATCCAATAAGTCTCTCTGGTGGATATTGGATGATTACTGGAAATGACCAATTTGTAGTAAGACAGAAAAAATGCAAATAGAGAATATCTGAGTGTTTTGTGTTTCTATGTGTGTGTGTACGGGTGCTTTGCGTGCTTGGATTAGTCCATTTTCATGTAGGGTGGCACTAATGGCACAAAATAGGCTCCAATAAATTTAAGAAGCTCTCAGAGCTGAGTGTTTTATACAGCTCCTGAATACAAAGAAATGAGTCACCGCATTCAATGCATTCAACAAATTGTCCCTCTTAGAGAGACTGCAAACAAGTGCCTGCCTCTCTCGCAACATTTTTGGAGGTCACAGCAGTAAAGCTTCATTTTGTTTTCTCTTCAGCCAGCAGAGATGGGAGATTTCACAGTGGGCAACCTCGTGGTCTGAGCTCACAGCACTTTAGTCCACCTCAGGGCTGAGAGACATGTCGCACAGGAAAGCAAAACCGCGAACAGACAATCTCTGAAGATTTTTAAGCTTTACATTCAAATTATATAATACACAGATTCACTACGGGTTGAAAAATCCTCATGAAATCTTTTCCTAATCCTGAAAAAAGTTCAGCCAATAGATAGAAACAAACTGCGGGTCTGTGTGTGTGGAATAAATATACACAGATACAGTCAGGATTTGTAAATGCTTACTGCAGTAGACGTCAATTTGCATAGAAACAAGCTAATACATTTAAAGGCAAACTTATACACATCCACTGCATGCAAAAATCCCTCTGGCACTCTGCGTCTCACTCTCTCTTTGTACTCATTGGTGACATTATTTGCCAGCCAAGGTCTGATTTATCTCAGCATTAGACACTCTTCCTACTCCCGAGTTTGTGGGAATGAGGTTACATCTGCAAAGAGTGTCCATGTCTGTGCTGGACGCTGGCACAAAACACATCTAGAGCAATTGTCTGAGGAAGGGAAACTGCATCATGTGGTTTTACTAGGTACTTATCTGTAGTTACAAGGGTTCTTCCCTTACAGAGACTCACAAAGGGGTGACAAATTTGCATTTAGGGGGGGACCTAGAAATACATTACCTGGTATATAATAAATAGTTACAGGGTATGTATGTATGTATATGTCCTTTCACAGTAATGCAATATATTACAGCCAGCATACACAATACTACCTTTGTAATTGCCTCTGTTTAGCTTCCCACATACGCTGTAAGTGCAGTGAAAAGGGCTTAAAGGACCAGTGTGAAGGGTGTAGTGGCATCTAGCAGTGAAGTTTCAGATGATGAACTGAGAATGAGAGGGTTGAAGTGTGTAGGAGAAACAACAGTGGCCACAAAACCCGCCCTTGCAAAAAGGTCCTATCTACAGCCAGTGTTTGGTTTGTCTGTTCTGGGTTACTGTGGTAACATTGCGGTTCAAAATGGCGGACTACATGGAAGGTGACCGGTGGCGTAGGTAGATAAAAATGACTAATTCTAAAGATAATGAAAACACAACGTTTCCTATATTCAGGTGATTATACCCTAATGAAAACATACCTATATTACATTCCATTTATAGATCCTCTTAAATGTTACAGGCTGGACCTTTAATAGAGGACCCCTTTATCTTACTGCCTGCGTACCACAGACAGACACAGCAATAACACTAATAAAAATTTACTTTGTGTCATTTGTTGAATTTATATAGCTCCCTGCAGCATTCTTTACACTGTTAGTAAAGTTAACTTATTTGTATGTGAAAGTATATGTATTCAGCTGTGATCTGATGATATGACAGGACGTAGGTTTTTCTCTGACATTAGTTTTGATTGTTACATGGATCCCAAAAGCACATGACTGCTCTCCAGTATTTTATCATCATTTTAAAAACAGAACTATAGCTACATTTATAGAGGTGCGTGCTATATTTGCAGTCTTAGCCTAATGTTTTGCTTCCCAGCAACAATAATTATGCACATAAAATTAATTAAAATAATTTATTTCCCCTTAAACACAGGTAGTTCATTTATATTCCTTGGGTTACCTTTGAAATAATCAGCTCCACAAATTTGCATTTTGGATCATAAAAATATGTTGAATATTGTCCTGACTTTGTATTTCAGAAGACTTTCTGAACTGAACTGTGCAGTTATTATTTTTCTAGTAATTTGTTCTCAAATTCGGATAATTTCCATCCAGTTCCATAAAAAATGTAATCAACCTTTTTCTAATTCTCATCTTAACCCCAGCCGAGAGAATCACTGCAATAGATGACTGCTATAAGAAAAATATATCTTCTTTCACTGCCCGCCGGTTTAAAGATTAGAGTCCTTTCTGTTTCTTTTTCACACCAGGTGTAATGTCGTGGGTTTCGGACAGAGTAGGGCTGAATTGAATAAGATAAGGATGGGAAGGACAGGAAAGCGCCCCAGGAAATTTCCGTATCTCACTTATTCGATCACACCATGTCGTCTAAAGCCACTTGTGCTTGTACTGAATTAGCTTCAGCAGCAAACCATGTCTACCTACCTGGGGAAGGACAGAAATGTTCGCGTGTGCAACCCTGTGTGTATTCTGGGGTCACTGCGATAAGACCCAAGTGTCAGACAGAGAGTATGTGTAGTAGAGAGAAATAGCAGTCATCCTCTTTGTCCTTCGAACGCGGTAAATATATTACAGCTTTTTTCTTCTCTGAGCACCCTGTGTGAGTCAGTCTTAATCCCCCAACAGACAGGAGGATGAAAGGAAGCAGACGTTGGGGTGGGTGGGGGTGTGCTACAGAGAAACAGGAAGAATAAAAGAGATATGTACAAACAGTGAGTGTGGCAATAAGCAAGAGAAAATAAAAAAAAGGCACTGGGGAGATACAGTGGAAGTTAGGTAGGAGATGAAATAAGCTATAGTAGGAGAAAGAGAGAGGGAGACGGTGACTTGGCAGCACATCTTAATGACTGGTTATGAGGCTGTCACTAGAGAGAGAATGAGAGCTTAACAGCGTGTGTGTCACTAAAACTTCACTAATTAGCTTTCCCAACTAGTTCTAAGCGTGTACACCATTTACAGTTGAACAGCTTAAATGCTGAACTGTGATTTGCTTTTTGCCAGCGTTGTGCAGTATCCCTTTTAATCCCTATACTTATTAGAGAGCGGTATAATTTTTCATGCTCCAGAAAACATAAAGCTAATGTCAGCAGTAATTGGAGTTTTTCCTCCAAGTATAACTTTATAAAGACAGAGCGCTGTAATGAATCTCCTGTCAGACAGCAACACAAAAGTGACCTTTCCGATTAGTTTAGATCCGTCTACTCTGTGAGGCTTGACAGAATCGTCGTTCTACCAGAGATGAAGTCTTTCAGATACCAGCGCAAGCTTTTCAAGGTCATCCCGTCTTATAATTTGCTCTCAAGGCTGGTGGAGACGAGAGAGGCAGACAAAAAGCCGCTTGCGAGAGCAGCTGCCAGGTGCCTGCAGCCCCCTCTTACACCTGGCAGAGGGTGTTTGTTTTCAAGGCTGGCGCTGCCCTGAAAGGCCAAAATCAATTATTCCGATGGATGTTTACAAGCAAAGAAAGGCTGTACTTTAACGTTGCCAAAAAAAAAAGACATATAGAAATGACATTAGTGTAAGTTTACTCCAAAACGCAATACAAGAATGGAAATGTGTACTCTACCAAATTTTACATTTATTATCTGTTATTAAGAGCTCTCCTAACTAGAATAGTGATCAGTTATCAGAAAGTAACAAAGTACAATTACACAAGTACTGTACTTAAGAATCCCCTCCAGACATATACAAATAGTCCGCTCGGAACAAGAATGTGTGTTAGATATGTTTTTTCCTGCCAAAAAGTTTAATTTCACATTAAAATCCTTAAAATGTACTCCTTCTACCTCATTAGAAATGACAGAATCTATGAATATGCAAATGTTATTAATTTCTAAAGTTTTCCTGCTGGACACAAGATAGTAAGTAAGTAAGTAAATTTAATTTATAAAGCACATTTAAACACAGTATAAACTGACCAAAGTGCTGTACAGTGGATGACTAAAAAAGGCAAATAATACAGAAAAACACATTGGTAAATAACTGAAAAGACAAATAAAAGAAAAAACCCATATGGACCAAATAGGTATAATCATAAAACATGAATAAAAGAAAACCTCAATATTGGGGCACACAACACCGAAATACATAGGATGACGGAGTACAGGGTTAGTGGAAACAGGAAGGGCAGGGGAGTAAAAGTGGCGTTTTTAGCCTGGATTTGAAGGCAGAAATGGAGGGGGCAGATCTACACTATCCAGGGGGAGCTGGTTTTACAAGGTGGGCAGCACTGCAAAAGCTCTATCCCCCTCCTGTTTGACGCTGTGAACCGGTAACAATGCAAAGCCCTTTTATTGAGATCTCGGACCTTCTTGAAACACAATAGGGCTGTACAAGGTCAGCGATGTATATTGGGGCCACCCACCTTTAGTGCCTTAAAAACAAATTAAAACTTTGAAATGAATCCTAAAAGTGCGAGACTGGGAGCCAGTTGCAAGGGGCCAGAATGGGGTGATTGTGTCTCAAGCCCTCTGGGTTGCCAGTTAAAAGACGCGCGCTGCGTTTGGAACCGCTTAGACGTCTAAGTGGAGGATTGGGGGAGGCCAGAAGAGGGAATTACAATGTCAAGCGTGATGTAATAAGGCAATGGATAACTTTCTCAAGGTCATTGGAGATATGGAAGGATTTGAGGCGGGAGATCATTCTGAGCTGATGTCTCCTTCTTTACTGTAAGTCCATTCTCAGTGGTATGTGCACTGGTGGCTTCAAGTTCTACATCACACTGTATGAGTTGATACTGACCAGGTACAAATCATGCTGCGCCAACCCTTAAAAAGCAAGATTTCTTAACGAGCACAGAGAAACTTTCCACTTTCAGCAGATGAATGTGAAAACATCCTTCTAGTGTCAAACTCTACACATGCATCATTCTGCACAGTGAAGATCAAACATCCAACTGTAGGAACAAGAAGAGAATATTTCTAATTTGTGCTACTTTATACTATTGCACATTTTACTCCACTGTAAGTCACAGCTATAGCTTCCAGTTACTTTGATTTCGAAACATATTATCAACTTCTAAAATACAATGGATAACTATAGATTAAAGGCCTTGAACTCAGGAGATTTCAGTTATGTGGCTGAATAGACCTACTCAGCTTGGAGCTCTGTAATTTTTTTATAATCTTGTGCATGAAAGATTAAATATATATATAATCTTTCAAGGCCTTGCAGGCTTCATAATTCAACACTCTGAAAGGAACCATTGTGCATAATGAGTACTTTTCTTTTGTGATACTTTAGGCTACATAATACTTGTAGTACTTGTGTACTTGGACTCAAGAAGGATTTTATTTGAGTATTTTTACACTGTGGCTTTCTTTCAGCACTGGTAAATTACCAATAATGGACAGCCACCATTTTGTCAGAGGAGGTAGATATCTCTTCACTTCCTATTAATATTCTGCGTGTGTGTGTGTGTGTAGATGTACCAGCATGGCAGGGATCTCTGCGAGAGCTTGTGGGGGGATGCCTTCATGACGGTGGAGGATGAACCGGAGGAGGTGGGAGAGGCCGGAGAGGTGGGAGCAGAGGGGGACGGCGGTCGCCCCTGCGGCTGCCTGACCCTCAGCCCCTCGGACAAAGACGTGATCGCCGCCCTCAGGGCCCAGCAGGACGACCCAGAGGAGCTGGACACCACCAAGGCTGGCCTGCCTCAGTACCGGGCCCCTTGCCAGACCAAGCTGCCCCTGCAGGCCAGGAGTGGCAGGAAGGGCAACTCTGTGCTGCGCAAACGCTCCGTCATGGTGGACGACGTGGAGGGCAGCGGGAGTGGCTTGTAGAGAGGAGTGATAGATGGTAATATATATAGAGATAACTGTCTAGATTCTAATATACAAAATCTCTCTTGAAATGGAGTTGTAACCTCGCTCCTGTAACTAACCTTACCACACAAACCTAAGCTCATTATCATTATCATCACATTCTACTTATAATCTCTATGGTTTGAATAATATCTGCTTCAAGACGCACTGACAAGCTTATGTATGGTCAGTTATTTGAACCTTAACAGCCAGATTTCTAAAAAAAATGCCACAACCGAATGATACAGTCAATTCTATAGTATTTCTAGAGTATTTAAATTCTGCAAGGGCTCTTACTCCAAAAATAAATATCAATGATATTGATTATATCCCATAATGGCTGCACAATTGTTTTATTGCCAGCTAATCGTCATCAAAGTCAGGTATTTTATTTGCTTCTTGGCTCAGTAAAACACATCTCTGACATTATGAGTCTTGCACATGGGAAATGTCCTGCAGTATTAGAAGCTTGTGCATGAATCAAACATGTCATCATTAACCAGAGGAGTTCTCATGACAGTATTGTAAACATGATGTACCTGCACCAGTGCTTCACTACCCTGCTACTCTCTTCAATCATCTAGGTGACTTTAATCTGTGCATTAGTCAATTGTTAAATGCAGATCTTGCTGTTGTGGTGCCGTATCGTGCAGTCTACACGTCATAATGTGTATGATAGCGGAGAAAGTCACGCAGAGTAATGATAACCATGAATGTAACTTAGGCTTTCTAACATAAACTGCTGGCCTGAGCGTAAGGGATCAGGTATGATGACACTGGAGAGGTATGATTCGTACCTGAGGGAAGGTTCCATATTCAGAAAGCAGCATTCATACCAACTAGGGTCGTTCTGGTAGTTTGATCATGTCTATCATCAATGTACTGTGGGTGTTTCTTTTATAATTACGTTATGTATTTCTAGAGTGAGGCACTGTTAGATGTAAATGTTTTGTAATAAAAGGGAAACTGATTTGATTTATGGTAAGCTTGCTGAAATGGGTGTTTCTGTGCTTTACGTTCTCAATAAAGAAGACATTTCTAAATGCCATCCCGAGCCTGTCATTCTGACTGCACTTTGCACTAGTGCCCTTTTTCATCAAGTCCCCAAAACACTGAAAGATGGTGCACTGTACTAGATTCATCTTGATGTTTCTAGCTATATATCAGAGTAATCAGAGACACTGTGTAATACACTGTCCAACCTTTTATTTAGGAATTCAAGTCAACTTAACATGTCCATTTACAAGGATTTCAAACAGTGTGTAATTTAATCATATTAATTACATCGAAGTGGACATGGTTACTTCAACCCTATGTCCATAATAATACTATTTAAATTCCTTACATTAAACTAACAGTTACAACTCTAATCCATGACATCTGGCCAACTATTTTTTCATTACATTTAGCTAAATATTTAAACTGAATGACCTATTTTATAATTATTTAAACTGTTTACCTTATCGATTAGCTAAATACATTTATTTTAGCTAGGTATTTCAACTGCCATTACCTTAACTCTTAACCATTTATTCATTGCTTTTAGCTACTATTTTAACTTCTCTGCTCACTTGCTAATTAGTTTGACTCGTTCTCCATTTCATTTTCATATACAGATTGACATCAACTTGTAATCCTACTACCTTCTTAACACAAATGTGGAACTATTTTTTAATCAAATCCCAATTTTCTAGTTTAGTTTACTTGAGTTACTTAGTGGAGTTTTCCATGTACTGTAATGTAATATGTATGGACACGTTGAAATTCAAGCAAACTTTTGCAACACAAAGAAGATTTCTTTTTTCTTGAATCAGAGCAGGTGGATTTTGCAATGGAGTGGCCTTGTACTGTAATCCTTTCTTCAAATACAAAAAACCCTTACTCAGCAGAGCTACCTAGAGAATGTCTGCACACCATGCATCAGGAACCTCAACTCTCTAAAAGCAACACACTGCAGATACATTGCTCCCTCTGTCTCTGTCACTTGTTACACCACGGAAATGTAACTTTCTTATATATTGTCAATTATAGTTCCAAGTTCAATTCTTCATGATCTATAAGAAAAACATAGATTTAGACTAATAAGTATTTTGACATTATTCTTGTTCAAATTATATCAAAGCAACCATATACACCACCACAGGCCAAGCACTTCATGTTTGAGGTATATCTGACTGGCAGTGTTGGTGTCTCAGAACACGGCCTCAACCTCTGATTATGGGAGTAGAGCAATGTTTTCTCACCACTGTCAGACAACAATTTACTGATACAGCATGACAAGTGTGTTCACCCTCCCATCCCGACAGCTGTCACTCAGTCTCATCTGTTCCTAACTATTGCTTTAAGGGAGAAATTCAAATAGTCTTATTTAAATACGTATCAGAACAATTTATTTTACCACTGTCAAAGTCTGATTTTATTTCTGGGCCATATTTGAAATGAATGCCTTTAGGGGCCTGCAAGGATTTAAGTCCTTCCACAGATTCAGCTTTGTAGCAATTGAACTGACATCATCTGAATCCAGCAAATAGACCCTCCCCATTGAATCAGGCCCAACAATACTAAGGTTATCATCTCAATGTGGCCTTTTATTTAATCTCATCAATACACATAAATCCTCTTGCAGATGTTTCTCAGTGGAACAGTGTGTGCCCTCTGCAGGTGAAAATGAACACAGGCAGTGTGTCATGTTGATAACGCCACACAACACTTGACATTTTTCTGTTGAAAGGACAGTGTGTGTGTGTGTGTGTGTGTGTGTGTGTGTGTGTGTGTGTGTGCGTTGTGCGTGTGCGTGTGCGTGTCTGTGAATCCGCTGCGGCTATTTCTGTAGTGAACTGGTGCTACTTAATGATGTTAGCCAATAATGTGTCCTCTGTGAAAGTCATCATCACAGCAAATGACAGAGCTGGACAGAGAGGGTCACAAATGAGTGTCATTCTGCACACACACACACACATTTAAGCTGATGACTGCGAGTATGAGCGCTTTAGTGATAAGAGAAATTGTAACATAAATGAGATGAGGTTATCTTTTTAATTTGTTTCAGTATCATTCCAGACTTCTTTTTTTACAAGGACAACGTATGAAATAAATTCTACAAGGTTATCTTTTTAATTTGCTCCTGCATGGCCCAAAAAATCTGACCACTCTCTGTTTTTCTCTTTCTCTCCCTTTGACTCACTCACTTATTCTTACACAAATAGTACATCTAATGGTGCCTAATGGTGCCTTTGTGTGTCTATGTCGGGTTTCAGTCACGTCCTTGATCTGTGGATTATCCTCACATCAAAGAGGAAACATGCTTATGGATGGCCAAAGGGACAATGCAGTTGATACTATATATACAATACAACACAGTACTTTAGGGACTGTATGAAAATTACTGNNTTGGATCTGTTTTACTCTTTTTTTAAAGCCAGACCCTACACAACATTATGAATATTTTATATGGGACCTTTCCTTGACTACTTCAAGACTCTCCCTCTAATATTTAAATATTATAACAGTATAAGCCCATCTCAAATCACCATAATAATTTAAGCATAAAGACTTTTGGACCTGGGCCTTAACACTTAATATAAATAAGTTAATGAAATAATAATATTTTTTTACAATTAAAATAAAGACACATATGAATCTGGGTTGAGAGAAAATTAAGACACTCCCTGTTTACCCAAAAACTAGATTGCCTTCTCTTCAGCAGAAAGAAAAAGTACATAACATCCCCCTTTTCTGACTCCCCTTTCTCCCTCCTAATTTCCACACAGCCCTTTACTGAAATGAAATACACACTGTATTGTAATCCTAGAAGCTGTGCAGAAAGGCTGGTTTGCAGCTATAAAAATGAATAATGAATACACTCTCCCTGTATAAGGGATGACAATCGAGAGATGGTTAAATATATTATCCCATCTCTAGCCCACGCACAGAGCATACAATGTCCAATGTGAATGTTTAAAATTCAAGCAATAGGGGAAATAATTTGAGCTTTAATTCTTCCATCAATGACAATAACACAGTTACCGCAGACAGGAGTTGTTCATTTGGAAACCGGGTTACATCTGAAACATAATAGCCATTGTCCTGCAGGCCAATATCAAGTCCAGTGTTTGACCTTAATTAAGGAATTCCTTTTATAAGACAGAAATTGTGTGAATCCAATCCAACCCCCCCCCCCACAC
>NW_023339696.1:8830233-8857822 GCF_004916995.1 Morone saxatilis | reverse complement strand
CATTACTGTCTCTGTGTGTGTGTGTGTGTGTGTGTGTGTGTGTGTGATTTCATGCTCATATCAAATGGAGTCTTTGAAAGTAGGACAGCTATTATTGGAGCTAAATCTCTCTTGTTTGAGGTTCATGATTCCAGCTGCTGTTCCAGAGTTATTCCACTAGATGGCAATGTGCGCCTACCAAACCCCTCCAAACGACCCTGTGATTCACTCACTGCTTTATTCTGTACAGTAATGTATGAATCTAGACCTGCTTTCAGGGCCACTGCTCTGCTGTAGTGTTAATACACCATACATATACTACAGTGTGAGTATTTTTCAGTAAATGCTGCCTTAACGCCAACTCTCTGTTTACTGTAATGTGTTTGTGTCACAGCTTTGTCCTATCACAGTAAAACAAATGAGCTGCTCAATACATTCATGTTACTGGCAGCACTGTGATGGGAACATTTGGTGCATGACTATGACATTGTGCTGAATTCATGTGACAGATAATAAATGAATCAGATTTTTTTAGGAGTCAAGTTTAATGTATAAGAAATTCCTAAAATCATCATAACAGACCTTTAAAAGTTCCCTTGATGTGATATTGTTTTTAGGCTACGTGTTCAAACCATCACATCTCACATTTATATGGTTCAAAAGGATTTTTATGACTGCAGAAAACTTTCCTCGGACAAGGTCACATCCCCTTCCCGAACCAGTTCTCTGTTAGTCTAAAAAACTACTGATGCAACTTCTGTAAGAACCTCAGATGGCCGCTGCAAGGTGGGAGGAATAATTCATGGTTCTCGAGAAGATAACAGAAGACCGGGGGGGGAGAGAGAGAGAGGGATGGATGGAGAGAATGAGTGAGCGAGAGAGAGAGAGCCAGGCCTGTGTGTTTGTCTGTGGGAGGGGAAGGGGGCTCGTGGAGAGGAAAATCAAACCCACCCAGAGCTCTTCAGACGTCACCGTTCGCATCACAGATGTTCCCACAGACACTCAGTGTGGGTTGTGGGCCGAGGCGTGTGGAGAGCCAATATGGCTTCATTTTGGCTTGTTGTTGGACTGTGTGTGTGTGTGTGTGTGTGTGTGTGTGCATTATAAAATGTAGGCCTGCTGTGTGCGTAAATGGAGACACTGCAGTGATATTTAAAAGTATTCCTTTGAGTAGGAGCTGGAGTCAACAGTAAATGAAATAGCTGTGTGTGATGGAGAAACGTTATTGGTTTCGACTTTGCTGGCACTTCATACATATTCATGAATATTTTATGGAAAATGAAACATTTTTGCTTCTTCAGATCCACAGTCCCGAGATGCTGTTATTGATTCTTATCATAAATAGTTGAAACTGTCGAATGAGGCAGAAAAACAGGCAATGAGCTCAAAAATGTACATCCCCTGAAATATAGGTTTCTTGATAAAAATAAAAATAAAGTCACAGGAAAGGAGAACTTGTGTGGGTGTGCCTGGTTCTGTTTCCACGTCCGTGGCAATACAAAAAATAAAGAGAGGAGTTGTTATTGATGGAAATTAGACTGTTTAAATACGTGTCAGATGAAAAGAAGTTAAAAAAACCTTCCTCTCCAAAACACCTTGAGGTGAGAGTGTGTTCATAACCGCAGCCTTCGCTCCTGGGCTCGTTTGAAGTGGTTTAATGGGTACTGAGAGAGAGAGAGAGACAGAAAGAGATATTTCAGTGCTGTCTTGTTTACTTGTACGTCACAGTCTGCTTTTATACAGGACAGAAATCCCCCTCCGGTTTCCCTGAGACCAGCTTGTGTACAACTTATTTCTCAGCCAACGGTCACAAAATCTGATTAACAAACTCCTTCATTTCGCCATCATTGTTTTGCGCATCTGGGGCCATGAAAACGTTCACTGACCCCTGGCTAATGGCCTAATGACTCATGACCCATCCAGGCAACTTAACGCGGGACTTTCCCCCCTCTCTAAATCCAATCCTTTGAGCCCCATGGTGCGGCACATATCTGGCCTCTGATGAGTCCCACCAGAATGTTGTCTTTGGCAGCGCGCACATCTCCATCCATCCACACAGATGCTCCTGCGCGCTCCTGACGCCCACTCTCACCCACTGCTCTGCCAAGCGGCGTGGCATCTTGCGACGCCCCCGACATTCCTGGAGCCGCTGTCACTTCCCCTCGTGTGCTATCTCTCAATTATACTGACACCTCAAATACGCTTTCACGACTTTTGCGCGCCAGTGGCACCGAACCGACATGTGGATCCCAAACGGATGTGACATTGTGGCTTTATGTGGGATCTTTATTACTAATAACCTTTATGTTACATTGCAGGCTGTGTTTCATGGTGGAAATATGCGTTTATGTCTACTTCCTGGTATCCTCCCGCAACTGAGACAAACTTCTAACCATCTACCTGATAAGAAGGCTGCACTTTGCTCCATTCGTGTAGGGTTCAAGTTCTAAGGTTGCATAAAAAGGAAAGGAAATTCCGCCACCCTCACGACGCTCGCATATCTTATCTATACAATAGAAGGGAGGGATTGCGATTAAACCAGTTTGCGTTACCTGGGCGGGGGTTCCCAGAAATCCTCCCCTGTGACGAAGTATTCACCAACATGCCCGTATATGGACAAGCCCGTGCGTAATTAGGAAAGGCCTACGTACGCAGTCTACGCTCTGTGCGTAAAAACACTGAAACCAGATTGTGCTTGTGTAAGGGCTCCTCGGTGGGAGCCATAGTAACTGTTATGGTTACAGTATGCTAGGAAAGAACCCTCTTTATCTTTCCCACTCCTTCCTGCTGTTTATATGTGAGGCATGTCTTCGAGTATAAGTGATAGAAATATAGAAAACAAACACTCAAGTCATTTCCGTTTCATTTTAAGACACTTTACTTAAATACACATCACAAATAAAAAAAAAAGACAGTGTAAACATTGGACATCATCAGTTTGTCCGGATCAACCGGACAAACAAAATAATTTACACAATGAATAAATGCAGCATTGCATGACAATATCAGTTGCAAAAAGTACAAAGAAATACAATAATCATTCCCATTTTCTACCATTAGTAAACCCGACTTCTGGGCCTGTGTGTTGCTCAGTGTCTGCTCAGTCTGGATGCTGCCCTGGTGTCAAGGGCTGAATGGTCTTTTGAGCGATGTCCAGCATCCGGAAGTACCATTTCAATCAGTCTTTTTCATCCTAAATAGGTTAAAGAGTTGTCTACACATCGCCCTTGGCCCTGCGTTGCTGTCAGTGCTGACAGCACATCAGCCGGTGTCCCAGTGCTGCGCATGCAGAGCATGACTCCAGTGTTATTACTTTTCAGTCCGTTAGTAGTCTCTGTTGTTTAAAATGCCTCCATCTTGCTTGTGAGCATCAGCTGGCAGCCGCTGCTCACATGTGTCAGGACCTTCTGTTTGAGCTGGGCGACCTGATCCCGGAGCACCGATGCCGTGTTGGAGAGCCCCTGGTTGTCGCTCTTCAGACCTTTCACCTTCTCCTCCAGCCGCGCGATGCGCTCCAGCTTGCGCCTCCGGCATTTGGTGGCCGCTAGCCGGTTCCTCAGCCTCTTGCGCTCCGCCTTGATCCTCTCCTGGGTCTCCAGGTCGATCGGGGACATTGGAGGCGAGCCGTCGCTGCTGAGGAGGTCGGGAACGATCTGAGGTTCCTCTTTCAGAGCGACGAGCCGCTGAGGATGGAGTCCGGAGCCGGGGAGAGCGTGCTGGTACGGGTGCGTGCCGTGCGTCGAGGTCTGCGGATGGCTCTGCTGGTGCGGCGGCAGGTAGCTGATGGTGGCTGTGGGGTAACTGGATGCGGAAGAGAGGCTTGTGTTCGGGCAGTAGGCGTTCAGTGTTGTGTAGATGGGAGGCTCGGGCTGCAAGGTGGAGCCGAAGACACTAGAGGCCGCCGCCGAACACGTCGTAACTCCACCGGTTCCGATGGAGACGTTAGGAGGGGGCATCTGGTTCATCTTGTGCAGCTCGTCCAGGGCTTTCACGAAACCCTCGGCGAAGCCCTCCTGCTCATCGGTGATGCTCCGGTTATAGAAGTACTGGCCCGGGGTGGGAGTGGTGATCACACCGTTACTGTTTTGGATGATGAGCCTCTCAAGCTCCGGGGAGGCAAGCTTCAGGGACCCCACGTCTTGCTGCCCCCCTTGGTACAGGTCTGTCTCGGCTCTCAGCTGGGATTTCAGGTTGCGGTAGGGCTCTGTCAAGTTCAAATTCATATTCTGCTTTAGCAGTTTGTAGTCGTGCATTGCTGCATCTGAGTGGCCGTAAGCCGACAGAAAAGAGTCGTCATGATAAAAAGGCTGTTCCATCTTTGTAGACATAAAGTCGTAGGAAAAGTAAGCTTACCAGCTGCTTATAGAAACAGTCTCTGGATAGTCAACAAATGTCAGTGTCAGCAGAGACGCATGCACTCGTCGTCTCTCTCAACAATGTCCCAAAATCAAACTGGAATTCAAATTCACTCCAAAAAACAGAAAGAGTCAAAGTCCAGGGTCCAACAAAAAGTGTTTGCAGCTCAGTGTCAGCTGTTAAAAGTCTCTTCCAGTGTCCGGTTGCTGTTCTCTTCGCAATCCTGGGAAGGAAAAAACTTATCAGAAATTCCTGTTAGTTGATGTGTTGCTCTTGGTGCTTGTTGAGGTGTATTGAGAAGGGCCGATACGTGCCTTTTTATATAGGCATACACACACGCTTGCTGCCAAGGCAGTGCCGCGCTGTGATTGGTCGGGCAGTTCGGTCTCCACCCCCAGTGAGCGCTACGTCATGCCCGACGCTGATGCCGGGAAGAGGCGACTGTAAACAAGCCTGTAGGCAAGAAGAGCGCACAGAGGAGGCAAAGCAGCGGAGACCGGTGTCAGAAATAGAAGAGCCCACTTCATTTATACGGCTTTCTGCGCGTTGAATAAGTGGTTGTTGTGTAAGGGAAGAGGTGAGATTACTCAGTTAGATCAAATCACTGCTCTTAATTCATTCATCCATGCTGTTACATTGTTTAAAAAAAGAAGAAAAAAAAGAAAAGCCTTGGTTTGTTTGAGTTAATGTAATATAACCTGTGATCTTATCATCGGCAACCTGGTGTTGGTTCCCTTAGATATGAATTATAGCCTATATAAAACTACTGTGCTGTTTATTATGATCCATCCTGTGGAGGAAGTCCTCAGGCCTTATATGGGCATGATGACGTGCCAGTTCCTCTCCGGGAGAACCGGGAAGCCACGCCCACTTGGCCCTCATTCCAGCAACAGTCCTGCTCCTGTATAAACCCCATCCACTGGGAGTGAGTTAGGGACTTTCTGGACTCAGCAGGGAGGAGAAGTGAGCAGGCGTGTGTATTTACTCATCAGGGCAGACAGTTTAGGAATTATCCTACACAGTCTATCGACATTTACATTCAAATCTCAGTGTTTAGCCAAGCACCAGAACACCGCTCAGTAACACACAGCAGTGAAGCAGAACACTGATCAGTTTCAAAGCAAGCACTTCCTCCTACAGTATCCTGACAGGTTTGTAAGATACTGCTATTGTTGGGCATGATGCCTGAAGTAGCCCTGCTTTGATCATGAATGGGAAACAGAGGAAACTTTGTCCAAAAAAAAAAAACGAGCCAAACCCAGTCAATTATCTCAAGCAGGAAGATTCACGTTCAGTAATTTTAGCCTTTTGATCTATAATGGTTGTTTCACAAACATTACCTTTCATCTGGTTGAGCTCTACAGGTAGAGGAATTGTGGTTCACTCTGTAAGAGCACAGTATGCAGAGAAAGGAAATGTGATTCCTCAATAGTGCACCTGTTTCAGTTGTGGAGAAGGAAACCTTTGTCTCCTGTTTGTAAGTCTTCCAACGCCCACACAAACACACATGCCTCCCCCAATGTATCCTGTATCCCCGCACAGATAAAAACAAGTCAGGTGGGGATGCTTTGCTTCAGAAGGCGCTACATCCTCCGGCGGTACCTGAGGGATGTATCTCTGATCACGGTCAACAGTCGTTTATACCAGGAAACACATTAATAACAAATGTTTTTGTTTACAGATGTCCACCAGAGACAAGGCCAGACTGCATACCATATAACTGAATAATAAAATATAGAAACAGGCAGAGGATCAGTTGTTCCTAACCTTCCCCACAACTGAGCTCAAGGACCCCCTTCATCAACACCACCATGTTCCCAATATGAATGTGAACAGGATGTTATTTAACACTATTAATTATACAAAAGTGAATATTGTTAAAATAATGTTTTTCATACTATTGAATTTTCAGTGGCTCTCGGAGTGGCAGAAGCTGGATGTTTCAACCATTAATGGATAATAATGCATTACCTTTGGCCAACTGTTACTGTTCATCCTTGATACAAATATGTGGATATATATCAAAAGTTAAAATATAGTGTTAATTATTTGAGCTTTTCATGTACACCATATATTCCCAATATCTGGTCTAGATAACACAATTAAACTCAGCACACTGCCAAATCATAGAAGGATATAGTTGAATAGGTCAAAACAAGTGTAGCCAATGTGCAAACTACATCAACAATAGCCTCATTTTACATATGATCCATGATAAAGAAGATACAAATACAACAGAAATACATGGCAAAAATAGGATATTGTCAAAATTTCATGAGTCATGTTTGGACTCATGTCCGAACAGCTCATGTCTTATTAAGAGGAGCTAAGCCCCCCCGCCCTTGCTTCCCTGTAGTTCACACCGTGAGTGCAGCCCCACTGTTTATTTTATATTGCAATTCTCATCCACAAAATATCACTCAGTGTACAATCCAGCCTGTGCTGGAGAAGGGAGCTGGATCGAGCTTTCAACAGGTTTTCCCTTTGGCAATTAACAGTCAGAACTACCCTGTAACAACATGTACTTGTTGGAAAAAGCACATACAAAGATATTTGCTCTGACCGACCCGGTTATCATGTTTTGGCCTACAGGGAACACTCCTGTTAAGACAGAAGATACTCAACGTCTTTTCCCTTAAAATGTCTGAGTTGATTTGGAAAGTCTGAAATCACCACTTTTAGGGTCTCCATGCCTGGTCATAATGGCCTCATCTCAGGTAATTCCCTGGTATTCGGAACAACTATTTTAATTCTATGCCTTTTTGTCAGTATCCATGGGAATATGAATAAACAGAGGAAAACAACAGTTCCTGGCAGTGTTATGTCTCCACTTTACCACCTCCCTTATAAATTCTATTCTCTGTGCAGCTGCCTGTTTCTGCTGCTGCCCTGCTCTGCTCGGGTTTAAGTTTTTATTCAGCGTTGTGGTCGAGGTTGACCACAGTTCCAGTGACATTTTGGCAAAGCACAACAGTATAGGGTCCAGAGTGGTGAGTGTTTACGGGAACACTCGTGAGGTGGCACCGTGCCATCCTGCCAAATGTTAGTCAAAAACACTCATGTTACCCAACCAGTGGGAGAGAGAATGTGTGAACACTGAGGCAGATGTACGATGTGTTATGGATTCATATATTGTTTTTTTTTTCAATCTCTCTATTAATCACCCCATCAATTTTTTAACACTAGTGCTGTGAATTTTGGGTGGATTTGGCTCCAAACAATGACATGTGGTGATTAGTCGTTATCAGGTTTCAGCTTTTGCGAAAAAAAAAAAAAAAAATGTGGCCGACATCTTAGTCACATCTTGATTAGTCACATCTTTGTTTAGTCTGTTTAGATTTAGAGTTGTTCTGTGCTCTCAAGTACAGAAATTCCTTCCTCTGAGTTCTGCTTTTTTTTCTTCCCTAGTCCTACTTATAGTCAAGAACCGCTCCAGGATTTTGTGTTGATGTTTTGTTGTCTTTTTTTTTTTTTTATGCATATTTTTTGGGCAAACTTTCAAAGAGTTACAGGGCAGGAGGAGCTGCTTGGCAACAGACTCAGTTTTCAGTCGGGATCACATGGATGAGTGCCAAAACCAGCCGAGTGTTACCTGCTCTTGTTCCTGGGTGAGTTTGGGAAAGGCAAGGCCTGAGGGTTGAAGGAAACTAGTTACCGTAAGTGTGTGTGTGTGTGTGTGTGTGTGTGACAGCAAGCACGTATATCACTTAGGGTGGAGTATTCACTAGTGCTAACAACAAGTGTGAACATCTGCATGAAGGGAGGAGATAAGAAAAATAAACATCCACATTAAGTGGAAATGTTTACCAATCGTCTCCCACATATCCACTGATGGAAAATGTATTGAGTTGTGATTAAAGAGGCTTTTTTCTGACCTCCATAATAAATCATGGAGAGTAAACTTTTACCATTTTATGGCTTTATTCCCAGAACAAGTAGGGAACAATGTATGATGTCTAAAAGAGATTAATTTTGAATTTTTTTAATGAAGCAAAGTGATGAACATTTTCCCACCTCAACTGCACAATATCACTAATTCCTACACACAGGGAAATCCCCTTATTCACCCTATACATTCTTCTAACAAAGCAGGCTTTCACAATAAGGTGCTTATGGTGAGGATTGAGCTCTCCACACCTCCTCCTCTCAAACCGTCCCATTGTGCCTCGCCACCTCTGCACAACTCTCCTTTTGTCAGAGCCGGGCAGCAGCCTCCTCGTCGTCTGCTTCTCCACAACGCAGGGCCCCCTTTTCGGCTGGTGCTCCGTCTCTGTGACTCACAGCAGCTCGGGCCGGGCCAGGGGCCAATCAGAGGTCAAAGCCCCGAGCTCGCTCCTCACTTCAGAGTCTTTTCCCTGACCTTCACAACTCCTCCAAACACCCACTCAGCAGAAAAGAGTAGGGGGTAGGCGCAGGGAGAGCGGGTGGGCAAGGGGACAGAGAAAGACGTGCTCAGTCAAATGAGGTTTGTTTGTAAAGTGGCCTCTTGACAGAGTGGCTGACTCCTTCATTTGGACATAATGGGGCCTCTCATCCATAGCGTTGCTGTTCTCCTTTGTGACTGTGGTCACTTTATTGCCAGGTCTATTAATAGAGGGATCCATCATCGTATACATCATCATCATCATCCTCGTCAACATCACATGATGGCCTGATGGTGTTTTCCTCCTCTCCACTTTATTATTCCCAAACAGACGATGTTGATCTATTACCACTTCGCCTGCTGATGTTGCTGACAGCTTCAACCTCATATTTGCGTGCAGATAATCTGAAGACTAAAGTTCATGAGATTTCTAATCGGTCTGATGCATCTGATGCATTCCAAGCCTGACATGCAGCAGGGCATTTAGTGTTGCACGACAGCATCAATATAAGAGCACATTTGCAATCTGCTTTAATATTGTAGAGGAACTGAAACTGTGTTGCAATGAGAGACCCACACCCTAACTGTAGTGGGACTTCTTTTCAAAGAACTAATAGAATAATGAATAACAGAACTAATCATGTTTCATGGGATTTGATTTGGTTTTTACTTCGATCATGAGTGTGTCGAATAGGATTTATTTTCAGCTACACTAGCAGCGCGGCTCAGTGTCAGACTGTGGGTTGGTCTGTTGGTCAGTCGGTCCACTGCTTTGGTACAGATAAACAATATCTGAACAACTACTATCCATTGCCATGAATTTTATACAAATCCATGGTCCCCAGAGGAAGGATTGCAATGAAATCTGGTACATTCATGTCCCCCTCAAGAAAATCACTTAACTTCTCCAGCAACATCATCAGGTCAAAGTTTCAGTTTTTATGACCAAATAAATGAAAAATTAATGACATTCCCATCAGCCCCGGCTTTTTTGTTTTACTTTGTTTTAAGTGGTAATTCACAAATGTTAGCATGGTAACAGCAAGTTAGGGACTGTACAAACATTTTTGGGGAGGGGAGATAATTTTGTTAAAAAACAAGGTCTTCCCCAGCATTATTTTTCTTTGAACCCTTCCCTTGACTTGGAATAAACCTGCTTTACCCATCGCCCAATATCTCAAATCAATGTATTTATAACAAAAGCTCAACCACTATGTTGCCCCAGTACAGCTAACAGAATGTGGCTATTACTCTTTGTCTTGTTAAATTATCATTATGATTACTATAACAATATGAACACAATTTCTAACATACATTTTGAGAAAATGCTGGACTGAAATCATTAAGAATGAAGAATCAGGCTGACATATATCAGACACAGTGATGGACACATATAAGACTCTCTAAATGCTGCCAAAGCAAATAAAACAGGTCTTGCTGTTCTTACACAAAGATGTAGTTGGAGGGAAAAAGACTGCGCCTACGCCCATGCCCGTGGCAGTGTGCTGAGTGAGATCCAAGTGCGCTGTAAATCTATCAATCAGAGAAACATTTTACATTATATGTCACTGAACATTTTAAAATCATTAATCTTCACTCTGTGTGCTATGATGCCAAACTACTTTTCATTTTTGCAGTTTCCCAGCAAACTTAAACCCTTTGATCACTTCGGAGTTAAAAAAAGGACAACTTGTCTCTTCCATCCCTGGAAGACGTGTGACCTCTGTGTGCATTGGCCCTGTCACAACCTCTTTCTTAGTTCTTTATGATAAATCAGGGAGGGGGTAAAAAAAGCCTGTTGGCCAGCCACATGGTCTCACGCACAGTGCTGTCCATGTCCGTGCTAACTAAAGGGACTCTGAGATCTCCTTTGCAAGGTCCCATGTCCATCCTGCTCAGTGAACCTGAAACTGCCCTTTAGGAGCTGTGACTCAGGTAGCTGACGGGAGCTTCAGGGGGCAGCCTCGCTCCCAGGCAGTCGGCCACATTCTGCAGAGAGCGAGAGAGGAGAAAAACTGTTAGTCAGTCAAAAGTGTGGGTCACTGATGTTAGCGCCAGAGGTCAACATGTTTGTCTGTGTCTCATGGCTCCCTTCAACCCTGCTTTGCTCCTGTGCTCCTTCTGCCTTTCCTATTTTCCTGTTTATCAGTCTGTAATGCAGGAGCATGCAAACACAGTAATGAATACAGAATGTGCTCTTAATGATCTTGCACAATTCAGGGTTATAAAGGTTAAAAGCGAGGGAGCCTGTAGCACAGGAGGACATTTAGCGTAACAGATGGGAGTGCAGGGATGAGGGTGTTGTGGCTTAAGAGAAAAACAATTGGCTCCAGATCTTTCCTGTGTGTGTCTCAGGGGAGGAGGGCAAAGAGAGGCAGGGATTTGAGATAGCTGAAATGTTATCCACACAGTCTTGAAGTGGCAAATAAAAAAAAAAACTACATGAAATCCTCTTTCTCCACCAAAGTCTACACACATTTGATCTCAGTGCGTTTGCTGCCTGCCAAGCTACTTTGAGATTTCCTTTGAGTGGGTCTTCTCAGTTATGGTTTGGCTCAGTCACACAACCACAGCCGCTGCGCTATGTGTGTGTTTCTTTTTAGTTCTTTATCTGCCACATGGTCAAAACATGGCTTTGGCTTTTATTAAAACAAAATGCCTCCAGAGGATTGCCATGTCAGCCTCCGTGGAGCTCATGGTTTTTAGAATCATGTAAATCATCAACCCGAGCAGTTATTCCCCCTTTGGCAGATTTGAAAGCAGCTGCTCCATCATTTCTGCCCTTGTTGCAGCCTACATAACTTTGATAACCAATAAAATCTTTATCAGAAATCTGTGTGCATGAACAACCGCATATGCTCCGCAAAACTCCCCTTTCCTCTTGGCTTGTCAGCAGTTATTTCGTGTCTGTGCTGAGTCTCATCCTCAGTGTCTGGTCCACTTCCTGGTTTAGTCCAAATAAATACAGCGGAAACTTTACAGTACTAGACACCAGGACGTCATACTGTAGGTAAAGCCAGACCAGGGAATCCCTTCAGGGGGGATATGAATGGCGGAAAGGTCATGACCTTGACGGGAATGACTTGAGAGGTGCAGAGTTCAAGTCGATGACGTGGAGTGAGTAAGTTTCAAGTCACACACACACATGCCCTCAAACCTCATAAAGTAATATAAACAAACAGCAACACAATCAGTCATAGCACACATGCTTTTTCTCTGCTTGTGTCTGCTTGTGTTCGTGTGATAAAAATCCACAGGGATTTTCTCAGGTTAGAGAGGGTTCAGAGAAAAGGTGCAGTGCCAGCAGTTTCTAGGGGCAAACACTCACATGCAAGTTTTTCTGTCAACATAAAAGACCACAAATTTTTCAGACTTTGTCTGCGTCGGCAACTCCTGTTAAGCCTCAGGGAGACTTTGCGCGATCCTGTAACTGAGCGCCATTCCCAACGCCTGAGACCCAGCACGTCTTAAACAAGCCTGGACACGGACGCCCTCGAGTGAATCAGTGCCTGTAAAAATCATCCAACTCCCCCACAAACACCCACATATTTTATCCACTCACACAAACACAGACACTGCACTCCACTCTAGCTCACAGTCACACTCTTACTCACATATGTAAATGCATTTTTGCTGGTGCACCACCTTGTGCACAGCTTGAACGGAACAGACAGACACACATACACCACAGAGTGCCCCATGCCTCAGCTCAGGCTGCTATCAGACATGTTTTTGTATCACACCTCAGCTGACAATTACTGTTTGTGTGTTCTGTGCTCTCGGACAGCGATCTCGTGCAGAAAAGATGCCGAGGTTACTTTTAAGAGCAGTCTGCAGGTTCTGTTGGGTGGAGGCACGCAGAGACAACCACAGGCAGCACAATTAGCAGTTTGTGGTCTGTTATGTGGCACGCTAATTACCTCACATTTAATGTAGTTTACCTTAAGTAGTGCATTTAGGAAGCTCTGCTCCAAATATAGACTCTCTAAGGGTAATTTAAGAGTCTCATTCGGTCACAAATCACTGTTTAATTGTTTGCATTGCAGAGTTGTTTACTTGTGTTTCAAACAGAGAAGACTGAGAATTTGTATGATTTGAAGGAAGAATTGGACTTTTGGGGGGGAGGGGAAATTAACGTTGCTTTCTTGCTGAGACTTAGATGAGAAGATTGATACCACTCTCATGTCCGTATGATAAATATGAAAACAGCTTACCTGGCACATAATCCCCCATATAAGCAAAATGTGTCATTTTTCAGTCCTGTCTCGCAACTTGCGACAGCAAATGTGTGTTTAGGGACAAAATAATGCTGACCCGAATTAGTGGCCCACATGTGTTTCATCCATTCTAAGAGAAGTCGTCTCTGAATATAATCCATGCAGTAATTACGAGAACAGTTAGATAAAATATAAACAGAATTTGAAGGTGACAGGGTTTGATTAAACAAATAAGATACAACCTTTTAATTGGTGAGCTTTTCTTTGTGCAGGTAAGTGTATCTCGTGATCTGTTTCCAGACTTTATGCCAAGCTAAGCGAACCGGCTGCTAGCTCTAGCTTCATATTTACTGTATAAACATGAGGGTGATATCAATCATCTCATCTCAAGAAAACAAATATGCGCTATTTCCCAAAAAGTCAACCCTTAAATATGACAAATGGCGGATTTTAAGAGAACCTTTCAAAGAGCTACCAAAACAGGAAAAACTCATGTAGCATCAGAAGCCTTCAAATAGTTTTCCCTGAAGTGAAGAACAGACAACATCTTCCCCCTTCATATCTCACTCTGAAAGTTTGGACTTAGTCATCTTCACAGTGCCTGTCAAACAGTTCACTGCTTTGTCATTACTCATCACCGTGTCAGTCTGGGCAAAGTCAGAGGTGTCCTCGTTTATTAGCACATCTACCTCCATAATAAAGAAAAGTTTGTTGTGCTGCATTTCTGCAGAGCTGCATGCTTTTGATCCTCTTTTCTTGAGAAGAAATAATGAAACACATGTGTCAGAGGAACAATCTTAAGAACATATAGTTCAAATGTTGCCTCAGAACACACTGTTCAGGATTTTATTTCCCAAATGAGAAACTGGAGAGTCTGATGTACAGGACCTGATGTTTCCTGTCGTGGCTGCTCTTGTTTTGAAGCACAGGTTTTAATAGGGCTCTTGCTCGATGTTTCACTGTAAAGCGCAAGGACAGAAATAGCTAAACAATGCCTGGCGGCTAGAGGCTCGCATCCATAATGACCCCAGCCTTGTGATTGAAGAGGCCCCTCTAAAAGGCAGAGCAGGTAGAAGTGTAGGTGGTCTCCCCCCAGCACTCTCCTCGCACTGCGTATGCACACATAGCTGCCCCACAACCTGCATAACACACACACACACACACACACACACAAACACGCTGTTGGTGTATGTGCTTCTGTAGATGTTTTTCACTCCCTCACACTCGAACACTCGCTCATAGATACACATTTTTACTGCTTTATTTCATACCTTAACGAGTTTTAGCTACCAGACCCCCTACAGGTTGTGGGGTGGGGGGTCGGTCTTACTTTACTCTATTTTTGGGTCCCTTCTTGAGGGACTGATGCTAATCACCAACTCCAACTGCACTTGCATCCAAGTTCCTCTCATTGTGTTTTACATTTTACAAGCCAGCAGTATTCGTGCAGTCTGAACATTCCCTCGTAAAACAGAGCAGCTGTAGGGAGCTGTCAACTTTCTCTGTTGTGAGTAATAATGAAAGTTGTACTCGCATCCCATTGACGTTCTGAGACGACGATGCGGTGGAGGTGACTGTTAGAGAGTACCTCCGTTCATCTATTTGAATCAATGCAACGCCCCATGACACTAAAGAGGAAAATGAGTTTCGGTGTCAGACGAAGAAGCTTTAAGCGCAGACTTGGCTGGCAAATGCGCATTCAGTTGGCTTCGTCTTTATCCCACAAGCACTCGATAACTGACTTCTCAGCTCAGCCTTTGCAGTTACTCACATAGAGGACTCCTCCAACTGTGTATAGTGTGTGTGTGTGTGTGTGTGTGTGTGTGTCCAACTCTCATTTGATGTTATCTGGCTGTAACCTCTGCCAAGACCATGATCACTCAAACGCTGTGACTCACAAACACTCTTGACATCTGATCCTGAATATATGGGCATGTGTATAGTGGTTCAGAATTTAAATGGAAAAGTCATTTTTGGCATCTAATGAGTGGTAAAGCAGAATGGTTTCTTTGTGCTTACTGATAGATAAGCGCAGATGTTGTGTGGAGATGATTGCATGCAGGTGGATCCACAGACAGCTGTTTCTCTCTGCTGAGTGGGTCGAAAACACACATGCACACACTGGTTGTCTGCCACATCTGGTTCTCTTCCCATCACATGCTCACACAATATATATATATATATATATATATACACACACACATATATAAGCTATACTATAGAAATAGTATAAAAAGAGTTGATTTTTAAAGAAATGCTCAGACAACAAAAGACAGCATCTCAGTGCAGTTCAGAAGATATTAACAATGTATTTCTATATTAAAAACTAATAGTGAGTAATGATGCAATGATATATTAGTAATCATATTATAGGCCCACATATGCTGCTACATTTTTGTGGGAAAAAAGTGAAGCTTTATGAATTTCCACCTCTGGCACTCGGGCAAGATGAATGCATAAAGAAAATCTAAGATGAAAGTATGAAAAGTGTAGCACAGAAACAGAACAGTAATAATACTATGATCAGTGGCGTATGCAGACTTTCTAAGGGTGAGGGGCAAAATGAAAAAGGTGCACCACCACTGCGTGCAATGTTACTGTTATAGTTAGGGTTGATTTTTGCCTTACGGTCACACCAGACTGGACTTTCAGTGAACCAGAGGGGTAGCCTAAATGAATAAACCAAGGAGGCCAAGCTGGGGTCACTTGAGGTAAGATGACCACCTTAAAGCAATGTTCCCTTTTTTGCTGAGAGTTGTATGATACTCTCATGTCTGTATGTAGCAATCATCACAACTATTTGTATTATGAAAGGGGTCTTTTAATGACCACCCCAGACTCTGCAGTTCTCCTCAGCTCTACAGAGCCCTACAGCATCTTTTAGCTTGTTGTTTTGGTTTCACTCACTCACTCTCTTTCTTTCATTCTTATGGCTATAAACTTAAAAGGTGATGACATGGGGTGTCCCAGGAGTTCACCTGTTAGAGCTCCCACTAGGGCTGAGTACTTACAGTGGCCCTTTGTTGCATGTCATTTCCTCTCTCTATCTCCTCCCTACTTCCAGCTCTCTCTATCGTTTAAAGGCATAAAAAGCCCAAAAAGGAGGGAAAAAAGCAAACATACTAACAATAATTTACTTGCTTTCACACTAACCTCAACCATACCATAGTGCTGATATTGTAGACAGTAAACTTTAAACTTTGGCATCTGTCAGTGCTCCTTCTGTTGTTTGCTGTACTTGTTTTTTCCCCCTTCCCCAACTTCATGCTGCTTCTTTCTCTCTTCTCTATCCCCATTTCATCCTTAACTATCCTTCTTTACAACATGCACCTGTGCTTCAACTCCCTCAAAAATAAAAAATAAACCACCATCTCTGGTCCGCCCCCCGGATAACACAAACCACCTTGCCAATAGCCTTGATCAGAGGCACCACGTGCTCGAAACCACATTTGCTCACAGCAGGGGCAGTGCTTCAGACTGATGCATGCGTGAGTTCAGCCACTTAAACGGGGCCATTCAAAGCCATGTGAAACCAGCAGGTGCCCTTTCTACCCTATTTTCTGCATACACAAAAAACTCCCCTTCTTCATCTTCCTCCCTCCTTGCTAGCTTTAGCCATCCACCCACATCCGTGTATCAATTAAGAAGGATCAAAGAGCAGAACGATGTCCTGAGGCAAATCATCTGCAGCATCAAACCTAATCACATTAGTACCGACTCTTTCACACAGGTTGGTACGCTCAATCAGCTGTATGAGTGTCTCATGAATGGAGGTTATCTAACGCCTGTCAGACGCTTTTCAACTCCCAGCTTGCATATGGCAGCGAGGAGGAAGTTGTATTGAACCTAAACTCTATTAGTATTGATTGCAATATTTGCGTCACTTTTTTATTCAGCTCAGCTCATTGTGGCTTAGTCGTGTCCCAGCTAACCCCTGTGTCCTTCCTGACAGACACGACTTCCTGTGCTGCTGTAGTAGGGTTTTCACACAGGATGTTGAGGAGGCAGAGAGGATGTTCGAATTCTGATCACATCCTGTGGTCGTGTGTGTTTGTGTGTATTCCTGTTTGTGTCTGTTATTAATTTCAGTGGAAGACGTAAATGATAAATGACAAATGTAAACTCTAACGTGTGAACTGATTGTGCCTGTGATAGGCTTCCAGCAACCCATGCCATCAAAGGACAGTGTCATTTTCCACAGGTCAGCCTTTTTCAACTCCTACCAGTTTATCACAACCGAGGTGTTAGGTTTTTGTGGGTGTATGTTATATCTTTAATGCAATTATTTAGATGTTTTACCTTAACATTATATCCCCTGTATCAGGGACTTGTGAATAATAAATAAAGAAATTCAAATAAAAAAGGAAATAAAAAAGGCTAAATAGCTTCAGAAACCTTGTTTTACAGCTGTGTGCTGGATGCAATCTTCAGCGGTGATAAGATTGGGGACAAACTAAACTTTAAATTAGCCAAAACCTACAATAAACCATGCATAAAGATTGTTTCCAACAATCTTTGATAGTCAAGAAGAAGCACAAAGCTTATGAGTGATTAAACCCAAACTCACTAAACTGGATATGTTAGTTGGCTGATGTTCTCATGCAAAATTACTTCAACAGTTAACGTAATCCATGATACTAACTCATGTACTATGATAAATAGTGTTGATTTTAGATGTAAACAATGTTTCCTACTAGCCAGGAGTGATGCAAAGGCAGGGGGAATCCAAGTAGCCAGCTGTAGCCTAAGCTAAGCTAGGATTGGCTGACTGACGTCAACTACGCTAACTGCTAATGTAGGTAGCTGCTGTTAGCATGCAACGAAACTGGGCTCAGCAGCCTCCCAGTGAACACATGGACAATGTTTAAAGCAACCGCTTTATAGCATTTATTGAGGAAAAAGATTGTATTGTTTCACCCTGTAAGTACACAGTGATTAGACTGAAAAAACGCAACCGCTTTATTTTACAGCCCACATAACGCAGACTTACACTGTAATAAAGGAGCTTTCACCCACATTTCAAAGCTCTGTCCTGATAGATGAATACCATCCTTCAAAGAAGATGACTAAAATACATTTCCTTGTTAACCTAACCTAATGTCTCATTGATCCTTTATCGGACTGAAGCTTGTGCAAGTAAGATGTCCCAACCATTGCTCTGAAATATCAGTAGTCAAACTGTTGCTGTGTATTTCATCATATTCTTTAAACTATATACCTTATAGGCTATAGCAGGTTACCTAAAACAATTGGCCATCTCTTTTCTGCACCCCACCCCCCTGTTAATAATAAACAAACCGCCTACTCAGCTGGAAGTGTCAAAAAATGTCATTTCTGTGGAAGGCCACAGACTCTATACACCTTAATTCTTCCTGCAGTAAAGAGCCCCCACCCACCTACCCTTACATCCATGACGTTTTAACAGGAAGGTGCATAGCAGACAACAAATCTTCATAAAGGTGAAAGTCAAGTAAAAACATGTTGTAAGTTGCAGAATTAAGAGTAAAGGAGTTCTTGTTTTGTGCTGTAAAGAAATGATTTCCTATACCCCTGGTGCAGTAACATCAGCAATGGTATTAGTAATCTTAAAAGGTTAAACACACATTATGACAATTTCAGTATCTAGATTAAGTATGCAGATCAAATTCTGTGAAAAACAACTCATTTACTGACATCGACCTGTGTTACCAGCTATATGTTGTTTAAATAAAGTGCTTCACTTAGAAAACTGTATAAAAATAATGATTGTTTGCCATGGCCTGTTTGAGTCCAGCATGAACCACAGTATACAGCGTGGATTGGTAGCTGCTGAGGTGCCATTGAGCAAGGCACCGAACCAGTAACTGCTCCCAGCTGGCAGCCCATCGATATACAATTTCTATGTATCAATATAAAATCATATAAAATATATAAATTAATGTTCCCATTGGTGATTAATAAAGTAAATCTTCTTCTTCTTCATGAATATTTTGATTTATAACCGAATTAATGTAACATCCCCAAAACTGTGTGTGTGTGAGACAACTAATGCTGCTAGTGATGTAGGGGTTGGATGCTAGTCAAGTTCTACAAACCTTTTTTTTAAACCGCGACATAAAACTGAATAAAATAGGTAGAGAGACACAACCATAATTATTGACAGAGGGCAGGAAGAAACAAACAAAGCCTGACAGACAGACAGGCAGAAACGCAGACAGACGGCCAAGGACAGGCAGGCAATGGCAGACAGGAAGGATACAGGTCCACAATGTATCTGCCAGAGTGGCAGAATACCAGAGAAATAGGAAGAACTCCATGAAAAGAAAGGAAGAACAGGAGCCACGGGGTCAGACAGTACACAAACCTCAGACTGGAATACTTTACACAGTTTCCATTTAAGTAGGCTGTCTTTTTCCACCAGCGCCATTGTTACTGAGCGATGCCTAAAACGCCAGGTCTGAAACCCCGCAAACAGCCTCGGTGAAAACAGGACAAAGGTCACATTTATTTCTGACAATGGGCCATTGAGTCAGAGGTGATTGTGTGGTGTTGCCTGCAGATGATACCAGAGGGCTTTTACAGGAATGTCAAGAATGTCTGTTTTCATGTATCGCTTGTATTTGTTTGTGCATTTCTGTATGTGCGTGTGTGTTCGTACTGCTTGAGTGTGTGTGTGTCATGGGGGAAAACGTGTGGGTGTACTCTAAGGCCCTAGGAATAGCATTTGCGTCGTAAATGCTCTGTTTAAAACAATCAATATCCACTCTGGTTTATACACTATAAAAGAGCATGAAGTGTGTGGTTTCGTGTGTGCGCGTATGTGTGTGTGTGCGTCTGTGCACTTACATGACGGGAGCCCTGATGCAGCAGGGTGAGTATGCGTGAGCGTGTGTGTGGGCTGCGGGGCCACCCTCTGATCGTCTCCTTGGCAGCCGCTGTGCTGAAGTGCTCTCTGGGTGCTGAAGAGGCCTCCCAGAATGAGAAGAAACACACACACACAGACTCAAACTCTTTATCAGTGCTGACAGCCTCTTTTTCTTCTCTACACTTGTGTTGGAGCCTAGATGCATCTCTACAACATGTTATGATGCACACACACACACACACACACACACACATACACATACACTTACACAAATCCATGTACATGCGCTCACACATGAACCCAACCCAGCTCCCTCCCTCCCCCATTCGCCTCCCCTTGTGTTTGATGTGGTCTTTAGAGAACCATGTTTAAAGAAATTCTTCTCCAGCTTTGAAGTCGCTCTGTGTTTCCCACTCTCTTTCTGCTATGTTTCCTCTTTTATCTTCTGACAGTTTGCGAGTTGGGAGGCAAACAGGCCGGCATGGAACAAGATACTTGCCCCACATACACTGTTTACAATGTGTTGTACCTGTGAACTTGAGAAGTTTCTCAAGCAGAAGCTATTGTTTCCTGTGAGATATAGGTATACCCCCCACACACCACCTCTTGCCAAAACACTGCGGTCGCTTTCTCGTCGAAGAGCTCCTCTTACAAATAAATGCCTCAGGAGCAACGTTTTGATGTCATTCCAGGCATTTATCAAACACCATTTGTGAGGGAAGCGGCACTCAGATACGCCTGGTATGCTTCAACAAATATGTGTCATTATGGCTTCTCACTCTACAAAGACACAGTAACTTCAAAGCATAGCTAAACACTCTGAGCTCCACTCACTCACATATAAAAGTCAGTCACAAGTGGGAATGTCAACACAGGGCGCTAAACCTGCAAGAACAGACGATACACACTAACGCTGACGTGCCCTTTTTCAGGAATGAAAATTGCAACACATGATCCGCTCGAGTAGGTTAATGAGAAATTAAATACATCATGTGATGCAGATGTTGCAACGCTGTGACGACTGTTTTTCATTGACTTAGGTTGTGTAAAATCACAGCTGGCTAAAGACAACACAGCTGCAATAACTGTGTGAACTTTCACGTCGACTTCAGGTTGAGAAAGCTGTGTTGATTTGGGCTTTTTCAGCGAAGCGTAAAGTTTGAATAAACTGGAAGAGTTGTGCAGAGAAAGAGAAGAGAAGAGAAATGTGCAGCTTTCATACATCATGTTTATTATGCCAGTCTGTAGGATTTAATCCTGTACTCTGGTGTGGAGCACAGCAATCTTCATAGTAATTACAGAGATGGCCTGTGCACTTACAGGGACTCTGGGGTCTAATTTGCTCCGGCTGACTTGCACTGACCTTCTCCACCGCGATGAGTTAGTTCATCCCACAGGTCAGTGGCTGCCCACATCAATGTTTACAGTGCACTGATGCTGCAAATTATTAATTATGTTTGTGATCTGCGTAGGTTATATGAAACAGGACGATGTTTGTGCAACTCATTACTCGTGGAATATTATTTACAGTCACTGGCTGGAAAAACAGGCTGTTTTGTCAAAACTGCGCTGCAGAGATTCTGTTTTTGTAAATGAAAGGAGAAATCTTAAACCACCATCCTGTAATTAGTCATCAGTTACAGAACGTTTTACAACCATGGGGTCAGGTGGGGCCCTGTGGTTTCTAATCTGGTGGATGTATTTATGATTAAAAAACACAACAAAGGATAAAAACAGAATCATTTTACTAGGCCTCTGGCTCTCTTAATAATGTACTGGCTTTGAAATATTTCCACCAAGTACCCCCTGACAAGCAAAACACTTTTGGTAGGAAAAAAACAACCTATATAAAGAGGTACAATACGGCGCCTACCATAAGGGTGGATTTATTGAAGAACAACCTTGTAACTGTAAAAGCACAATGCCTCGGGAGGGTTGCAGCTCGTTGAGGTAAATCCTATTAAAACATATTCTTACTTATATTGCCGGTCTCTTGCTGGCTCTGTTTTTGCTCTCTTTTTCATTTCTCCGTGTTTTCAGCTGTGTTGCTGCTATCCGCAAATCCATTTTCTTGATTTTCGCCCATCATTCAATATTGAATCTGGTTTCCCACTAACAGTGAACACACATCATCATCCTTCTTATCCTTCTATGTTCTGCTGTGAGGACTACGACTGTTAACGACTGCACTGAAAACAGGAATATTGAATATAAAATGTGGTTTATCTAACTTAAATTTACATTTCTATGGAACTTAGAGTATAAATATTGTAGAAATTATGCATGACTGATATTTTTAATTTAACCTTTTTCTTAAAATCTCACATACCCCCTGCAGTAATCCAAAGTATCCTTAGTACCCCATTTGAGAACTACTGTACTAGACTATAGGAGCAGTCTTCAGGTTCATAGAAACATAAAAAATATAAAAATATGTCAACCTCAAACTCATGTGACAGTTGACCGCTCCAGCAACTGTCCAATCATCACTTAGCAACCGTAACTAGGCCCTCCAGGCCTGTTAAGCTTTGATTTCTCCACATGCTGAAGGTGTGTGAGGGGCTGATGTAAGAGAGATACATGGCAGTTAAAGTGTTTTAAGGCTCACGTCCACCACAAGAGAGCTAGGGTGCTCTTATATCAGGGTCACGATAGTGGTTCTGTCCTGCTCTTTGTTTGGTTTGGGAAAGTTTATATTCCATTAAATACAGCCAAACCTGCGTTAGATATAGTGTTACATTTGTTAAACTCATCAGTTATTCCTAATCAGGAAATCTTTTCCTCTTGTCAAAACAAAGCCTACTCTCATAAAACATTAAAATATGAATCTTACCACTGTGTTGCTTTATGTGTGTATGTTTTACTATTATGAGTTACCAAACCATCCATAAGATATATATAACATAATAGATTCCTAATGATTTACACTCGATGTTGCCTATTTATAGATCAGAGCCTGTATGTCCCAGTGGAAGTTGTGGCTATTCAGAAGATTCATGTTTTGGCCTAGAGCCGATTAGATCGAGTAACTGAATTTAATTCCAACCAGTATCTTCTTCAATTTCTCACATTTATAACAAACATAATATTATGAAAATGGGTGCAGAATTAAGCGAGTTATAGTCGAATTTGTACTGTTATTTGCACGTCTCAGTATTGTTAATTAGCTGATCTTGACCTCCGCAGTATGGCGGCTGCGGCATGCAGCAGCGCCCAGTGAGGTATCTACATTTCTATATTTATGGTTTACCATGAACTTAGCTACAAGCTGATCACACATACTAACGGCACACACACCTGACGCCCACTTCAGGGCCACTTTATTATCCTTAGTGAGCCGCCGCTGCCACCATCAGCATCACCCCTACCCTTTCCTCCATGGCAACACAGACAGACAAACAGGAAGCAGCTGTTGCCAGGGAAACAGCCAGAAGGTCTGCAGTGCTATAGTGTGGCAGAGAGTGTGAGTGAGGTAAGAAAAGAGAGAAAATGTGGATGGGAAGGGATTGCTGTGGTGGTGGAATCTAATTAAACTGTGACAGAGGATAAATAGGGATATTTCCAGCATCCAGCTTGCGTTGATAGAGTGAGAAAATGTGTTTTGTGTGTGTGTGTGTGCGTGCGTGTGTATATATACTCTCATTTGCGCAAATACTGTACCTGCGTCTGAGCCTGGGAATAGGCTGACTGACGCACAGAATGACAGACAAGCTTTGGAGTCCTGGCAACCCTGCTATTTCTCTCTCCCATCGCCCTCCTCTCCCTCTCTATCTTCCTCCCCCTCATCCTCACACCCCCACACCTCCTTCTCATCTCTAATCCCTCTGTCTCCTCTCTCTGCCATCTCTCCTCCACGTCTGTCTTCTCCCTTGGCATAAAGTGATTGCATATGGATCGTCACATAATCCGATTCTGTCACTGAGAATAGCTTTTCCTCTTTGGATCATTTATAAATTAGCAGGTTGGATGCAGAATCATTACTTTGGTATTCTCCGTGCTATACTGCAAAGGCTCACTGTGGGAATTAGTTTCATGGAGGCTGACACGGCTCTCACCTGTGAAATGGTGTTACGAAGTGGATAGTCTGGTTTTTGGATCAACATTAAAGGACTCGCTCGCTCCTCCTGGTCTTTACTCAGCGGTGACATACAATGCAAACCCCTACGAGCTAATTTTAAGGCCACCTGACTTTGATCTTGTGCCGAGAAACAAGAATCTATCAAGAGCTACCCACTTTAAAGCACGCACATGTGCACACACACAGTCAAGGAGAACAGACAATAGATGTGTGGAGTCAGATAGCACAGAGTGGAATGCCAAACACAATACATATCTTTTCATCTGATCTTCATATCACCCTGTCATGGCATTTAACTGTATAAAGTATCGTTTCATAAAACACCTCTGTCGTGTGCATTTGTTTTCTTGCCCTCAGGTGGTTAATACAATGCAAAATTCCAACAAAACAGGGACACATCCTGGATTTTCCCCATGCTTTTACAAGGAGCCTTCTGTATTTTTCCATCTTTCCCTCGAACTGCAACCATCCATACTTTAATTTTTGCTCTGCTTATCCTGGTCAGCACGCCAAAGCTTTCACAATGGATTTACAAGAAAGTCCCTGAAAGCTGCAGCCCTTGTGGCAGGATGCCGAGTCCAATTCACTCTCACTGTGCCTTCAGCAAAGGTAGTTAACCTAACACTACAATGCAATACCAGCTCAAGCTATGGCAACAGGACTGATGGGACCATATAAAAGTGCTTGCCAGCTTCCCATACCTACATCTTTCTGATGTTGGCTTGAGGAGTCTGTGTCAGATCATTTTTGTAACTTTCCAAACCAGCGATCAGACGTTCACACCCACTTCACAACTTGATTGACCAGCTGTACAGAGGTGAGAAAGTAAGCTAGGTTTGAGCTTCAAAAGCGTGCTTCTTTCTAGGCAATATTTTACCTCACTTTTTTCCACTTTTGCCTTCTGATGTGGTCGGTGGCCCAAATTCAAAGTTTGAGCTGATGGTGGCTCTACAGGGAAAGGCAGGGGATCACCAGAGTCAAGAAGATTCATCATCTGGGAACAATGAATTACATGGAAATCCATCCAATAGTTGTTGAGATGTTTCAGTCTGGACCAAAGTGGTGGACCGACTGACCAACCGACATTACTATTAAGCCGTGCAGCTAGGATGGCTAAAAATGACCACCTCTCTGATACAGCCTCAACACAAAGCTTAAGCCCTTCACAAAGGCTGTAGTTGCTGCAGATCATTATACTGTGAAATATTTCGTTCACTCCCTGTTAATTTCCTTTGATGTGTATTTATCTGTTTGTGGGTTTCAGATGATGCAACAGAGCCTATGGCAGTGTCATGAGTATCTGGAAGTAAATTTCATTTTACAAGACACCAGTGGATTTGACACACCGGGAGTTATCAGAAGTCGACTCATCAAGCTAAGTTTTGTACGTCAATGAACGATGTTGCTCAATCCTCCAACAAACCACAAATCAAGGAAGCTGTGACCTCACTAGCACTGTAGTCTATGCAGATTATCACAGAAGAAAAGTTGTTAGAGGCTAAAGTTTGGAAGAACAGAACTTGTTCCATAAAGAAACAGAAGAATAAGAATAGCTTCCAAATGTGATTCATGAGTCAGTCCTGTTTTTCCATTGGATGAAGGTGGCGTTGAATGTGTTTTTTTCTTTTGCCCTATTTCTTGTTCAGACATTCATAAAAGGTGTTGACTTACCTAATAACCTGCACATGCTGCTTAATTCATCTGTTGAATGTATTTTAAAAATAAAGGGCTCCAGTTTGTTTACTAGTTGATACAGTATGTAAATGTGTGAATTCACACGTATCCTGTGTCGTAATTCCTTTTGAGCAATCTCAAAAACATCTTGATAAAAAAAACCACAGTGACGACATGAAAAGATGATATATCCTTGTATCATCTTAGCACACCGCCTCTTTTCAACACATTGCATCTCACACCTATTCAACACGCAAAGATCATGGGTGGATCTGACCATAACAAAGTTATTTTGGGATAAATTCCATGACAATGTATAAAAATACTACCAAAAGGAAGTGATATTTTTCTGTTTTTAGCTCAAACGTCAAGCTCAGATGTGACATGAGACAGATGTCACGCACACTCTCTTCCTCACATTCAACTTCTAAGAATCACACTGAATGAAGAAACCTTTAACCTTCAGCCTGAATCCTCCTGAAGTAAAGAAATTATAATTTTTTCTTCATGATCCTGCCTGACAGAGGGAAACTTTTCAAATTTCAGTTCTGAGCTGCTTAAATTTTACTGTACTTTAAATTCCCCCTCCACTTAGAAATATGTTTTTCTTCTTGTTCCTACAGTTGGATGTTTGAATGATGTATGAGCAGAGTTTGACACTAGAAGGATGTTTTTACATTCATCTGCTGGAAGTGGAAAGTTTCTCTGACCTCATTGAACATCTGATCTTAAGGGGCGGGGCCAACCAGCACATCACAAATAGTTAATAGACCAATACCAATGTTGGTCTAATATGCAGCTTCTATAAGTGAGATGTAGAAACTTGAAGCCACCATTGCACATAGACAAAGAATGGACTTTACATTGAAGTAGGAAACATATTGTGTCCAGCAGGAAAACTTTAGAAATGAACAACATGTACGTATTCATAGATTCTGTCATTTTTAATGAGTTTTTTTAAGGATTTTAATGTAGGAATTATAGCTGGGGTTTTTTCTGCAGATAAAAACAGTCAGACAACCTTTATTGTTCCCAGCAGACTATTTGTATATATGTCTATAATACATGCAGGCAGGGAATCTTTAAACCTGTAATCTCCTTTGTGGGAATGTAAACAAATATAAATACATTACTCAAACAGTATCTACATTTCAGCAGTAATATTTGAGTCTCCCACCACTGACTGACTACAGTTTCTCCAGTGTTCACCACATTTGTTGTAAACAAGCTGAAATTATGTACCGAGTTGTACCCTGTACAATTCTGACTTATATAAACAGAGAAAGTTGTAACAACTTCTAGTGTTACAAATAGTTATCAATCTGAATACAGATAGGAACACTGATATTTATGTGACATAAACAGATTTTTGTAGTTCCTTAGATCTCTCTCATAACTGTGGTGATCTTACAGACAGGACTGCAGTTGATTATATTTCACAGCCAGTTCTTGGGTTTCTAATTTTGCCCCTATTCTTCTTCTTCACTGAGATACTGTAACGAGTGAGTCTGGCTTCTACAATACCCATTCTGATGGACGCACTCCCACACAGCCACTGGCAGCAGTGGCGTGAAGTTAGTGGTTTCCGTTTGCATCGTTGTTGTTTTATTTTCTTAATCAGTTTTGTATCTTTACCAAATCTTTGAAGTGCCTTGGGATTTCAAGAAACTGCAGTAAATTTTCCTTTTGGGGATGAATAAAATGATTGACTGGTTGATTCACGCCTCAGACTTTAATGATTTTTATTGCTCTGGCCCATTGCATACAAATGTTGATTTCCTACTTTCCAAAGAGCTTGGTTTCAGTTCAGTTCAGTTTCAGCAAGAGTTATTATCTCAAGCATGTCAAAAAAAAATGCATGAGCTGAAATCAACACCATGATAATCATAGAAACTTGTGATGCTTTATAAGCAGTAATGTTCAGTACAAGTGTTTGTATCTATACTACCACTACCACTATGACTCTGAATTATCATTGTATTCTGTGAGGGGTCTTACAAGCAGGACTATTCTTCTCAACCATCAAAGTTACTCTTACCAGGTGAATCCCCCTTTCTCTTTCTCTTTCTGTGTGTGTG
>NW_023339696.1:8829871-8830133 GCF_004916995.1 Morone saxatilis | reverse complement strand
GGGGAGGTGAGGAGATGAGCGAAGAAGTGAGGAGGGAGAAGCTCTTGATGCAATTGATGAGTGCAACTGAAAATCAGCCATGTAGAAAAGGTCCAATTTTGGAGTGAGGATATGAAATCTAGTTACAGCCACAGGGACAGACCCAACCAATGCTGTTTCATGTTTCACTGAACAATGATGCTCACAATAGCCCCCTTAACCGCAAAGGAGATGATGCCAGGTCCTTTATCCCCTCTGACAGCAGATAATGAGTTAAAGAGAG
>NW_023339696.1:8794327-8829814 GCF_004916995.1 Morone saxatilis | reverse complement strand
GTGTTTTATTAATCATATTGACTATTCACACTACACTACACTGCTGCTTATGGTTCACCATAAAGTTGAAGTGGTTAACCAAGATGACATAACACGAAAATAGCGATTAAATAAGCATTCTCAAANNTATCTGGCTTGTGTGTGTGTGTGTGTGTGTGTGTGTGTGTGTTTTTGATGTTGTGGATTTATCAGGGCAGGCTGTGACAATCCCCCGTGGAGCAACAGGGGAAGTAATATTTTCACCCTCACATGGTTGTCAATCACCGAACGCTACTGCTCTTGATGCCAAAAGCTGCCATCACTCAAAACAAAACCATGAATATTTACATCCATATTTTGTGTGTGTTTGTATACCTGTGTATGACATTCATCAGAATTTGCATATGTCAGAGTGTGTGGATGAGTCGTGTGTTGTGTATCCTTGTGATTCGCGGGGATGAGTCACGGGTGAAAACCCAGAGACCCACTTTAGGTCCCTCTGGTACGAGTAGCCTCTCTATGGACTTTCTGGACAGGATATGGGAGAGTTGGAATCACTCCTGTGGAATCTGACTGGTTTCTGTTTATGGCAAACCCACTTCCTCTGTCTGACCCTAACTTCAAACTAGACTTCAAATGGATGCATCAGAAGATAGATAGTGTGTAGAATATTGGCCCAATCAAAAGAAATCTCAGACTCTCAAGACTAGTAGCCACCGGCTGGTTCAGATTTAATCAGGAACGACTCACAAAGAAAGTGCTCATTCATTCATCACCTAATGATTCATTGATATAAGACCTAACAGTCTAGTAACATTTCATTATCTATTATATAATCCTCCATTAGGAATTATTAGGGAACTACTAAACGATTCATCAGTTATCAAGTTGTTCCTGATTTGTTCCTCACTTGTTTCTTAATTAAGTAATCGTTAACTAATCATCAGCTACTCTACACAATGAGGCCTCCATGTTGAACCACCATGTTTCTACAGTAGCATAGAAAGGACAAACCAAACACTAGATGGGACCTTTTTGCGGGTTTCACAGCCACCATAGTTTCTCCTAAAGACTTTGAAGACTGTTCTCATTCCCAGGTTATCAAATACAGACGATGTTATGCATAAGAAGGGCATTGTGTCAATTTTTACTTATACAGTCTATGGGAATAAATGATGAGTTTGGCTAACATGACCCAAATTTGGCCAGAGTTGCTATAACAGGAATCTAAACTCTGATATACTAGCACCTCCCAAATAAGCATTGCTCCAGTCCTTATTTTTCATAACCTGTAACCCCACATAGTAAAATAATAGTTAGATAATGGCAATCACCTTGCCTTTGTAAGCAACACTAGTGATTAATACACTGTGTAATATAATCCTTACACTTTTTCTCCAAATGATTGCTTGTACTGGAGCCAAATGCACGCCTCTTTGTCACACAAAGCTTCACAGACCTGCCATGCCTAGTTACAGTTGCTAAGCTGTGATTGGGCAATTTGCTGTTTGAGGAAGGAGTTTAGCTAACGGTCAGTTCTACTTATATTTGGACCAGGTTGAATTTCTCTAGAACTATTCTAGAAGTAGATTCACAGTACTGAGATGCGTGGGTGACAGAGAGAAACAGAGAGTGTGTGTGACTGTGTGTGTGGTATCCGCACACTTACCAAGAGCGGAAGGAGGCATGAAAAAAATAGATAACAGATTATAAAGGATGGATAAACAGCAAGATAAGACTTTATTACTCTCTAGCGGAAATGCAGGCAGAGCAGTAGGGGCTGTAAAGAGGAACGACTGCTTTTAGAAAAAGGATTTTTTACATTCTTCATCTTCCCTGCTGCTAAATCACAAGGCTCTGCATTAATGACCTACACATGCACAGATATTAAATTCATTATGGCAATCATGTGCCGTATCCTCCCTCTCTCTTTCTTCCTCTCTCTCCTTCTCTGAATCAGCCACTCCACGCCACAGCTGCCAGCTTCTAATGGCTTCCAGATCTCCATCTCTTCCTCCCTCCATTCCCCTTTCCCGTCTCGCTGTTTTTCTGTAGCGTTTCAGATCAACGGGCCAAAGTGGAAGTGGAAATCCGCTGTACTTCAGCCAGTGAGTCAGCTAGCAAAGCACCCGTTTGAAGGAAAACCACAAGCTGGGGTTTGGAGAAGTAATGGATTTTGTTTTTCATAAATCACGGTAGAGGTTGTTGGGGTTTTTTTATATTTCAAACGGAAGGTCTTTGATGAGTACATTAGTTAAATATGTGTGTTTATGCACATGGGAACACATTCAGAGAAATGCTGTTGAAGTTATTTACCTTTACTGGAAACTGAAAGAAGCTTGTGTGTAATTGCTTTGGGACATGATTCGTGCTCTTAACTTAATACAGGCTTATTAATGTGTGCACATAAGTGTGTGTGTGTGTTCGTGTATGTGTGTGTGGTAACGGGCCTTTGTGGACTAGAGACAGACATAGAAAGCGAAACAAAGTTATTTTAAGAATTTTCCACTTTCAGTGATATTTAAGATTAGATTTCTGTTCAAAAGGGGATTTTTTAATGTCTGTGTATTGTAAAATCAGTTAAGCACATACACTGGAAGGGGAGGTAAAGCAGGGGCTCCGTGCAAGCTGTTGTTATGAATACAATGTGTGTTTATGACTGATGATGGACAAATGCCTCTCGACAACAACTGGCACTTTTCCAAATGGAGCCTGACAGGTGACACAAAGCCAATAAGGCCTATATGTCACATCCGAACTAGCCTACATGGAGCACACACACACACATACACACACACACACACGCATATTTCACTGTGTGCATGTACTGCTTTTAACTAAGACACAACAGACACAACACAAACAGGCCGACCGTCTGCCACAGCTGACAAAGGCGAGAGACGCTTGTCCACAAGAGCAAACACTGCCTTATATCAAGTGCTCGATGACATTTTAATGGTAACAACCATCTTTGTGAAGCAGGCCCGTTTCTGCGACTGTTTTGATTACTCACTCTTAGTCAGCAGCAGCAGCAGCAGCAGCACTGAGGCCTCATGTGCCACATACCACGACGGCCGCACTGACACAAAGAGCCCAACAAGACCTAGGCCTATCACTCAAGTGAGGTCACCGCGGTTGGACTGAGAGGAGAGAGGGACGGCCGCCCTTTTGTTGTACGTTGTTGTGTTGCGGCCGGTGACATCATCCTTTATGGAGTCTGTCATTAAAGAGTGATAAATATCCTGTGTGTGTAGCACTGAACAGTGGAGAGAGAGAGAGGCTCTGGCCCAAGGAGCTAAATGGCCCTAATAGATGGTTTGAGGGTGTTATTGTGCGGCGTGCAGGAGGGGGCCCTCTGGGGAGAGTCCCTAACCGCAAAATGATGTCGATGATCAGTTAGTGGAACAGAATGCCTTCAGGACGAATGAGTGGTCACACAAAAGAGCTGACATAAAAATAGAAGAAAGTGGACCAATAAATGTGTGGTTTTTTTCTCTATGAGAATTTAAGCACTTTCCATTATGGAGTGCTCCTAAAACTGCTGTAAAAGCTCCTATATTTGAGCCCTGTCATCATTTTACAAGCCTCCGTCAGCATGTTATTGTCACACAAGATGAAGTTAGCGAGTAATAAATTCTCAGCATGGTAGCAGATATCCACTGACTCATCTCACCCACTGTATTTGACCTGATCACAGAAACTGTTTAACACATGCACACTCACAAGAACAAACCTGAGTGACAAACTGAGGCTTTGAGCCAGCAGCGGTTCATGTCATTGCATGCTTATTTTTTATTCATGCTGTAAGTCTTAACTTGTTATCTCTCCTCAGGTTTCAAAGTGTGTGCCAACAAAGACGGCTTATAACGGTGACAGCCGCGCAGACAGCTGCAACTCTGGCAGCAACGCTCAATATGAGACACTTGTCAGATCTTAAGAGGGCCTATTGAAAGCATGACAGGGCAATCTGCCGTGGAGGTATTCATGCTCTGCGTTGCGATGCCAAAGGGGGGAGCGCCGGTAGAAAAGAAAAAGTGATGACTCACCAAATTTCCCAAAATCCCCCTCCCTCCCCCTTACTGGTTTACGGGAAGTGGAATGCTGTTTTTTTTTCCCCTCCAGTCTCAGACGTTCATCTTCTTGACAAGCTACAGGGTCAGGCCCTGGGTTAATGTTTGTCTGTGGGATTGTTTTATCCCTCTCCGTGGGGGCCAAATGGGTTTAATTATGTGAGGCGGACATTTGAAAGTTTGTTAGCAGCGCGGGGGAGGGCATGAATAGATGGAGTACTCACTTGTGAAACAGATAAGCCTTTGTTCTGCATGATAACCAGACCTTTTATACCAGTGATTTCAGTGGTGAGGTTGAGATTTGCCAACTTCCAAATTAATTCTCTGTTAATCTGAAAGGGATTAGAGGATCAATTCAAATGAGCCGCTTAGTTTTATGTTTCCTAAAGAGATTTTAATAGACACTGTTTTAAGCCACTTGAAGAATTTCATAAGCTGTTTATTTTTTGGCCTGTGTACTACTTAAAGATATTCCAGGAGCCCTAAAGGCACAAACAAGCTACTGACAAAATAGTTAAATGTGGATTTTATGGCGTTTAACCTACATGTAACTAGTGTGTATGCTGTGTCCCAGAGTGGGACACCAGTGTGCAGTTTATAATGTTCATATAGTATGTGACCAAATAATGTCAACTCAAGGTCCCCTTTCTAGCTTTGTGAACCGCAGCTCATGGTTTTCTTCAGCGAATGAAACTGGCTCAGGTGATGTAGCCCGAGTGTGGAGTGTCAGTCACGTGATAACAAGTGGTTGCATAAATATCTTGATCTTGCTCTGACCATCCACTTATTCCGAATGACCTTTGGCCTCTCCACGTTTAAGCAGCTGAGCAGCCGTTTCATGTGATGTCATAATGATGTCCAGCAGATTTTAAGGTGTTTTTAAGGTATTTAGTGTTCAGTTTTTTTATTCAATACCATAATTTTTCCAATGAAACTTTTATTTCATATAACTTCCCATAATGTCACTTTTCATGACAATGGTGTCGTCTCCACCCTCTCACCTTTCAGCCAATCACAGTCTCCTGCCTCTTAAGCACTAGATTTAGCCAGTACAAGTTAGCTCTTGCCTCTAGCAGCAACAATGTCAAAGTCAACTAACTAGCTGCTACAAAGACACATAAAATAATCTTTTCCTTTTGGCCTAACAAGGCTGTACATGCTAGCTATCTAGCTGCCAAACTAGCTAGGCGGGGCTGTGAGCTTAAATTATTACTCAAGTCAAGAGAGTCTAAAGATGTTCCTCAGAGAAGGACGGACAACTCTCAAGAACAAAAAGACACAGACTTTCTCTGTGGTCACTCAACAGGAGCTAGCTGACACCGCTAACACATGTTCTTCACTTTGATGCTGCGTAAACCCAGCCTCGCTAGTTCGCTAGCTTGGTAATTAGCATGTGTAACCTTGTTTACAGTATTAAATAAAATCATTATAAAAAGTGAAAAGGGGGAAAAATGCAAATTGAAATTGAAAACCAGCTTGTTAAAAAGGGAAATCAAAATTTCAATAGTGAAATAAAAATAATAATCGAGTTTTAATCATTTAAAAATGAACACTTGTATAACCAAAAACTGATGATACACATTAATAATTTAGCAGAACTTAGCAGAAAATGCAATAAAGAACGTTTCGATACCTTTATGCATAGAAATATCGTGTTTTCTAAAAGGTTTTGTATTACAAACTGGAATAAATCTTTGACTTTTATATTGAACTTTTGAACTTCTCACAAGTTCAGGAAAGTCACCTACAGATAACAGTAACAGCAGTGTAACTGAGAGTGGGAGTTAGATCATCTAGCTTTTTGTGGTTAGGGAGAGCAGTACTGCAGGCCCTGTGCTGGGGGGACTTCTGGCTGACCCTACAGAGTTAAAAGGTCATGGGAGTTATCGCTTCAACAAGGCTCTAATCCTACATGACAACTCCCTTTTCAAACACCTTTTAAACTGAACCTGTATTCACTCTCCTGTAATTATCTCCCAAACCGCAGGTGCTATCACTTCATCTTTGTGTATATATCTCTTTGTAGCAGAAGTGTGTGACAGCTACATACCTTTTACTATGTGTTGACCTTGTGATAGCCATCACTACTTCAAAGAGACTTTGAATTTGGGCTCAGAGTCCGACTCAGCTTTTCAATCACCGGCTGGGTTTTTGCTAAACGGAGATCAGAGACAAGACAAGCTCAACGTAGGTTTACGCTGGATGATGGATTCTTAAGAAATGAGACAACATGTGGTGTCAGCAGCTTTCACTCTTACAGGTCATCAGCTCACTGTGTCTCATGGCGTGTCAGTCAGCAGAGCAGCCCTTCCATCACTGCTGAGGAGCCGAGGGAACAGTTAGTTCACCTGTGTCCAGATCAGTCACTATAGGGGCATGTCTGAATGCATCAGTCTCAGTTGGACAGTCCACACTAGCTTTGTGCTGACAGTGCTAAAGACAGATGGAGGAGCAACAAGTGGGCAACCAGCAGATTGCATGCATCCATATAATCATATATACAGTAAGAAGGCAGTTATTCTAAACACAAAATAAATAAAACATATAGTGCAGAGTATGTTTGCCTTAATCATGCAAACACAGTAAGAAAATATAAATGCAAATGTGAGCACTCAGTTTTATTTTTCTGCTTTGCAACACTGTGAAATATATTCAGCCCTAAATACATCTTTCATTTTCATTTTAACTTTGTCTGTAATTGGAATATTGAATTTTAATCTGATTTGATGTGCATTATGTGCAGCCAGTGAAATGAAATGCAATTCAATTTAACATTCTCAGCAGGATAATTTATGCAGATGCTTCCTGTGGGTGCCTGTGTGTGTGCGTGTGAGCCTAATGTGCTGCTTGCGTGCCTGACTGGATGCACTCTGATGTGGATGAGGAAGGACAAAAGAAGGAGGGAGGGAGGGAGGGAGATGAGCCTCCCCCCTGCCCGAGTCTCTCCTCCCTGGCAGTGATGAGGTTAACAGTAGAATTACAGTCAGGACAGATGCAGGCGTGTTGATTGCGGTGGACAGGTCCAGTAAACAGTGCCTGTGTGCTGCTGAGTCAGGTGGAGTGTCACTCTGAGTGAAGGGCCACGGCTTCACTAGGCCACACTTGTTGACAACCCACTCTCTGCCCTCAAAGCCCAGCTGTGTAATTTAGGCTGTTAGGGAAGGGCATCAATTAAGCTGGGCTGGCTGCAGAAGACTGAGCGGGGGACTAAAGGGTGAAGATTGTTTGGGTGTGTTTGAAAGCGCGGACCAGAAGAATAGGGAAGTTGTGCAAGGTTGAAGGTGTGGTTGACTTTTTTGGCATGTGTTGACAACTCATTAGACTCTAGTATCACACCCAGCAAACGGTCAAGAACGGTGGCGTCTGGTGGCTATTAAAGATTAGGTTCACATTCTTTCACGTGTCTTAAACACTTGCATGTGCAAATGTGCACTAAAAGACTTTCTGATTACTGTGAGCATTCCTAATGTCATACTGGCTATAAAGAAATACTTTCCTAACATGATTCCAAAACTAAAAAGACTTTGAGGTTTATCTCATTCAGACTGATAACACAGAATGAGGACTGTGGATTTTGCATTATAAACAGATTTTTCAGGGCCAGTAGGGAGAGAAGGAATAAAAGCAGGGACCCATTACACTTTCCACGTACAAATGGGCATGTAGGTTTTGTTTTAGGACAGGACTTGAAATTTTGTAAACCTATATCTTTGACCCTACACAGTACTCACATCCACACATCAACACACAGGCAGAGAAACCTTACAGTTACGACTACCTTAGCCTTAACTCATTTTCTGCAGTTTTGACACTGATGGCTCAATTTACTGGGATAACAGGCCCTCTAGCAGGTCCATTCTTGTTAACCACACACCCTGTCAGCGTCAATCCGGTCAGCCACCACCAGTATGACCACGCCACCGAGTCCTGTTACACATGGAGTCAATATTCTGGTTATGGGTGTGTGGAGTGTATCTGAAAAGGCAAACAGGGTGGAGGAAAGATACACCTGGCTTGTGTCCACGAGGTGGAGCGTACTGCACGTTCGGCTATTGTTGCAGTTGATCGTGGGTGTATGAGGTGTGTTTGCTGGTTTGTGAACATGTGCGAGGAGGAGCAGGCTTAAGTACTATGCCACAAACCTGTTATTAGGTCTGCACGCTAATTATTGCATTCATGACCACTAAATAATACCATATTCAAACTGCTTTAAGCCACACTTCAAGAGGTGATATTTGCAGATATTATATACTGATGACAGCAATATGATCTGCTTCTGTTATATGGCAATAACAAAAACAAACACATATTAGCAGGCCTAATACAGTATAAACAACTGGTGTATAAAAAATGAGTAGAGCAGAAGTTCTTCCAGTGAAAAATGCTAGTTATCTCTATGGATGGATTGTTATGACATGTACAGACACCAGAATTAATCCCACTGACTTTTGTTCTTACTTCTAGTGCCGGCAGAAGTTTGACACTTTTTCTTGGCTTATTTGTGAAATATGATGACATCTATTATATATATTGGCTCAAAATTTGGTACAGAGATTCATGGTACGCAGAGGATTAATGACTTTGTTGAACCCTTCACTTTTCCTGTAGCTCCACCAGGAGGTTCACATTTGTGGCTTCGAATGAAATGTCTCAACTATTCCCATAAAATTTGATACAGACATTTATGTACCCTGCAAGATGAACTAATGTGTCCAATACTTTGATTTATGACTAAATACCTGCAAAACTATTTTCTTCAGCCTAAATTGTACCTTGTGTTTAGTACCAAATATTAGCATGCCAACACACTAAACTAAGACAGATAGGAAAACATTCTTATGGTGTTAGCTCTGGCATTGTAAACATGTAACCATGCTGACCGCAGATACATCATACAACTGGATCTGGCAGTGCTGCTCAGCTGTAATCCTCAAAGACCACTGTTATAAAATAGACTTCTGTAAAACTGGCAGGACTCCTCAAACTGCAAACAAGGTCAATTATGCCTCTTTATCTTATGAATTTTTGATCCATGGAGGTTTAATATTCGTTAAACTTTTCTCGAGTTGAGAAAAGCAAAATCCATGATGTCATCACAATGTAAAGTCTATGGGCCAAAGGGGAATGTGCGAGCAGGACCACCGGGAGAAACACTACTGTGCATATTCAGTGGGCTGCATAAGCTAGAAAAATGTTGGTGAATGTGTCAGGCGAGCAATTTTTATTGGACTGAATAGGCACCATCCATCTAGTTTTTATTATATATCTATTTTTGAATGCTGAGATTAGCATTCAAAAAGCAAAAGTATAGCTAGTGAAATAGCTACAACCAATATGTGTTTATGCATTAAAGGTCCAGTTTGCAACATTTATGAGGATCTATTGGCAAAAATGGAATATAATATTCATAGGTATGTTTTCATAATAACCTGAATATAAGAATCATTATGTTACTTTAAATGGTCCTCTTCTACAGAGGCCACCATGTTGAACCACCATGTTTCTACAGTAGCTCTTAATGGACAAACCAAACTCTGGCTCTAGTTTTTTGTGAATTTACGACCAGTGTAGTTTCTTTTACACACTTCAAAGCCCGTTATCATTTCCAGGTCGTCAGATACTGATGTGAGTGGTGTCCTTCACATTGGACCTTTAAATGTGTCCTAAGAGATTTTGTAATCTATGTAAAAAAAAAAAAAATCTAACCTTGACTTTTTGATAGTCAGTGCAGTACATATCATTCAAATGTTTTAATTTAATTTGTCAACTGTCTATCTCATCATATTGCGTGTTGCAGGCCCAGCGCTTGTTGCTTCTGGGCAGGTCAACCCTCTGTACATACTGTCTGTGAGCCCATGTCAGAGAGATATCCAAGTAATTGCATCCTCCAGAGCTCCAATGTCTCCTAGAATACAACTTACACAATATTTTTATTTTTAGATACACCAGTCTCATGTCAAAACTGTGGCAAAACAACAGAAATGAAACTACAACTGCCATCTGTTGTTTTTCGTGAAGTTTAAGATGAAAACCTTTAAGTAGTTTGTATCATCCGACATGAGCTAATATTTATTGTGGACCTGGAGACAAATGAACCAATGGGTCTCACGTTGCCTAGAGGACTAGTGCACCTGATTCACTGAAGGGGATTGGCCTTAATCACAAGGACACAAGGAGGGACTCTCCCTGTGAAGAGGCACTTGTTACCAGACCAATCTGACTCACTTGTGCTGGCCATGTGCTGCCTGTTTTTGTGTGTGTGTGCAAGAGAGGGAGATATTGAGGGTGAGGCATCGAAACAGAAAGCGAGACATGGAGAGAGGGAGAGAGAGGGCATATCAGAAACACAAACAAGGAGTAAATCAAAACTTAATTGTGCAGTGAAAGTAAAAGCAAACAGAGCACACCTGTTTTGCAGATAACAATGATGGATTGTGTTAGGGGTGCCTGCTCCCACATCACAGCTGATCCCTCCTCCTCCTCCTCCTCCTCCTCCTGGGCCTCTGGTTTAATGTTACAGTGGGTCAAGCCTGAAAAGAACAGTGAAGGGTTTGACTGCTGCAGTTTCTGCTGCTGCTGCCATGAGTCATGTTAAGATTTAGATCAATAAATATGAGGGTCACTCAGTGCCTGTTACATAACATGAGTAGAACTTTGCTGTTCTTAAGTGTCACAGACACAACAATCACTGAGTCACCAAGAGGAGCCGAACTAACTGGCTGTATATTCTGCTGGACAAATTTGTTCAACACGTGCTATAATAATTCAACTGGGATTTCAGAACTGGTTTTTAGAGGCAGACACCCTTTCTATGGGTCAACAACCTGTCTGTACTCACATGCCTGTATTTCAAAATGGACACTCCCTGGCAGGTCCTAGATGTGAGGTTATTATTGACTGCTTGCCCTTAATAAAGGCTGTGGTTCCAAAGCGAGGGAGGAGGCAGGGCCGTGAATCTCACTTTTTCCCTCCTCTGCTTTACATGTCTTGACAGCACGTACCCATATGGGTGACCTCATGTCTAGAAAGGGGCTTTCTGATCAGACTCCCGGGTGTTTGTCACCTACAACCACACGCCCTCTTCTTTTATTCATGGCCTGTCCATCTCTGCTCCGTGGTTTTGTTGTTTTCCTTTTGCTGTAACACCTGGGAAAGCTGCAGGGGAAAATGAACCACTGCCAGCTTTCCAACACATTCCAGCTCCAAATGCCTGGGCACAGCCGCACATTGTTGGCATACTTTCATTTAAAGGTGCAGTATTTCTTTGTCTCCTCACACCACAGCATTCATTTGAATGCAGGCATGTGGGGACCTTTTGAGGCATTAGGTTTTCACAGTTGGTTGGTGAACTTTATTGTTGAATTATGACCTGAAAATCAGGACATAGAGGACAAAAGTACTTCCCCTTTCAGACATGTTTTGAGACATATGAAAATGCTCTGCTTGGTATAATAATTTCTGTCTGATATGGTTTTTCAATTTGGAATTCAAAAAGGTCCAGAAAACTCATCTTCTTACTAGAAGAGATTCTACATTAACACACTATTTTCTGCCAAAGTTATAACACTTTTAAATGTTCTGCATTTCTGCTTTTCTCTGTGCTCTCTATGTCACGTAGGGTCTTGTGGTCCAGGATTCAAGATTTGAATTCAACATTTCAATTCAATTTGACTAAATTCTTGGGCCTAAATATTGCCTAAAAATAAGAAATATGATTTTATGATTGTTATTTAGTCCTATTTAATGTTATGGAGAAATACTTATATGATGTTTTCAAGGCTTTAAAATTAAATCTACTTAAATCTCTCACTGAAAAATCCAGAATCTATAAATATGAATAATATTTTTTCATTTCAAATGTTTAAAAACTACTTGTTTTTTTTTTGGTCCATTCTCAGTGTAAGTGGACTAGAGGGTCAGAGTTTCAACATAAACCTTGATCAAGTTGAAGTATTGGATCATGATTGGCTTCCAAACTAGTTTTGATGTAATAAAATGATGCTGGTATGCACATATTAAACTGAGGTTTAGTATGTGCAACAGAGAAACTTCCCTCCTCCAGCAGCTTAATGTGAAAACAACCTAAAAACTGCACAGACGTCATTCTGCACAGTGAAGCTTAAACACCAAAGTGAACAATAAGCAAAACACATATCTGAGTGAAGTACTTTAATAAAGCAAAAATGTGTATCTACTCGTCAGTGTAAGATGCAGCAGATAGTTTGCACTTTGCACTCAAAGAATTTAAAAAATAAGGAAGTATCCTCATTTTTTTTCCAAACTAGAAAACCACAAGCTTAAAAAAAAGGAATAATTACTCAATCTTAGCTGCCGGCCCTCCCACCTCCACCCTTCTAGTTCCCCCAAGAGGGATGCAAGTGCGTCAGTGTGGGGTTGGAAAAGAGGAGAAGTAAAGCCTTTTGACTTTCAGGAAGGAAACACATCTGGGGAATAAGGAAAGAGAGAACGGGTGAAAAGAGGAATTAGCGTGGAGGAAGAGGAGCTGTCCAAAAATAGTCAGCCCCCGCTCGAGCCAGAGCCCCTGTACCACACCTCCTTCCACTCAAGCATTAGTCAGCCCTGACCTATCCCTCAGCGGGTGACTAACTTCTCTGCTGAGCCCCGCTCCGAGTCATGAACCTCACTTCCTCCCAGGTGTCTTAATTCAGTTCGGGGTTACACAACTTGAGACCCCCTGTCTGGGCTCTTATAGGACTGGACATGGCGATTTTACCTCATCTGAGTGGTGTTTCCACTGAAAAGGTGTGGGCTTTATCAGAACAAGAGAACCATGTACAAACAGTTGAATGTAATAAAAAAAAATACATAATCAAAGTCCAACCATCATTAACTAGAGAGAGATAACAGGAGTTAGTGTGGTTGAGTTATGACTTGGGGAGGAGAGCGGGTAAACATGTGCATTCCTCTGGCAGAAAACCAGAAAAACAGGAACTCTGGCCAGACAAATATGGTAAAGCCAGATGTAAGATGGTGTTGTGACCAGACCGGTTTTGAATGGGAAGGACCGGAAGAATAGCAGATATTTCATCTCATGCAGGTGTTCAATGAGCACAGTGGACTGTGGTTTCACAGTCACTGGTTGGGTTTGCCAAAGCAAACAGGAAGCAGTGGGCAGTGTTTTTGTGATTGGCTGTTGCCGTTTTATTTGTGACTATGACAGGAAAGAGATGTGTGGACTGGGAGATATGCAGATTACCGAGGAAAGGGACTACGTGTGTGACAGCATGTTAATAATATGAAAGAGAGGCCTTCTGACAGAAACCTGCTAACGTTTTTTTTTTCACAAACCAGCGTGAACTGGTCAGTGTGAGGCCATTTGATAATACTCAAGACAATCTGGTAGTCCAAGAAAAAAGACTGTGGATCATTATATCCCAGAGGGTGTCACATATTAAATTACAAAATGCCAAATGTACACTAAAGAGTTGATCTGTTCAAACATTTTGGCCACTCAGACAACATGTCTTATTAGAAAGATTTTACAAAACACCTGTCATGGGCAGTGTAGCTTACACTGGAGCAGCCAGTGGTGCATCAAGATGTTTTCTGTAGCTGTTTGTTAACTAGAGCCATCCAGTGGTGCTTCAAGGAACTTTGAATACAGCTAAAAGAAAACAAGGTCCTCAGTAGAGTTATGGGTCACCATTCACTGCTTCCTTACATAAAAAAACAACAAAAAATGAACAGCAGCATATAACTTTTCCTTCATTCTACTTAGGTGAGAAGGTGGCAGATTCTTTGTGGGAAATAATCAGCTATTAATCAAAACACATTTATCCCTTTAAAATAAAGGCAATTCCCACTAGTTCTGATATATTTCCACTTAACATTTGTCTTGTCTTAAGTAAAAACTGGTCTCTGCTGCCTGCTGGTGTTTTGGTTGGTATTTGTGGTGTATTAGTTTCATTTGAATTTGATGAGTTGTTACCTCTGATTATGTTGTGGCATTTCTCTTTAATGTTTGGGAGATTTTTGTGTCTGTAACTCATTGTTGTTTCTGTCTATCTAGCAGGGTTGGGGAATAACAGATTACATGTAACTAAGCTATGTAATCAGGATACAAAATAAAGGTAACTGTAATCCATTACAGTTACAGAAAAAAGACATAATCAGATTACAGTTACATTTTTAGTAACTGTTATTTAGTAGGATTACAATTTTAAAATACATCAGTTTTTCTTTAAACATACACTGAGCATACACTGAGCATAGGACACATATTTGTTGCTACAAATCTTGATTTTCTTTTCCAAGGTCACAAAGTTCTGTTGTCTCATAGAATACACTTAAATAAATAGCCTACTTCTTATTGATCTATGTTTTTTTATCTTGTCTTTTGCATATTTGGTGTCGGGGTAATCCAAAAGCAATGGAAAGTAATCAAGTTACGTTACTTTACCATTATGATACATGGATGAGGTTACTGACTACATTTTTTAAGAGGTAATTAGTAATTGTATCGGATTACATTCCTAAAGTAATCCCCCCAACCCTGCTTTATAGATATTTTTTTCTCACTAAATAACACTGCAGTACGCTAAATAAATTAAATAAATAATACATTTATGAAATTCAATTTTAGTCGCCAGCATTAAGCCAGATAGCTTGAAAGACCAAAATATATAATAATTATTATTATATATAAGTATTATGATTATGATTGTTATTGTGATTATGATTATGATTATTAATAGTATTAGTAACCATGACCAGACAAGCTGACCCGCAACATAATCCGTTTCCATGGGAACGCTCTTAATACGGAAGCTCGCTTGGATAACAGGAGCCGAAACGCAAAAGGGGGGTAGGAGCAGCGGGAGGCCGTGGCTGGACAATGACTGACGTGGAAAGTGTCAGCACTGAGTAACAAACTTCGGGGGAGAAAAGGTCTTGAGAGAAAAGTCGATCGTGTCTCAGTAAGCTGCAGTTAGCTCGTCCGGACACAGCACAATGAGTCTGGATAAAGCAGAGCTGTGTAATTCTCTCTTAACCTGGGTGAGTTGGACACAAGCGAGGGGTTCCGAGCCAGGCTAACACCGCCGGGCTAACAGCTGACAGCAGGTGTCCGCAAAGTTAGAGGGGCAAAGACAACCTTTAGTGGGCGAACGGAGGCCTGGCACGACCGATAAATGCGCGTCTGTGTTGACTACAAGCAGGTCGAGGTGGACGCAGCTCGCAGGGAAGGAAAGTTGTGTGTTGGGAAGTTAGCTTGTCGCTAGCTAGCCAAGCTAAGCAGCTAGCTAGGTAAACACATTGGAAGTTTGCTCCTGGTGGTCTTTTCAAACACTAACCCAAAGAGCTGAGTGTAAGCTGAGAGGGAGTCACGTTGAATATCCAACAGAGTGACTTCTCAAGTCCCAGCAGGGAAAATCCACCTGTTTGGCTCTTTTCCATACGGGGGCAAGTGTAGGACTAAACTGAGAAACCAGCTCATATTAACAGCTCGCTAAGTAGGACTGTAATCCCCTGTAATAACTGCTTAAGATTTGTCATTTATGTAGTGTTTGCAAAGACTGAGAGGTTTATTTAGCCGCTTTACTTGTGAGTGGTTTGGAAACATTCAGCCCACTGTAATGTGTTTTACTGCAAGTAGCAAATAGCTTTTTACTAACATTAAAGCTGATTATGTACATTAATAGATTAAAGACCTGTGAGTCTGGTTCAGTTTAGTTTAGAAGTTAAACACAATCTGTCTGTGCGTCAAATGTTAAAGCTTTTTTTTTAAAGGTCAGTGACTAATTCTTGATGTCTTTATTCTCAGTTACAGACATTTCAGGTGCCGTCATGCAACAGCAAGCACGACCTAACAAGCGGCGTGGCCATTGCACATGTGCTGCACAGAATGTAAGGGTACACATCTGCACAAGTATTTACTGGTTGTTGTGTTGCTTCGAGTTTGTAAGTGCACAGCTCTGAGATTTGCTTATCTGTGTGATTTCGCACTACGTGGCCCCTTTGAATTGCACGTGGCCGTTATCTATGCAAAAGTTTAAACCGCAAAGAATCTGGATTTGTGAGGTCAACGCAGAAACGTGGGAGTGATTTTTGTGTAAACTATTCGGCCGAGGCCTGATGACCTTTTGTAGCTTGTGGTGGTGGGATATTTGTGTTCAAGCCCCCACAGGTAAATAAACAACAACAGTTTTTCATTTAAAGAAAATGTTTATTTTTCAGGTCACTTAAGACCCAATGCTGCTTCTTCAACTATTTCACAACCCGAGCATTATTCCCACGAGTCACATGTGACTTTAACGAACTGTTCTACTCAAATGTCATTGTGCTCAGCATTAGAGAAGCTCAGGGCCTCGTTGCCCTGTGGCCGCCTGTGAATCTTGATGTCCAGAGGTGTGTCGTCCTCGTTGTCACTCGAGTTCTCTTGTGCTCTCATTAACAGAGACCCCTCTTGGTTTAATGAGACATGGCTCGGCAGGATCAAGGAGGAGAGCGGGGCCAACTGGCGCCTCAAGGTAATTTGTGAAACGGCAGGATATGACAGAATACCTCACGGCAACCTAGAATGACAAAGATGTCTGAGTTGTTTTTTTTAACTTATTTTTCCCTGATTAAAATGAGCATCGAGAATTTATCTCTGGTTTCTTTTTTGTTCTTTCAGGTCAGCAACTTGAAAAAGATTCTTAAGAGCATGCTGGAGTATTATCATGATGTAAGTTCATTATTCTTATTATCATTATTAACATTATTTTTTACTAACTTTGCCACTTCCAGTACACTTTTAAATTTGTCTGAAGCTGAATCTCAATGTCTTCTTTCCATGAACAGGTGCTCGGTCACCAGGTATCAGATGAGCACCTGCCAGACGTGAACCTCATAGGAGAGATGGGCGATGTCACTGAACTGGGCAAGCTGGTACAGCTCGTATTGGGCTGTGCTGTCAGTTGTGAGAAGAAACAAGGTAAACTGTGCTGGAAAAGAAAAGAAATGCAGCCATCTGTGAAAATAACGCACAGGATTAACTCAAAGTCGAATCACATGTTCAGTCAGTCAGGGCCTGATCATCACAAGTTGATAACACGACCTCGTGCTTTTCCCCTCACAGTAAAGATCATTTTACAGATTACAAGAAGACAAACTACAAGAAAAAAATGATTTGTCATTCAGACATTAGCTGTACGAGTCTTGGAAAATGTTGGTAGCTGCAGTGCTGGTTTGGTTTTAGGAGAGTATTTGTGTTCATCTGCATTTGGCTGTGTTGTCTTCCCCTAAACACAGAGCAAATCCGGCAGATAATGACACTTGAGGAATCTGTCCAGCACGTTGTGATGACAGCCATTCAGGAGGTGAGTGAGCCTCTTCGCTTATCCTCCTGGTTCTCTCTACTTTGCATTAATCCCAGCTCTTAGTCATGGTTAATTCACAATCAAAGAAATCCGGATAAGCATAAGACTGAACAGAGTCCCAGAAACCCTACTCTGAGATATTTCAAGAATATGTTTTTGTGTCTCATTGGCACCCATAGGACTGTAAAAATGTTGAATGTGGGAAAACAAAAATCTGTTCCAGGATTTACCAAAGTTATTGAGAAAACCCCAAAACCTGCTTTTGGGAACAGGTTATTTTATTTTTCCCAGAATTTAAGCCTTTCATTGACTTTCTTATGAATGCTTTGTTTTAGCTCTTATCGAAGGAGCCTTCATCTGAACCGGGAAGCCCAGAGACCTATGGGGACTTTGACTACCAGGTGAAACACGCAACACTTTTATTCCCCTTTTGTGTTATTCGCTCAGCAGATCTGTTACATCTTCCTTTGTGTTTTCCCTCAGTCTTTCATTAAAGTTTACTCCCTCCTACTGTGACTAGAATTACATCTTCCTCTGTCTCCATTGGTTCTGTGTTTGCAGTCCAGGAAGTATTATTTTTTAAGTGAAGAGGCAGACGAGAAAGAGGACCTGAGCCAGCGCTGTCGAGACCTGGAACAACAGGTTGGTACACCAAATGGGGCCTACATCTTACTTCACAAACATTTCTCAAGACCTTTAAGTTTGAATCTTTAAGATTGTAGTCCTGGTTGATTTGGTTACACATGTGGTAACTGGTGGTAACAAAGTGCATTTTCTTACTACAGGACCCAGAATTCTCCTTTAACAGAGAGACAATAGTGAGCAAATCAGCAGGTCACAGAACAGTTGGTTAACTTGCTGAGAAGTTGTAGGTGTGCAATTTCTGTGGTCTTGTTTTGTAGACCTATCTTTTGTAGATGAACGATGGTGCTAACCACAGTGAAAAACTAAATTGCGTTTCCTGTAATTGTTTCACAATAATATCCACCCCAATATTTCACAAGTTCGAATTCTTCTTAATGTGAAGCAGCAGCAGAAACACACGTTGGGTTCCAGTGAACAATGAGCAGGGAGTTTGTTATTGTTGAGATAAAATTACAAACAGTAACAGTGTATTACATGCTGAATTGTTTCCTGTGAATCCCTTGAGTGTAGGTAGGCAGTTTCAATTTAGCGCAAATGGCTGACTCCGCCACTAGCAACTATAAAGAGAGGTAATTGCAGAATATAAGTTGAATTGCTTTTGCTTTAAAACTGCTGACTATGATTGGTATCAAAAATAGATTTGGGTTTTGAATATGGCATTTTGGGGCCTGGGATCATTTCATCTTGCAGTTACACAAGGCACACTTTTTTGTTGTTTTGGAGTAATATAAAAGCATTTCACATTTTCTGTACCTCACTTTCAGATACTTTGAGGCCCAGTTTTGCCGTACTGTGGTTGTAGCATGTTGTTGAATGTGTGCGCCTGCTGCTTTTGTGCTCTGGCCCTTATTGATTAGCCTGCCTGAGACTTTGTTTGTGTTCCCATCGCTTGTTTTTGCACCACTGACTGAGAGGAGACTAATTTAGTATTTTTTAAAGATACATTCTAGTCAATAGTTACATAACATCAAGATAAAACTGACACATTGCCTTGGGATGGAGCAGTAGCCAACAATAATTTGTGCTGCTCTCAGCCCACCTGTTTGTTTACTTATTTAGCCCACGCGTTAGGGATTAGTCATTTGTGTTGTTTTGAAAGCTATTTACTGTTCCTGGTCTTGTGCTAAAGCATGCAATCTGTCCTTAAAGTTCAGTGTAGGGTTTTGCTGTATTCAAACTGGAAAGATGTCCAGCAGGTAAGTATACACCCCCCCTTTTTTTTTAAATATTGGAATGGCAGCTTGTCTAACTATAACTTGACTCAAACATTTTTTAGTATATTCTTGCAACTCTAAACTACAGTCAGTCCCACCAACTTCATCGGCCTGAAGTTACATTTCTCCCCCCTGTACTAAAACTGTATAACCAATAGCAATAATGGTCCTCAACGAGTTGTGCACATTAATCTATTTATATTATGGTTTTGACCCTGAGGATAATGCTAACAATTTAACTATTGTGAAAGTTCCTTCTGCCTGAGACCATTGCACATCAGATGACTAACTAACTATCGACGACTGAGCATGTGAAATGAGAGCAAAGCATGTGTTCGAGGTCCTGTAAGCATGAAAAGTGGTGAGTTTGTCGCTGTGCATCTGTGTTTTACTCATGCGAATAGGTCGTGTGCCGCTACTGTGGCTTTTCTCCTGTATTGTCAGAAAGATGTCAGTTCTTGATAAGTTATTCTTTAAAGTCTTTAAATCAGCGTTGAGGACTCTTCTGATGCATCTTCTATCTCTTCTTCTTTTCCCTTCCTTTTGTAGATTTGTCACTTTGTGCATCTCCATTACTTCTCTCTCAGCACTGCATTATCTAATCCCCCAGTCTTTTTACAGTGTTTGTTCTCTGTTCCTCTCTCTTCCCCCACAGTTGTCGGTGGCTCTGGAGGAGAAGTCGTCCCTACAGGCAGAGACTCGCTCCCTGAAGGAGAAGCTGAGTCGCTTCGACTCTCTGGACGCCTCCACCACTGCCATCACTGGCAAGAAGCTGCTGCTGCTGCAGAGTCAGATGGAACAGCTTCAAGAGGAGAACTACAGGTACAGGCAGTACACACACAGAGTTAGAGTTGCTGAGGAAAACCGTCAGCCCTTTACATAAGACATTTACACACACTTAACTTTTAAAAAAAATGGTGCTGGAGATATTCTGAAAATTCGCTATACATATATTAGTTAACATTACGTACACATGCAAATCCAATGCTATTGTTCAGTTGACTTTGTTGAGTCCTTTCAGTCAACTCAGTTACACAAACCACTGCTCTTGTATTATGTATATCTCAGACTGGAGAACAGCAGAGATGACATGCGCGTGCGGGGAGAGATACTGGAGCGTGAGGTGACCGAGCTGCAGCAACGTAACGAGGAGCTGACCAGCCTGGCGCAGGAGGCCCAGGCCCTCAAAGACGAGATGGACATTCTCAGGTGAGACCAGCGGTAGCACTGAATTTATTGTGGATGCCAAAACAGTGCAGGCCTTCTCACAAATCAAATGGATACTGAGGGTTTCTTTTGTAGCTTTCTAACAGAGCATTTAAGATTGCTCAGTGGCAAACTAGGGAAGATCTTTTTTTTAAATGCAATTAATAAATAATTATTAAACTTCTGGAATTGTTGTGAATAAGACAACTAAATTATTATAAAACTTCAGTCAACCAGTCCTTTATTGACAAAGTCTGTTGATATTCTTCATTTTTGTTACTATCAGCAAAACCCACAAAAAGACCATAACCTATAATGAATTGATCCTTTTAGCATTGTCTGTGTAGCCTACTGTAGCATATTCCTCTGTGCCATAGAGCTCCATTGTTGAACAAAGATGTTCTTTTATTACATGACCTTGGGCACTGTAGTTTATATTGATATCATATTGGTATCATGAATATTCACTAGCACTGACAAATGCACTATTTCCTCGTGTTTGAGAACATTTGCTGGATACTACATTACCAGACACAGATAAAAGACTGAACCCATTTTTTAAAGATTGACATTTTTAGTAGAAACAAATGGTCTCGGAGCTGAGAGACACAGACGGGGAAGTTAAAGAGTATTGAGATACAAACACACACATTGTTGGTTTTTATCTTTATTTTTAAGGGGAAAATATCAAAAATATAGAATAACACCAGCCTTTTCCTTTTAAGCAGTAGTTCTTCTATTATCAATTTACACTCACAGAAACAACACCCACGCTGCCCACACACAGACGTCCATTCAGCTCCTCTCTGACATCTGTGTTGATAATATGAATTTCATGCATTGACACTGGCTTGCGTCAGAGTTGTTGGATTTTCAGTAGTTAAGTACATATCCACACGGATGTATTGTGTAAAAGTCGTATTCCTGTCCTGTGGTACTCAACGCCTCCCACACTGTCCTCTCCTCCCACTCAGACACTCGTCTGACCGGGTGAACCAGCTTGAAGCCCTGGTGGAGACGTACAAGAGGAAGCTGGAGGATCTAGGAGACCTGCGCAGACAGGTGCGCCTACTGGAGGAACGCAACACCGTGTACATGCAGCGCACCTGTGAGCTGGAAGAGGAGCTCCGCAGGGCCAACGCTGTCCGCAATCAGCTGGACACCTATAAGAGACAGGCAAGCTCTGGGTTGAAAGGAGGGACGGAGAGTGATACTTGTTCCTGTGTTGACGTCTAAGTGATGTTAAACACAGTCTGGCTGGTGCACGTGTTTGGAAAACCTTGCACTTGTTATAAAGAGCTCTTGCCAATGTAGACTGTTGCTATGCTCCCCGACTTGCAGGCACATGAGCTTCACGCCAAGCACTCGGCAGAGGCCATGAAAGCTGAGAAATGGCAGTTTGAGTACAAGAACCTTCACGACAAGTATGACGCACTGCTGAAGGAGAAAGAAGTGAGTTGGTGAACAGTGTTTTATCAGTGCGGAGCATCTGTCTCATGTCATTTTCACACACTAAAACTACTAGACAAGATGCAATAATGTAGTTTTTATTTCAGTGATAGCAGTCCTCTGTGGATCAACATTTGTTGTGATTATTACCTCCCTGCAGGAGGAATTGTTGCCAGGCAAATATCGTACTATTCTTCAGTGGACTCAAACGTCCCGTGTCAGTTCTAACACCTTCAGCAATCTGACAGGAGTGATTAATGTCCTCGGTTACTTGTGGGAGTGATTAAGAAATACATACTGTACCGACATGAAGTGTACATTTACTAAGGAACTCATCAACACGTGGGGTTTAAGGGTTAAGTCCATTTCCATGTGCATACCAGAGCTGGTCTGTAAAAATGGAGCATTACTGTTTTTGATAATCATCATTTGGCATTTTAGCCTTTTATATTATTACAGTCAGTAATAGACACAGAGAGAGGTTATGTGGTATTCACCTTAACCAGTAGGCTGTGTGGCCGATCCTTTTTGTTTTAGTTTGAATTTTGCTGGATTAAATTTATAGATGCAATTGGTACCCTAATAATTCTGTAAACATGCAAACAACAGTGTGAATTGAAGCTAAAGCCTGTGTCACATTGTGCTTTGTCCTGTAGCGTCTGATCTCAGAAAGAGACACGCTGCGGGAGACAAACGATGAGCTCAGGTGTGCACAAGTCCAACAGAGGTGTCTCAGTGGAGCTGGTGAGTTGTAATTGCACTAAATTTAGAAACAAATAAGTAAACTGCATTTTCCTTTTAACTTGCTGTTACTACGCAGCATTTACTGTTTACGCAACACTGTCACAATGTTGGAGCAGAGTGTGTTGGTGGCTGACCATTAATTAACTGGCACAGATATGTAAAATGTTATTTGAATGTGTAATTATTATTTTTTTTTTTTCTCAGATTAACAGAGAAATAAGCAAATCGGGCTGTTTACCAGTTACCAGCTGACTCTTAATCTTTCTCTCTCTTTCTCTCTCTCTCTGCAGGAGGCTTGTGTGACAGTACTGTCACAGTGGGAAACCTCGCTGCGGAGATCATGCCCACTGAGCTCAAGTATGTCTATTGTGTCGTATCTGTGTCTGAGCCACGTTGTGGGGGTTAATGTGTACGTTTCAACCAAATGTAAGCGTAAGGGATGAGATTTTCCTTCTAAACCCGTAGCAGACAGGCATTGGTGTCACTATCAGTATCCACTTGTGCCCTATATTCATCTTCTGTAGTGTGAGGCGCAATTGGCTCCAGAAATAGCGACACATGTCAGTGCTGCACATTTGGCCGGGGCGTTGTCAGATAGAAGTACTCAGCCAGCGTGTCAGACATTTTATGACTCTGCTGACCCATTTCAGCTGCCCTCCACTTCTATCTTTTTCCCCCTTCTCTTATTTCCCCCTCTCTTCTCATTGTTCCTCTTCTTCAACAGGGAGACAGTGGTGCGTCTACAGAGTGAAAACAAGATGTTGTGTGTCCAAGAGGAGACCTACAGGCAGAAACTAGTGGAGGTGCAGGCTGAGCTGGAGGACGCTCAGCGCAGCAAGAACGTCCTGGAAACTCAGAACAGGTAGGGGGCTTGTGTGTGTATATTTAACACTACTAAATAATCAATCAATCAATCAGTAAAACTTTATTTATATAGCACACTTCATAGAGTTTATCTCAGTTCAAAGTGCTTCACAGACAATTGACAAGACCATAATAAGACAGAATGGAGTAAAAATTGAATACGGTGGATTTAAAAATAAAACGCAATGATAAGTAAGAAGTTGGACTTAAGTGTTAAGTAATAAGTCCCCTTCTAGGCCACCATATTGTGTGTTCCTGGACATTAAGCTGGTTGTTGGCTGATGGTAGGAGTGATATCTGCCTAAATGTCAACTCACCCTCTGGACTGTGTGCTCAACTGAGCTGTGTGGGCTGGACTGGAGGACAGACAGGAGAAAGCCAGATTGTCCCTTGACTGTGTGTGTGTATGTGTGTGTTTACATGCCTGTGGGCATGTGGACATGTGGGTGGACTGTGTGTGTTTGTGTGTGTGTGTGTCTTTGTGTGTGTGTCCATGCAACACCAGGCCCAGGGTGTGGGAAGCATCCTCAGCAACAGTAACAGGAGGAGAGGAGTGGAGTGAGCATGCTCAGTAGAGCAAAGCAGTGAATGGCCAGGCACTTGGTGGAAGGGATGAACACTCCTTGCAGCAGATGTACACAGACCCACATTATACTTTGAAAACATCTTCCACCCACAGTATCAACTAAACAACCTTGTGTTTCATCTTTACCATCTGCCTCCCTTTCTAAGTTACTCTCTCCCACAATGTTCCTTAAATCATTGTCTCTTGTCGTTTCTTGTATCTATGTTCGCTCTTTCTGTTCCTAACCTTTCTTCTTGTCCCTTTCCCTTTTCTTGGTCCGTTTTCCCAGATTAAACCAGCAGCAGATCTCAGAGCTGCGTTCTCAGGTGGAGGAGCTCCAGAAAGCGCTCCAGGAGCAAGACAGCAAGACTGAGGATGTGAGTGGATGGACCTTCTTCCTTCTCCTCCGTGCACTTGTGTCACTTAATTGCCCTCATCACAAACCAGAGTTTTCTAAAAAAATTGAAGACAGAATATTGAGTGTGTGAAAAATCTTTTCGATGAGCCTATAATTTTTGTAACAATGTTGTTGTTTTATATGACAATTGTGTCAAATTTGAACGACAGACATGAGTGTCAAGTCATTCTTAGAAGTGATGAAGTCAAAATAATTTTTCATAATGGAAGCAGTAATGTTTCTGGTAGCACTCCCTATGTGTAAAAAGCAAAATGTTTGCATGGCACACTGAGTATATTGACAAGACTTGGCTGTTGAGAACTGCAGTGTTTGTTCTCCTACTTTGATACATGTTGTGTGGGAATTTAACCCATGTTTGCTGTGGTGATTTACTGTTAACGCCTGCCCATCTCTGTCTGCCTCCCTCTGCCTGCCCCCAACGATCAACTCTGCCAAAATCAGGCCATCGTAAGTACGGCCCACCCTCTGTCCAACTGGCCCATGATTTAACTCTTTGACAGCTTGACTTTCACAGCTTATACTGTGTGTTTGTGTGTGCCATTTAGAACGCCTTGTGTGTTAGTTTTGAGTTTAATTCCTTTTTTTTCCTTCTTTAAAGTCCTCCTTACTGAAGAAAAAGCTTGAGGAGCATTTGTAAGTACAAATGCTGCTTCTTACAGATGATTTATCCCTGTGGGTTTCAAACAAAAGTGAATTCACACACTGTGTGATGATTGCAGGGAGAAGCTCCACGAAGCTCACTCAGATCTCCAAAAGAAAAGAGAGGTCATTGATGACCTCGAGCCCAAAGTGGACAGCAACAGTAAGTCATTTCTCGCTCGATCTTTAAGCACCTGCCAGTGTCCACCCTTTCTTCTCTTCTTAACTCTTTATTTTTCTCCCTCTCAGTGGCAAAGAAGATAGACGAACTCCAGGAAATCCTGCGGAAGAAGGACGAGGACATGAAGCAGATGGAGGAGCGATATAAACGTTACGTGGAGAAGGCGAGAACGGTCAGCGCACCTAGAAGGAACATGTTGTCCTCATCACATATGGCTTTAAAATAAAAAGATATGAGGGTTATTTTTTACTGGGGAAATTCACGGATTTTACATTTCAAAGTTGTCTACAAGTCTTTGGTAGTATGTGAAAAAAGTTGTATAAAGCCTTTTGTGACTCCAGAGGGAGAAATCTGATCGTTTGCCTCAAGTGATGTCATTTGAGTCAACGTTCTGACTCACTGAGTCTGACTGAACTATCGGCAGACATATTGTGGGTAATGTAGGTCCATCGTGGGTGTGATACAATCAGCTAAATCAGCAGAGTACTCTATTAAGAAATGTCCTTTGTGTGTGTGTAGGTGATTAAAACCCTGGATCCCAAGCAGCCGGTGGCTGCGACTCCTGACATTCAGGCACTGAAGAACCAGCTGACAGAGAAGGAGAGAAAAATCCAGCACCTGGAGGTATGGACCTTTTTGACATAAAGAGGCAAATCCGGTCACTGTAGCTTTTTTTTAAGTCTCACTAATGCATGATTGTCTGTTCCTGTTGCGCAGCATGACTATGAGAAGAGCCGAGCCAGACATGACCAGGAGGAGAAACTCATCATTACTGCATGGTACAACATGGTAAGTGGGTGTAGAAATACATAAAACATGCAGAAGGCCCTTTTGATTTTTTTCATGTGAGGAAAAACTTCATCTAAGTGAGCTGCTCTGTAGTTGAAAACCACAAGAAGGCAGATGTGGATGTTTTGAGACCACATGGGTCCTCACTCTGCACATCCGCTATTTATTACACCCACACCTGATTCCTCACTCTTTCTTTTCTCTTTCTCAGGGGATGGCGTATCATCAGAAGGTGTCTGGCGAGCGGCTGGGTCCCTCTAACCAGGCCATGTCCTTCCTCGCCCAGCAGAGACAGTCCACCAACGCCAAGAGGGGCCTGATGCGACACCATCCGAGATAAAGACGTGCAGACAGGAGAACAAACATTCTGAAAGGAAGCATAGAGAAGATGAGGTGATCTACAGTAGACTTCATCTGAACTCCTTGTACCTTGTTTGCCTTTATGCCTTCACTGCACCTCAGAGTATTCCTCATGCTGCTACTGCCCCCTGCTGGCTCGCTATGGTACGAGAATGTTTATTTTCTCTGAGGAGCCCCCAGAGGAGAGACACACTGCTGTGTTAACCCACAGAAACAGAAATGAATGGAGTAGAAGGAGTTGTAGGGCCTGAAAAGAGGTTGTCTCACCTTTTAAGGTGACTTTTATTTCCTCTGTAGCCTCTTGGACTCTTGGTCCTTTTTCTTTAAGATTTGTTTTAAACCTTTTTTTTGTATTTTTTATGTTATACAAACGGATGTAATGTGAAATAGTTTTGTCGAGGTTACGGTTAGATGAGCTATTAGGGGTATTGCAATTACTATTGAAATAATACTGGAAGTGCTAAAGAAGCCCACAGGCTGTAGACTGAAAACCAATTATCACATTCAGCCGTTAGTACATGTCATTAGTTTTGATCGTTTGTTTTGAATTTTCTCATAGCTTTGATTTTTTGTCTTCTTGATTACGTGTTTTGAGATGAATTTGCGTTTAGTTTTAATTTGAAAGTCCTCAAAAAGACGTAAAGATCGTGAGGGTGTGTTAATGGCTTTGGTCTCTTATTTTTTCCTCTGTATTCACTCGAATCATGTTCTCTGAACTCTAATATTCATAATAAGTAAAACAGTTAGACTTTTCAGTGGATACACCAAAGCACTTTCATAGAAGGGTGGGTTTGTTTAGTGCCTCTCAGAATACTAAAAATACTCCCTCTGTGGATAAGACTGACGTTTTAGATATTCAGTGTCAACCCTTTCGCTCTGTCTCATTTGACACACATACATTTTACTTAAAGTATACGTCACACTGCAGGCTAATTCTGGTGATCATGTGACTTTGGCGAATGATTTTTATGAACAATGTTCTCATTCTTTGCCTACAAATTCAGTTATTACTGTAAGATTTTTTTTTTTTTTTCTTCTTCTTCCTCCCAAAAATTTAAACAGGGTGTTGGTTGTGGGTAGGACCTAATTGCACTTAACCACTTTAGACTCAAAAACTGATTTGAATATTGATAATTGAAGGCCTCCTAGTTTATCACAAAGACTGGAAAACCAATATATAGCGTGAGTACATAATGATAAAAACACTACAAATGACTCAGCTAATGGCGGTTTACCGCTGCTTAACCTTTACATTTCAACTGAACTGGAAGGATATGCATTATCAATACGCTGGAATTCTTCTGTTGACAGGAAGTCAGAGGCAGACACAAAGGTTGAGCCCGTAATAGACACTACGTCTGCCTTTATTCACTACTGGTTAATTTTCCTTTTCAACAGATGTCATCATTTTAGTGTGTCCCATATCAGAGCTGCTGTTTTGTGACTTGTACTTGGTCCCTGTGAGTGTTTGTGCTATGGTCCACACAGACCAGAATCCTGCTGTTGTGTGCACACAGTTTTCTACCCATGTTTCATTATTTGAGTTTATATTTATGGTGTATGATGATGATGTCTTTGCTACACATTTGCATGGCTTGAAGGGGTTAACTCTTAGGTTTGTCAGTGTTTGTTTGTGTCATATTAATGGTCTAGTAGATTATAGCATAGTGTACTTCACACAGGGATCTGAGGCAAGTCAAAGATTTGTAGTCCTGTCTGTTCTACTTTTGCACTACAAATAAATGGGATCTTAAGATAAGAGCTGGTGGTCTGGTGTCCTCTTTGCCAATACATTTAAAGTAAACTGAAGAACAACTTAACAGTGCGTAATGACAAAACCATTTATAAACACTTAGCCAGAAGGACGTGAGAAAGAAGACTGACCCAGGTTTTATCACGTGGGTAAACTTTAATTCTGTCATGATCTAAAGGCCAAACTGATTAGTCAGACTTCTCACATCCTTTGTGCGCCAGTTGAGTGAAATGGTGAAAGCATCTTTCACACCACTTCTGTGTCTCATGAGAATTATAAACTGGCGTACATAAATCTAGCCAACAATTAATCACTAACACAGTTGTGTAAAACAGCATGTACCTTCAAAATGGCATGTTGCAGTGCAAATTGTTTTGGATTTTACAAATTTCAGTATAGATCTTTAGTCTAACACTTCTTGGTGAGATGTATCCAACAGTTAGATTATAAAATGTAGCTGACAATGGTTCAGTTTAACTTTCAATTTACTGAAATCCACTGTGGTGAATATTATACACTCTTATATACAGTATAAGTCTGCTGTACCTTAATCTATCCAGAACTTAAGTAATTACAACACAAACAGGGACAAATAAAGGGAAAAAGATTATATTGATTTCTGAGGGATCCGGTCAAATGAGACTATATAACAGCTGTAAAGATTGATACACCATATTATAGTGAAGGACACAGGTTAAATATATGTACACTTAGGTTTGTATTATATTGTTATAAGTGTAACATGTTGGTCTTTAAAAACCCTTTGACAATACTATGGCAAATGTAATAAAACAAAACTTCTGGTTATATTTTACTTTTATTAATGCAATAACAATTCTATTTGTATTTCAAGTCTTGATCCCCTCGAGTCTTAATCATTACGTTAGATTCAGTATATCTGTTTTCGTGAGTTAGCAGAGTTTGACTGTGGCAAAGTCACACACACACTGACAGTTCATCATGTGATAAATGATGTTTTGTCAGACAATTAGAGGAAGATAGAATCAGGAATACTTTATTGATCCAGGGGGGATTTGTTTGTTACAGTTGTTCTACTCACACAATGTTAAAGAATAAAAATAATACTTATATTTCAATATATAAAATATAATCGTATGTATAGGTATGTACATAGTAAAAAAAAATAAAAAATGGAAATAGAAATATAATAAGAGCCTAAACGGGAGCAACTGTAACAGGCAGCATGCACACTTTTACATGAGAAGATATGTGTTATATATTATATAATATTTGTATACATTTTATTTTGTAGAACACACACAATTATTATTTATTATTATTATTATTATTATTATTATTATTTACATTTTCCCTCAGGCCTCAATCTGGCCCCCCACTCTGAAGAAACCCTGGTCTAATAATATAATAAACTCTAGTGAGGATTTAATTTTGAAAAACTATCAGTTCCACTTCCGGCACGGCAGGGGGCGCCAACCGCCGACACGTGACGTCACCAGAGGACCTGAAACATGACCGACTGATGGACGAAAGTTAGCGAGCAGCGTTGGTGTTCAAAGATCCGCGACCCTCTCGGTCTGTGCTGCAGGTACTCGACCTCTGTTGTGCACCGCAGCCGTGTTATTGTACGTGGACGCGTCCCGCACACGAACCGGAGGTTTTAAGAGGAGTTCGTCCGGTAAAAGGCCTCATTGAACCGGGTGTTAGCCCGCAGTATTAGCCTCGCTAGCAGCACGAACCAGCGCCTGCTTTTGTTTTTGTCCGGGAGGGCTGACATTGGTGGGCATTTTAGCCTTTTTCAGCTCGCGGTTTTTCTTAAAATTTGCATTTTTTTCCTACATTGGACTGTGTGGCCCTTTAGTGAGACTCTGGAGGGTTTTTTTTATATAATATAGGTGGGGTCCCGTCCGTCGTGCAGCGTGTTGGCGGTGCTGTTCATCAAAGGCCAACTTAACGCGATAAAGCCATACTTCTCAGTAACCGGACACACACCGCTGGACTTCTTTTTGTTGCCTGTTTGTGAACATTTACACCCCCCGAGGAAATCATGGATTCAAAGCGGTCACACAGCAAACCTCAAACGAGCGGCAGCAGCGGCGACTCCAGCTGCGGCAGCCCGGCGTCCCCCTCCAGCAGCCCGGCACCGACAGCGAGCAAAGCCCCGCTGCCCGGGGGAAACGTGTTCGCCAACGACGGCAGCTTCATGGAGATGTTCAAGAAGAAGATGGAGGAGGAGGAGAAGAAGAGGAAAAAGCAGACGCAGCACACAGGTGGAGAGGAGAGAGCTACCGAGCAAGGACAGACACCAGTGGAAAAGAAGCCCCCTCCCGTGACGAGCTTTGTAAGGGGTTTGGCAGTTGTAAGATGAGATAGAAGTAGTTAAAACACATCCAAAAGTGAAGCACCATGCACTGATTCACAGCCTTACTCTCACTGGCACTTTGAGTTGTTACATCCTGAAATAAAGGCCAACATTTCAGTATTGATTGCCAGTAGCATTACACACACAGTGCTTTTTTTTTTTTTTTTTGGTTATACTTGCATTATTTTATGAACACGTTGTGGCAATATGTGATATCTATAAGACCAGTGAAGACTAGGGATGCTCCTCACTGATGATGGTTTCGCTGGTGGTTGCGACAAGAGACTAAATGTAGACCTTCTGCTCTGGTGTAGTCTCCTTCATTGACAGTCCATCTGCAAGGGCTCCTATAACGGTTTCAGTCTTCTATCCCCTAACCCAGGTGGGGAAGCGCAGAGGCGGTGTGTTCCTAAAGACCGGCATGGTTGCGAAGAAGCAGAAAAACGACACAGAAGTAAGTGCGGTTCGGTGGTAGTGGTGGGATTTGAATTGTGTGTGTGTAGTTTGACTTCACCGTTAAATCTCCCTTGTGCTTCCTCTCCTGCAGGTTGAGCCAGGCAAGAGCGATGCTTGGTCAAAGTACATGGCCGAGGTCAAAAAGTACAAAGCCCACCAGTGTGGTGACGACGATAAGACCAGGCCTCTGGTCAAGTAGGTTCCCGAAAGGCGGACATGAAGCGACAGTGCTTTTGAGGGCAAAATCATCTGAGAGAAGTTCCGGGAGGGCCGGCCAATCCTGACCTTCTCATACTGCCAGTTCGAGTTACCTTTCACGTAGTCTTTCACAAACTGCTTAGATTCACAGACCTTTTCCCCTCTCTCTCTTTTTTTTTGTATTGTTTTTTTGCCTTGCTTGTCGTTTGTTGGACTCTGGTAATTTGATCTGGTGTCAAAAGATGTTTCAGAAACTTGGCGTGCATTGTTGATCATTGTTAAATATTTTCACATTTCTCATGTTTGGGTTAAGTTAGGGTTAATTAATATTTGAATTTGATTTAATAGCCAAATCAAGGTGTCAATTAAATCTACACTGCCCATTACTGTGTGGTGTTGTGCCTCAGTTTTATTAGGCTCTCTTTCAGACGATACCTTTTGAGACTGGTGTGTTATAGGGAGTCCAGAGGAAACCTGATTTTTAAGTGTCTTAAACCTGCATCAAATTACTCCATTGTGAAGGGGAAGATTTTAATTAAAAGTAGGTTTGAGTTCTATACAGGAACAAATTCATTCAAGAATTAATGTACAATGAAAAAGTGTACAGCTCTCATTGGAAAAAAAAAGCTCAAATTCAATTTGCAGTTTACATTTCTTACAGGTATCAGTGATAATTACATTATAATAAAAACAGCACCAAATAGACACACTGACCATGCATCAGAGGGGGAGACATACAAAGGCACACTTTCAGTCCCACCAACCAAACACATTCAAACCTTCACCCACTCTCACACACGCTCACTCACTCACCTAAAAATCCCATTCATTCATTCTCCCTGTCCACAGTGATATAGGTCTATCTTGTAAACATCGACAAACTGTATTTGTCATTTTATTTAACAATTCTATGAAGAATAGTATTTAAAAGTTATCAAATTGTTTTTAAAAAGTTATATTTAACTGTGGTATTCATGAAAAGTTGAGCTGATCTTCTCAGATCAAGTATGTTAAGTGTAACCCAGTCCTCATCTTAGACCCCTATCACAAGCGGTCTGTCACGTTCCATCCTGATTTGTCCCAAAACGTCATCGTTTTCGTTAGACAGCATCCGCTGGGCGATGAAATCCAGCTGTATCATAGGGTTTTCCTCTTGGCATCTCCTCCCTGGCTCTGACTGACATCTGGACAGGAATAATACAGTTTTTTAAAATTGGTGAAAAGCATCAATAGGCACATTGGACAACAGCCAAAAATGACTACATTTAAAAAAAAAAAAAGGCATGCAGTCACCAACAGACAAGCAGAGAACAGACCAGGACCAGACGGAAAAGGACAACCCAAGACAAAGTACACCAGACACTTGAAAAGGGAGGTGGGGAAAGAGGGAGTAAATGGAGCAGGCTTTGCGGGTGGAGGGAGGGTCAGATTTTACCTGAGAAAGCGAGCTGCAAGTGAGGAGGCAGAGCAACCTGAGACCCTGACTGGAGACTCTTATACAGATCTGAGGAGACAGGACAGGGGAACAAGGAGGGGGGGGGCAGACACCAACAAAATGGGGAGGGAGCAAGATTGGCGTAGAGGTAATGACAGCCAAACAGAGGAGGAGATAAAGACAGAAGAAGAAAGAGGCAAAGTGAGTGACAGAAGAGTAACCAATACAGGATTGGCATGATTTTGGTTGGAGTGCAGAAAAAGGAGAAATTTGGGGGAAATGAAGCAAACAAAATGGAATAATGTCAAACAGGAGAATAATCTGACACACAATATGGTGATAAAACAAATGATGCTCTAACAAAAAACACAAAACAAGGCTTACAGACAACAGCAGAGCAACCTACACACAGTGCCTGCCTCGTGTCAAAAGATTTCAATCAAACTGACAATGTGTTACGTTACACTGCCACCACTTTAAGATGGAGGCGTGGTGCGTCATTTAAATCAATCAGTGTACAGTATCCATGTTTCTGCCCTGCGTGCATCACTCACTCTGGGTCAGGGTAGAGAACGATGCATTGCTACTGGCTGTAGAGCCGCTGGCAGCCGTACTGGAACCCGCCGTGCCCAGCGGAGGCAGGTTTAGCAGCTGGGGGAACTGGAAGGGCAGGGACACGGGCACCAGGCCCCCCAGCATCCCGAACCCGAGGGGAAGAGTGGAGGCTGAGCCGAGCAGGCTGCCGGTACCTGCTGTGGAGACCTGAGTGGAAACAGAGTGTTAATAATCCTACACCGTTGAGAGTAGACTCTGGAAGTTGTGTTCGAAAACACAATAACTACCTTTATAAGTAAAGTGGATCTCTTCAGTACCTTGTTCTGATAACTTAGCTAACAGACAATATGAGCAGAACCTAAGACTTCTTCCAAACTCAGAAGTACTCATAACCAGTGGAATGGCCCCTATCAGTCCCTATATAATGGAGGGACACAACTAATTATTTTCAAATAATCTGCAGATTATATTTCAATTAACTGTTTGATGTACAACACGTTATCATAATCACAGAAACCAAGATGACATCTGCAGAGTGCTCGTTTTATCTGACTAACTATATAATATAATATATAACTGAATATAACAATGGTTCGAAACAGAGTTATGATAACAAATCACATTGCAACAGAGGAGCAGGAACTTGTGAAGGTTTAGCATTTTTGCTTGAAAAAAATACTGAAGCAATTAATGGATTACCAAAATAGCTGCTGATGATTTTCTGTCAATCAACTGACAGATTAATTGAGCTGCACACCACTAGTGGTGTGTAATAATCATGCAGGTCATCTTTGCAGCATTCTTTGAGGCGTTGAGCCTTCTGACTCCTGACACTAACAATGTTTCCATAACAACGCTGTTCACATTGAGGTCTGTAATGTCTGGAAATCCAAATTACTATAGACTTTTTGAAGTGTCATTTTTCAGTGTTTCACGCATCACAAATGACTCGACACTGAGGACATTTCAGGGGTGAACATCTCAAAATTTACATTACACAGCTGACCCTTTAAAAAAATCCAACCTTTATATGTTATAGGTCATCGTTTGGTGAGAATGACCGTGACACCCATTGATCAGCACTTACTGTATGTAATATTCACTGCCACCTTTATGTGGACTTACACCTGAAACAGTAACTATGTGTCCCTTTTCAATGAAGTTTTTTTTATGACCAATTAGTCCAAAAGTGGGGGAATATCACATTACTACAGTAAATGTAAATGTGCTGAATAATAATGCATTTGGACCACAAATGCACGCACTACAGGTTACTACTCTGCTGGACATGCTGGCGGTACAAACCTGTGGCAACTGAGAAGAGACAGATGATGGGACGGACGCGACTGGCTTGGCCCCCTGAGGTGTCCCACCCCCGGGCCTCTGACGCTGGCCTGCGTTGACAGAGACCACTGTGGGGGAGGCACTGGATCCTGAATGCTTGCTTATGGATATGGTGTTAATAAGGCTGGCGTTGGTGGTGCTGTTGTTGTTGGGGGTCTTCTGGCTGCCGGGAGGAGTGTAGCTGCCTTGCCCTGGCTTGGTTACTCCTCCTTGGGCACCTGAGAACGGCGGGCGGAACCCTGCTGGGTTTTTGGGAGAGTACTGGTGTATGGAAGGGGTTGCCTGAGACCTGGGGCTTTGAGAGATGGAGGGTGAGACTGAGGTGGTTGTGGTCACAGCAGGGTTGGGGGTGCGGGGGGTGAGTTTGACGATGGGCGGGATGCTGCTGTGGGTGGACTTGGTGAGAGTAGCGTGCATAGGGGTGATGAAGTTAGACTGAGGCCGGGGCTGGGGCTGAACTCCAGGGAGCTGCTGAGAGAGGGAGGGGGAGGATTTACTCTGCGGGGTCTGGGAAAGGCGCGGCGTCTGGAAGGTTTTGGGGGTCATGTGTGAGGGGGACGTGAGGGTGTGTGGCCGAGACTGAGGCGATGTGATGATGAGTGTGTCACCACTGTTGGCTTTATTATTATTGCTGCCTTTGAGGAGGCCAGACGGGGGAGTGGAGACCCCCATCTTTGATCCTGGGGGCACAAGCGGAGACGCAGTGGGTGGGGGACGCGGTTTAGGTGGCGACGCTGAGGCAGGCATGTTGGCTTTAGCAACACCCACCGCCAAAGTTCTCTGAGTGTTCAACACCGAGTGTCTGTGCGCCTGCACCGTGCCCTTAATCACCCCCATCCCATCCACCCTCACTGAGGGCAGAGGGGAGGACGCGATGGAGGAAGGCCGAGACAGAGAGGTGGAGGAAGACGAAGAGGTAGAGATGTAGTGAGGTGCATTGGAGCTGGGAGTGCTGACAGAGTT